>NC_044388.1:49817287-50117407 GCF_006542625.1 Nomascus leucogenys
CTTGGGCTTCGGGGCCTCGCTGCTGCCCCAGGGCTTCGACTTCCAGGCGCCCCCGTCGGCGCCGCTCGGCTGCCACAGCCAGGGCGGCTACGGCGGCCTCGACATGATGCCCGCGGGCTACGACGCCGGCGCGGGCGCCCCAAGCCACGCGCACCCTCACCACCACCACCACCACCACGTCCCGCACATGTCGCCCAACCCGGGTTCCACCTACATGGCCAGCTGCCCGGTGCCCGCGGGACCCGGGGGCGTCGGTGCGGCCGGGGGCGGCGGCGGCGGAGACTACGGGCCGGACAGCAGCAGCAGCCCGGTACCCTCGTCCCCGGCCATGGCGAGCGCCATCGAATGCCACTCGCCCTACACGAGCCCTGCGGCGCACTGGAGCTCGCCTGGCGCCTCGCCTTACCTCAAGCAGCCGCCTGCCCTGACGCCGAGCAGCAACCCCGCCGCCTCTGCAGGCCTGCACTCCAGCATGTCCTCCTACTCGCTGGAGCAGAGCTACTTGCACCAGAACGCTCGCGAGGACCTCTCAGGTAACGCAGCACGCTCCAGCGCAGCTAGCTGGGCGCATCGCTTCTAGGCCTCCAGGGCTGGCGGCCACTGCCACTCCCACAAACAGGGACCCCGAAGCTAGGAGGTCTGAGGGCACTGGGGAAAGCAGATGCTCGGGAAAGCCGGCATCTTATTCGTGGGAGCAGGGATCAGGGTCTTACTGTCCTCCCAGTATCCCTGGCCAGCAGCTGAAGCTTCAGAATTGTCTGGCTGCTGTGAGCATGGCGTAAAGTCCCCTGCCTTCCTGAACTCTATGGGGATCCCTGTGCAGGAGACTGCAGGTCTCCCGTTCAGAGTCTGACTGAGCTTTGAGAGAAGGTATGTGGCCTTTGGGGCACTTGGCCAGGAAGCTGTGTCTAGTTCCTTTTGTCCCTTTTTTTCCTTGAGTTCATTTTGCTGTACTTTTGTCCCAGAGTAAATGTCAGATTCAGATATGTTCTGTATGTTGGGGTGTCTGTAGGGAGATGTTTGCAGCTGGGCAAGTGTTATGAGGAGGGGGTGGGAGGGACAGAGCTGGCTCCCAGGATCTTTCACCAAAGGGACATTTGCCAGTGGAGAGGGTCACCAAACTGTTGAAGATTCCTCCCCTTCCCTGCCTCCCCCGCCAAAAAATGGACCCACATTAATGATACAGGTCCTGGGTGGCAGGACCTGAAGGACCCTGCTGGGACTCCCCTGAGAAATGCGCCTGCCTTGTGGATGCCACTTGTAGTGTGGCTGGTTTACATTGTGTTGGTTGCAGATTATGAAAATTTATTGACTTGCCGAAGGCGGTGAAAGGTGGGAGGGGACGGTGGGGATGGAAGAGGGAATTTGAATATTTGACCAGGTTAATCTGAAGAATAGAGATACATTAACCCTTACATTAACCCCTCCCTCCGACCACCTAGGGCTGCAGATTAAAATCCCATGGGCCTGCCAGTCAAAGGCAAGGCCCCAAGCTACTCTCTCACACTGGCCTCCCGCAGCAATGAGACAGTGGCTTGGAAGGTGATGCGTGCTTTATGTGTTCCTGAGCCTGTGTGCCGCGGGAGCAGCAGGGGAGAAGGGAAGCCCAGAAATGGGCAAAAGATGTTGGTTCCCTGGACGGTGAAATTTCCCAAATAGGCCTTTTAAATGTGGGTCTCAGAGGTTAACCAAACAAAGACAGTCTCGGCAGGACCACACCGGAGAGGATTTTAGCCTGACTTAACCCACTGAGAACAGTCTTGTTCAATTTTATGGGAATTTCAACAAGTAACCAATACAGGCGGCCTTCCCCTCTTGTTTTTGTATTCCCTCGGACCGGCTGTCAATCACACACACACACACACACACACACACACACACACACACACACACCTCGGTGCACTGGCCCCTTCCCTTCCCAGCCTGCCAGCTGCCCTCCCCGCTCCCCTTTTCCTCCTCTCCCGGCAGATCCACTCAACTTGAACCCAGACTGTAAGGCTTAGCAGCCTTGGAGAAACTGTACTCTAGGAAGAAAAAAAGCACACAGGAAAGAGACTCCTGACCCTTCTTCAAGGCTGCTGTCGCCCCACCTCATATACTGGGCGCACGCACAAGCTCCCAAAACTTCGGAATCTGGATACACTACTGTCTTGGAGTGGGTGAAAACTGCCCAGCAAAGCAAGCCGGCCTCTGTGCCCCTACCCAGCGGCCTCCGGCGGCTGGCCTTCCCTGGGAGCCTCACAGAACCCCCGACCGAGTCTGGGAACGCTCGGGGGAGACAACAGCTCTGGCCTGACGCCCGACCGGGGCCCTCTGCCCTTCCTTCCTCGCTGTCTTGCTCCCGTCCCTATAGGATACCCACCCAGCCCTGTTGCCATCTCCCTGGAGCGCCAGAGGTGGAGGCTTCAGTGGAGTCGGCCGGATGCATCAGGACCCCGCGGGGCCTCGTTGGGAGCACGCCGCCCGCTGGGCCGGGGACCACTGAGACCTGGGGGCCTGGCGAGGCGCGGGGGTGGCCAAGGCAGTCTCCCCAGCACACAGATCAGCACATGTCTACGCGCACACACCCAGCACGACCCTCCCTCCCCCAGCACACCACAAGGGCCGCACCCTCCGCTCCTGGGCCTGGTGGCCACGGTCCACGTGCCCCCGCCGGCGCAGGGGCTGCCCTGGAGTTCTTCATTAAGCCCTGCGAGCACTTCAGGAAGGAGCTCGGGCTTCTATCATCCCGCCCAGACATCAAAACGCCGACGGCCGCCTTCGTGGGCAGGTGTGAGCGCTCGCCCTCTCTCCTGCCAAGCCTGCTATTTTGTGGTCCAGGACTTGCCATCAGAACTTGCTTTAACGCGACGAGCGAACGCACCTGTGTGCAGAGCGCCGCGCACACATCGGGGCTCGCGGGACGGGGCAGCTGCGTTAGAGCAGCGCCGGGCGTGTTCGCGTAGGTGTTGCGGGCAAGGAAGTAGGCAGCGGCCACTGAGCAGCCGCCTTGCTCCGTCATTGCGGGGGCACGGCGGGGCTGAGGCCACGCGAGCAGGGCCCGAGCCCGGCAGGCCGTGGGTACGGTTTTCTTGCACTGAAAAACTGAATCCAGCCCGAAGCGACGTGCACTTTATGGTCCCCACACCACTCGGTTAACTAAGAAAAGACCCGGGCGAATGGACCTAACGCAGCCCGGTGCCGAGAGGGCCCGGTCCAGTAGCCGCCGGGACCCAGTGCGCAGGGCACTGCAGGCCGATTGCGCCCCGGGGCCAGGAGGCGCCGAGAAAGCAAAAGCAAAAGCCGGCGGCGGGTGGGGGTCAAGCGGCCCCGCACAGGCCCGGGACCGGGGAGCCGCCCCGGGAAAGCAGGGTCTGGGCCTTCTCTGTCCCCCTCCAGCCTGGGGCTACTGCAGGGACTCCTCGCGCTGCCAGATACTTCGGACCAAAGGGCATTTCTCTGCGCCCTGAAGTCCTGGCTTCTCTAGGGGAAGTCTAAGACGTTCGGGACCCACGGAGATGTCTGCGGAGGGGCAGGAGAAGAGGCGTGCTTTTCTGCCCCATCCCTTCATCTTGCGATTGGGTTGTTTTCTATCGTCCCCTTTGGCACAGGGAGTCCTCTGCGCTCGCTGCTCTGACCGGCCCAGTTAGTTGGGAAACAAGGCTCAGAACAAGAAAGAAGGCCGCAGTGGTGTTTCTGGGGTAGGGTGCTTGGCCCTCCCCGAAGCCAGGGCTCAGGGCAGCACAGGCCAGGAGCTCTGCTGGGAGAGACCCGGAACCAGAGTCTGGGTCTATTGTCCCGTACCTGTGCTCATTCTGAGGTTAAAGTGCATGCCCCAGCCTCAGAGAATAAACTTGGAATTCCAGGACATAAGAATCCCCCTTGAGGGGAACTTGCTGTGTGTTTGTGCGAGCATCAAAACAAAACATAATGATTCCAGAGCAATTCTATGACCTGCAGTTGGTGTGTCTGAGATACTTCTAAAGCTGGGCTTTCTCTACCGCTTGTCTAGCAATATACTAAAAGGCACAGCAGCACCTTTTGTACTCTGAGGCAAAATAAGACACCCCGCCATCCACTGGATGACTTTGTTTCTGAAGAGGTTTCTTTCTTTCTTCTTTCAGTGGGACTGCCCCGTTACCAGCATCACTCTGCTCCAGTGTGTGACAGAAAAGATTTCGTCCTCAACTTCAATGGAATTTCTTCTTTCCACCCCTCAGCTAGCGGGTCGTATTATCACCATCACCACCAGAGCGTCTGTCAGGATATTAAGCCCTGCGTCATGTGAACGTGAACGGAAAGAGGCCAAGCCATGGTCGCTCTCTCCTCTCCCCTCCTCAGAGGGGGCAGATAGAAACTGGGACGGATTCACGTCACACGCACGCGGATAGCAGTAAGCCGCACACCTGCCACTTAGCCAGAATGCCCGGGATCGCGTTGGTCACTGTTATTTGCCTACTGCTGGAAGAAGGACAACGGCTGGCAAGGTAGTGTCCCCAGTCTGAATACCTGCGGGCTCCCACACGAGGGAGAGGGCAGACTCAGGTGGGAAAATGTGCCATGCGTAAGGCATCAACGTGTATCTCTGGGATTCTCGTTGCCTTCAGTAATCAGGGTCTGAAAAAAGCAGACAAGTTGTGTGTGTGGGGTGTGTGTGTGTGTTTGTCTAAGAAAACTTGTGTGCTTTTCAAAAAGGCAGTGCTAAGCACAAGATTTCAAGAAAGCCGCTTCTTGTCGCCTAGCTGAGTGGGAGAGTCATTTTCCCCAGACACTACATTTGGATACAGGTGCCAAAGAACATTATTAAGGAATTATTTAGAAACAATGTGTCTAGTTTAAGAAAGTGGTTTTCAGTATTGTGACAATACAACGTTTTTACAAGGTTGTTTTCTATCACCATATTTTAAAGATATTTTTATGACCTTCATGTATACTCACACTTTGCTTGTATTTTAAAAGGAGGATATATTTGCACTTATGTATACTTTTACAGTTTGCCAAAATATTTTGTTGTAAAATTTTTTTTCAATAAAATGTATATAACAAATAGTTGTTTTAGGGGCTGATTTTCTCTTCGGGCACCCTGAGAGCAATGGATGCCAGTTTCTCCTCCCTGGCAGGCAGCTGTGCAACTCTACCCACACCCCCTCCAGTGGTGTAATTGACATGGTGTGGGGTCTGTGCCTTGAGTAACACAGGCCAGGTTCTGATTGTGAGTCTCAGGAAAAAAAGAGTGGAAGAAACATTTTCTGTTATTTCTTTCTTTACTTCACCCTAGCTGTTTCTGGCAAAACAAAAACCAGAAGGTGAAAGGAACTAGAAAGAAAACCAGGCAAGATACCAAAAGGCAAGGGTTTGATTTGATTTTGAGGAAACCAATTTTGTGCCCCTTTTCTTTTCTTTCCTGTGCCCAGGAAGTGTTCTGCCCTTTGCCCTCTCTCCCTCCCGACTGGCACAGGTTGACAGATGTGGGGCACAGTGGTAAACCCCCCTCCAGGGTTGGATGCCCAAAGAACAGCACCCTGCTTCTTCCCTTTGCACGTTGCAATTTTGTTATGGGTGGCGGTTGCATGCTGTCAGAAATGGGGTTCAGATCTGAAGAATGCAGGGGGAGCCCTGAGTTGCAGGGGGCAGTCTCCCAGCAGGGGGTTCAACTTCCCTGGGGAGTTTAATACAGAAGCTGGACTCCCCACACGTTGCTCTGTGGCTGCGGCCTGTCCCACCCTCCAATTCAGAGCCTGGCTGGCCCTGTTCAGCATTGGCACACAGCAAGCCCAGCAAGCCGGTTCAGCCCTCCCTTCCTCCCGGCCTCCTCTCCCCACTCCTCTCTTTTAACCAGGGATTTAACAAGGGAGCCCCTCAGCCCCTTTCTCTGTTCTTGCTAGATTTCCCAATCATCAATGTTACAGGCAGAGCTGGTGACGCTCCCGATGGAAGAGCAAAATAGGCCAACTAGGCAGGAGGACTGACCTTCTGTCCCAGCAGCCCTTCACCGTCATGAGCCGTGTTGGGGACAATGGGTCTGAGAGAAGCAGAGAAATTATCTGCCCCAATCATGCTGTGCATTTTCCTCTCCAATTCAGGGCAGGATTTTTGTTTTTGTTTTTTCTTTTTCTTTCTTGATTGGAAAACTCACCTTTGATTCTTACCCTTTAAAAGGTCTTTCTCCCAGTCAGTCACCAGGCTCTTGGTATTCGTAGGGAATTGTTTCACACCCCAGGGTTTTTGTATTCTAAGTGAATTTCACTGCAAAGAGCATCTCCTAAGTGAAACATCTTGTTTCCGAAAGTCTTAACTATCTTTCTAATCTTTAGGTTTCCTTCCTATATCTTCTAAAATTAAGAAGTGATTTAAACATTTTTTGTCTCTCCATTATCATATTTGCAGTTAAATAAGGCCTTTTTATTTTCTTTTATAGTGAGCTACTCGGGGGCCTGCTATAAATTATGAAGTCAGTTTCAGAGTTTGCTCCGACCACAGTGCTGTGTTTACATTCCTTCCGAGGCAGCCGGCATGGTCGTAATTTATATCCTAAACACTTGAACGTAACTTGTTTATACAGAGAATGACAGGACCTCAAAGACGAAAACTGCGTCTGCCTGCCTGGTCGCATTGGGAGGCCCAGCGCGCCCCCTGGTGGCGCGAGGAGATCCGCCCAAGGCGACTCAACGGACTCTTTCAAGCTGTGCAAGAACTTGACAAAATGACCCGTTTTGTGGTGCTTCCCAATACAGACACTTTTAAGTATCTCACTTTCATAAGTTATGGTTTCCAGTTTTAGGAAATACTTTGCTTTCTTCTTTCTTCTTCTTCCTTTTTTTCTGGGACAGGCTTGTGGTCTATTGCCCAGGCTGGAGTGCAATGGCGCAATCTCAACTCACTACAGCCTCCACCGCTTGCACTCAAGTGATCCTCCCGCCTCAGCCTCCTCAGTAGCTGGGACCACAGGCACGCACCACCATGCCTGGCTAATTTTTTAATTTTTGTAGAGACGGGGTCTGGCCTTGTTGCCTAGGCGTGGACTTTTTTCTATTTTACTCTTTTCGCCTACTGTGTCATCCTGAAACCAGATCACAATTCCGTAAGAACAGGCCTGACCATGCTCAGCAGGTGCTAAAGCCTTGACTTGCTACATATATACTTCATTTCTAGATTTCTCCCCAAATAAGGCTGTTGTTTTGTTTCCTTTTGAGTCAAAATTCTCTCCTAACTGTCCCTCAAAGACACACACATACACATAGACTCATTTATATTCATCTCTTTTTTTTTGGAGAAACATGCAGTGCTTGGCTTTAAAAGTTGTTCAAATGTTAGTGATTTTTTTTTTTTTTTTTTTTTTTTTTGAGACGGAGTCCCGCTCAGTAGCCCAGGCTGGAGTGCAGTGGCAATCTCGGCTCACTGCAAGCTCCGCCTCCCGGGTTCACACCATTCTCCTACCTCAGCCTCCCGAGTAGCTGGGAATACAGGCGCCTGCCACTATGCCTGGCTAATTTTTTTTGTATTTTTAGTAGAGACAGGGTTTCACTGTGTTAGCCAGGATGGTCTCGATCTCCTGACCTCGTGATCCGCCCTTCTCAGCCTCCCAAAATGCTGGGATTACAAGCGTGAGCCACCGTGCCCAGCTTCAAATGTTAGTGATTAAACTGAAAGAAAGTGCTACACCTTTATAAGTGAAAATAAATGAACTAACTCAACTAGGGATAAATGCCTCAATTGTTTTCTCGTCAAATGGATTTTGAACTTAGGGTTTCTGCTCATTGGCAGAATAAAGTGGTATATTAAAAGATGTGATTGTTTTGTATAATAATTATTGTTTTTTGTTTGTTTCATTAGAGCTGTATATATAAAGAAAAGACCAGGTAACTACTGAGCATCATGCACCAAGTGCTGGGCACCGTGGCTATCTTACTAAATCTCACACTGCTATCTTACTTAATCCTGTCAATGTCCCTCTCACGTGCTGATATTGACCTTATTTACAGATCTGTACTAGCTCCTGACTAGGTCATGACTTTGGGTGTTTGACCCATGTATTCTGATTTCAGTTTATTTCCCTTGTTTCTCCAGCATTGCCTCTAAGAATTTTGCAACTGACACTGCAGATCTTTGAGTGGCAGGAATATTCCCTCTGAAGCAGCAGTTCTCACACTTGAGTGCATATCAGAATCACCTGGAGGGCTTGTTCAGCACAGGCTGTGGGTCCACCCCAACCCCCCATTTCTGATTCAGTGGGTCCAAGGTTGTGTTCAAAGATGTGTATTCCTAATAAGTTAATAAAAGAAGGTGATGCTGATAATGTTGGTCCCGGGACCACACTCTGAAAACTGCAGCTCTTGAAAGGCAGTTTTGATTACAGATCTTTTTATAGGTTCCAATGGACAGGTATTAAGGATAGTCTATTAATTGGTTAAGCAAAGATCTGGAAAGGTTTTTCAAATAGTTTGTCCATCTAAATGCCTCTGTGATTGATTATTGGCCCCTAGGAAAATGCAAGGCTTAATTTCGAACCCTAGGCCAGAAAGCAGGATCTCCCCATTTTTATTCAGAGCAATGAGGCCTCTTGTTTTATTGTAGTAAATATTGCAGAGAGCAGTCAGGTGGAATCATTGAAGTCTACCTGCCTCAGTGGAACAGTAAGTCTAGGTACTTGCACACAGCAGCCAGTCAGAATTCTACAAACAGAAGGAGGCAGTAATGGGAGCAGACAGGAAAAGAAACTCCCTTATTGGTTATAAAACCTTTTAAGGGTAGAACAGAGAAAAGGCGAAGAAAGAGGGCTGTGATCTCAGAGGATAGCAACAGTGATCCCTAGATATGAATGGGTAGGCAGAACCCTGGATGAAGAAGGGAGAGAGACAGAGAGAGGAAAAGGGAGAGAAAGGAAGAGAGAGAGATGGAGACAGAGAAGAAAGAGGGGAAAGAGGAAGAGAGAGGGAGAGAAAAGAGAGAGAAAGGAAGAGAGACACATAGAGAAGGAAAGGGAAAAGAGAAACGGAGAAGAAAGAGAGGGAGGGAAGGAGAGAGGGAGATAGGAAGGGAGTGAGATGCGGTGAGAGAGAGACAAAGAAAGAAGAGAGACTGGGAGAGAAAGATACACAGAGAAGGAGAGACGAAGGGCAAAGATGGGGGAAGGGTGTGGGAAGAAAGAAGGAGGAAGGAAGGAGAGAGACGGAGAGAAAGGGTGAAAGCCAGAGGAGAGGGAAGCAGGGTGGAGGGGGGGAAGGGGAGGGGGAGGTAAGGAGGGAAAGAGGTCTGGAGAGGAGGGATCTGCAGGCATTTCCTGAGCTCCTGTCCCTGGAGCTGAGCAGCAGCCCTGGAAGCTGGATTCCTGTCCTCTGAGGCCACCATTATCTCTCCAGGTCCCCAGTGCCAACCCATGAGCTGAAAGACCCATGGACTTCTGTTTTACTTGGCTTGGCCTGAATTCTGGGGAAGTAAGTGAATTCTCTAGTTGTGCATGCTCAAATTTTCTGAACTGCCACAGCAACTTATACAGAATTAGGGAGAACAATCTTGTCTTAGATTTTAGGAAGTGGAAGTCGGATTTCTGGGGAAAATCTTCAGGTCCCTAGGATAGGCCACGATATGGCATTAAAGGGAATTAGCAGCACCTTCCTGAAAGAAACATTCTCTTGTAGATTCGTATTATACCTAATTACTCTGCATCATGGTGATTAATTCAAAACAGGCGCTGACTTATTTAGAATGGAAATATATTTTAATATATTTTATCCGAACGGAAATACATTTTTACCAAACCTGCCTCTATGAAACACTATCTTAGCAAGAAAAAACACCACAAATGTAGACATGGCCAGGGAGGGCCAGGGCACACAGACGTCAAGGTCACTGGGGAAAAAATGAAAGTCCTGGAAGTTCTTTTTGAGTTCAGAGTGCCCCAAGTCCACAGCAATCCAACTGATAAATATTCATCTCTCCATGTCCTGGGGGACGTGTGTGAGATACGGAGCCTTGGCCATCCCACGGCTGCATTGCCAGGCCTGTGGGCTTAACTGTATTCACGAGAGCACAGACGGAGCAGAGAGCTGGACAGCTTTCCCTCTGAAGGGCCCATCCCATCCTCCAGCCTGGCAATGGAGGCTCGGTCACAGCTGGGCAGTGACTCGTCTGCTGGGTGGCACTGCATCACCCCCCAAAACTGGCAGAGCACCTCCCCCTCAGATTTGGAAACCGCTGTGAGTTAGGTGGAGTCCAAGCCTGGAGTGTGGGGAGAGGAAGACCTGCCTGGTCGCTCCTCCTTCAGCAGGTCAGAGCGAAGTGTCAGTTGACCGTGTTGATTGACTGACTGGGCCCCAGAGCCTCCGTGTGCTAATCCCCGCTAAGAGCCGTTCTTCAAGAAGGAGGGGAGGAACTGGACCTGCTGTTAGAACAGAATTGCTTAGCTGGGTTGAGACACAGGGAACCAGGCCAGGATCCGGCATCTCGATAGGGATTCCGAAGACACCAAGTCCGCTGACGGACTCACTCCGGATGACACACTGGCTCACAGCCTGAGTGAGTGCACATTAGCCCCGCAAGCTTTGGAAAAAAACCAAACCCCCGCGGCCGTCCTGTGGCCCATCCGGCCAGTTCACACAGTCATCCGGGCCAGGCCGAGGTGTACTTTAACAGCTCCCTGAATACAGCCGACAGGTCTATCAGGAAATGCAAATGAAAGCCACAATGAGATTACACCTCACACCCATCTGAATGGCTTTTATCAAAAAGACAAAAAGTAAATAAGTATTAGCGAGGATGTGGGGGAAATGTAAATTAGCACCGCCATTTTGGAAAACAGTATGGCAGCTTCTCTGTAGACTGAAAATAGAACTGCCGGAGGATCCAGCAGCGCCCCCGGCTGGAGAAAGCTCCATAGGAACTGAAATGCGTGTGCGGAAGAGATGTCTGCTCTCCCAGGTTCACTGCAGCGCTGTTCACAACAGCCAAGAAATGCAATCAACCTATGTGCCCATCAACTGATGAACAGATTTTTAGAATTCCCTGTACATACAATGGAATATGACAGTGGTTCCCAATTATTTTGGCACCAGGGGCCGGTTTCATGAAAGATAATTTTTCCACAGACGGGGCAGAAGAGTCAGGGACCCCTGGAATACGGCATAGCCTTAAAAAAGAAGAAAATTCTGTCATTTGAGACCACATGGATGGAACCAGAGAACTTAATGCTAAGTGAAACAAGCCAGCCACGGAAAGACAACTACCACATGATCTGACTTATATGGAGAATCCAAGAGTTGACCTCATAGAAACTGAGTAGAAAAGTGGTTACCAGAGGCTGGGGGAGAAGAAGGGATGGGGAAAGGGGATGTATTGACCATAGGGCACAAAGTCTCAGGTAGACTGCCGGGGTAAGTTTTAGTGATCTATTGTGTGCCATGGTGACCGCAGTTAATAATAATAATAATGTATGCTAAAGGAATAGATTCTTCACTTTCTCACCACAAAAAAACGGGAAGTTGGTGAGGTGATGGTGTTAATTAGCTTGACTCTTTCTACAATATATACGTAACTCAAAACATCCCATCGTACCTGATAAATACACAAAATTATTTGTCAATTAAAAATTAAAAAGAAAAAAGCTCCCCTCGTTCTTCGAATGCTCAGGCCATGCTGCTGGAGAGAAGGATTGTGCTTGTGTTTTACAGTCCCCCTCATTCCAGGACAGCAGTCTACAGGTGGGGAAGCTCATGGCCACAGCCGCATTCTCCTAGCTGTCAAGCAAGCCTTCTACACCCCAGTATGCTCCAGCAGACTCCCCAACTCACCCCAGACCCTAACAGCGAGATTTCTGGATGGGCCTGGGGCGGCAGAGGCTTCTGGGGCTCCCTAGGTGACGGCTGCTCTAGATCCATCTCCCTCAAGCTGGGAGCAACCACTGAACCCCTAGACCCTGCAGAGGAGGGTGGCACAGCCCAGCAGGCACCAGGCATAGCCAAGGACGCCCGGGGCTCCAGGCCAAGCACAGGGAAGCCACGGCCTAAAGAAAACACACACAGAGATATACACACACACAGACACACACTCATATACACACACACAGACACACTCATATAAACACACTCATAGATACACATAGACACAGATTCACAGACAGACACACAGAGACATAGACACAAACACGCAGACACATGAACACACACATTCATATACACACAGACACACAGACACACACTCACATGGAAACACACACAGAGACACACAGACACACACATACACACATAGACACACATATAGACACACACAGACATAGACACACACGGACATGCACACAGATACACAGACACATACACAGACACACACATACTCATACACACAAACATACACACACACATAGACACATGCCCACAGACTCACAGACATAGACACAGAGACATGGGCACACACACAGAGACATAGACACAAACAGACATAGACACACATAGTCACATGCACACACACACACACAGACACATAGACACGCACAGACATAAACACATAGACACAGAGACACAAATACATAGACACACACACATAAACACACACACACTCACATAGACACACACAGAGACACACATAGCTGCACAGACTCACATATTGACTTACAGACACAGACACACAGACACACAAACACACACCAAAGACATAGACACCCACGTAGACACAGACACACACACTCACATAGACACAGACACACAGAGATACTAAGACACAGACACACATAGGCACAGACACACTCACGTAAACACAGACACACACACACATACACACACACAAACATAGATCCACACACACACACTCACAGAGATATAAATACAGATACAGACACTAACACACACACACTGACACAGACACATAGACACAGATACAGATACACAGACATACACAAGCAAGGATGTAGACAGGCAGACATAAAGACACACAAACACGGTTGCACATAGACATCTAACACACAGAGACATATGGACACACACAGACACATATGCTGAGATATGTAGATACACAAAAGCATGCATGCATACACACAGATGCACAGAGCCACACAAACACATAGATACAGACACACAGACACACATAAACACAGACATACGGAGACCCATACTCACACACACAGACATACATGTAGACATGCAGACATGCAGATACACAGAGACACACACACGCATACACAGACACACAGCAACACTCAAACACACACACACACACACACACACTCGCACACAATCTGCTATTCAGTTGTGGGTCTATCTGCAAGCACTAAAGGCTGACATCCCATCATGCCTGCCATCCTCCCAAATCTCCAAATCCACCACAGTGGTTTCATCATCTTCTGAAGTTTCCTTTTTTCTAATCACAACCCTGCTCTAATCCCAGAAACAGAAAGAACTGCCTCTTTTAAATTAAAAGGTTGCTTTTGTTCTCAGAGGCCAACCCAAGCCCCTTAGCCATGGACAAGGCCCCCAGCTGGAACCACAGCACAGGGGCAGCGTCTCCCAGAACAGGCTAGGGAGGGTGTCTCCTCCAGGAGCCCAGAGCCGAGGCTGGCCAGCTGTCTGCGTGGAGTGTGGAGAGGACCTAGTGGCTCCAGGAAGCGGTGAGGTCCCAGGGCTCTGACTCAGGCTCTGAACATGGGGTGTCCCCTTGCAATGCTAAGAACAGGGTTTGGTCAGCAAGGGCAATCCCTCTTCCTCTTAGATGACCCATCCTTTTCAAGCAAGTCCCCATCCCAAGAGGAATGGGGCAGGTAGCTGGGCTGGGAGTCCTCCACCCAGATGTGAATCTCTGCCAAGGAGCAGCTGAGCAGCAGTGCCAAGTACGGAGGCTGCTCCAGCTTCAGATCTTCACGGTGGGCACTGGCCACCAGATCAGTGAAGCCCACAGACAGGCCCCTCAAAGCCCTGTTCCTTACTGTGCCCTGGGAATAACACAAGTACACACACTAAAGATAACGTCCCAGAGATGGCTGTGGGCTGTCTCCTGCCCTCAGCCCCAGGAGTCCCTTCCAGACAGCAGCTCTGAAGAGGCTATGGCCTAGAAAAGCCATAGGGCATCTGCTAGGTCTGTCCTGCAACTGAGTGCCACAGATTGGGTGATTTACACACAGAAATCTATCATCTCAGTCCTGGAGGCTGGAAGTTCAAGATCCAGGTGTCAGCAGGGTTGGTTTCTCCTGAGGCCCCTCTCTTTGACTTGCAGACGGTGTCTTCTCCCCGTGTCCCCACATGCTCTTCCCTGTGTGTGTATCTGTCCTAATCTCCCCTATTTATGGGGACACAGTCATATGGGACCAGAGCCCACCCTAATGACTTTGTTTTAATTCAATTTCCTCTGTAAAGACCTTATTTCCAAATGAGGTCACTGGGAGTTAGGACTCCAACATACTTTTTGGGGGAGGTGGGAGTGTGAAGAACATAATTCAACCATAACAGTTATAAATCGAGCTCACAGCTGGACAGAAATATACTTGATTTCTGGGTCCACAACCCCAGGCCTTTTCCCCTGCCCTAGCAAGCTCCAGATTAAATAGGCTCTCAGACAGCCAGACCAGCGAGGCCCATGCCTTCTCTCCATCTGTGCCTTGAGCATGGAGTGGCTTGGAAGCTAGATTTTATTTCCTGCAGAGAGAAAACGCTAGAGCCAGCATGCAAATGAGCCCTAGCCTCCAGCGGGACTGCATTCTTTTGGGGAGGGCAAAGCCTATAGTTATGGACTCCACAAGTCCCTGGGAGAGGCAGCAGTGCCCCTGAAACTGCATCAGACATTGTCTCTGCATCAAGGCACACACCTCTCAAAAAAAGAAAGAAGACAGGACAAAGATTTTTTCCCCTTTTTGAACTGGGATGAGCTAGTTTCGTTGCACAGTAGGAACGCTGGGCATCCACAGACGCAGCTCTCTGTGGGCCCTGGCTCTCTGCTAGCCGTCTGTGACTGGGATCTTGAAGAGTCTTAGGAGGCAATGCTAAACCTGCTTCCTAGAGGAGCAAGATCACTCTCAGTCACATACCTGGTAACTGGGACTGCTGAAACCCCAACCTGGCTCCATCAGACTCCACACATCAGAATCGGGCTGGTCTGTGAAAGGATGGGGGAGGCTTCCTGGCAGGATCCGTGTGCCCCTTGAGCTTGACAATTGGTAAGATACACTCGGCATGTGCCAGGGTGTTTGTCCACTAAGTTCATGAACAGCCTGAGACACAGCCCACACTGGAGTAGATGTCATCCGCTCATCCCCTAACAATGGAACTGACCCTTGGCTGGGCACAGTGGCTCACGCCTGTAATCCCAGCAGTTTGGGAGGCTGAGGCAGGGGGATCATTCGAGGTCAGGAGTTCGAGCCTAGCCCAGCCAACATGGTAAAACCCTGTCTCTACTAAAAATACAAAAATTAGCTGGGTGTGGTGGTGGAGGCCTGTAGTCCCAGCTACTCAGGAGGCTGAGGGAGGAAAATCTGTTAAACCCGGGAGGCGGAGGTTGCAGTGAGCTGAGATCACACCACTGCACTCCAGCCTGGGCAACAGACTGAGATGTCATCTCAAAAAAATAAAATAAAATAAAAAAGAATGCAACAGACCCTGGCGTCTGAGGAGGCAAAGGCAGCCTGCATGGCCTCCGGGACTCCTACCCATTCCACTGAGGTCCCATGGGAGAGAACCAGCTGCTCTGAGAGCCCCCGGGCCATGTCTCCATCAGCTTAACCCCAAATGAGAACCAGGTGTGTCCAGGCCCAGTCTTGGCTCCCTGGGAGTGAGGCGGGAGGGATGAGAGCTCAGGCCCGGCCCTCAGAGGCCAACTTCCCACCCAGGGCACAGGGGAGGAGGAAAGCAGGAATCCCCAGGCAGAGATCTGGCTCGGCAGGAGGGGGCTTGGTAAGAAGGGAGATTCCAGGGGTGCATGGAGAGGAGGAGGACCTGCCCTCAATGTTCAAAACCAGAGTCTGGCCCAGACTCCCTCACACAGGACTCAAGCCCCTCTCCCACAGGGAGGGTGGGGGTGCCATTGTCATATTACCCCCAGGGAACTGAACCAGGCTTGGGGAGGCAAAATCTGTGAGGCCCTCTGGAGATGGGGGACTGCAGTTTTCCTGCACTGCCCTCTGGCTTTCACCCAGGCATGCTCTTGATGGCCCTTGCAAGATTCTTTTTCTCAGCCGCTCGCAAAGGCTGAGTCATTGAGGGGTTTTAATTTGGAAAGCAAGATTACAAAAGAAAGAAAGAAACCACAATTCTATTAACAATTATGTGCAGAACAAGGCCAGAGTTACAACTTTCCTTTTCCTTCCCCAAAGTCAGTGCTGACATTAGATGAGGCTTTTCAGAATTTTGGAGCAGGCTGTAGTCTCATGGAACAGACAAGAGGTGACTTCGGGGTTGGGGGATGAGGTGGGAAGGATGGTTTGGTTCTAGTACTTTTATTTCTGTCACCATCCAAAGCCCACATGAAAATGTTAAGTCTGATTAAACTGTTGGGTGCAGGAGAGAGCATGAAGGGCCTTTTTAGAATAAATGAGAGTACAAGGATGCTTTCTGAGAAATAGCCATGAAAAACCTGAAAGGAAGTGTTTCCGGGTCAAAAAGAACTCATATGACCCATGGAAATCCTTGAGGCCCAACCAGTTTATTTTGGATGCTGGAGGAGGGTGGGGGACACTCAGGGAACTGTGACTTGAAGACCACCTTGCATTCCTGACTTTGCTATATTTAAAAGCAGCCCCCCAGTCTGAGGGCAGCAGCCCAGCACAGTGGCAGCCACCAGCTCTGTTTTCCTGTCTGCCCCACTCGTCCTCTGCAAAGCCTAGCTGCCTCTGTCACTGTTGTTTGATATTTCCAAATCCGGCCTGAAGCAGATGATGGGGCTGCAGGAGGAGCGTCCTTTAGGGTGTCTTGTTTGGTTTGGAAATATTTAAATGTCTGCTGCATTTCCTCCGAGAGAAGAGAAGCCAGGGCCTGTGGGAGAGCCCAGGACCGTGGCCACAGCCCTGCAGGGTCCCCAGCTCCTCTGCGGCTGCCTCCCTGGGACCGGATCCCCAGTGCCCCCCACCCACACTCCCACCGTCAGCACCATGAGAAAGTCAAGATGAGCCCAGACATTCTCCACCACCACGTGTTTACAGTCAAGTGACTCAGCTCTGCCCTCGATTGAAGCCCATGCAGCAATTGTCCATGATTACAGAAACCTTCTTGGCTCCTGGAAAGATCGCCAGCACGTTATTAACCTCAGAGGCCAGACACATGTTTTCCATGATTTATTTAAAGTGCTAGTGGCCACCACAGATGATCATGGCCTTTTAGAATGAAGGGCGTGTAATTAAGACATAATCTCTTCTGTTTTGTAATATATGGAGCAGTAAATGGCTACTGAGGTTGATTAAATTCTCCATCTTCCCTTTGGCGCTTAGGAACTGCCAGAGCTGTTGGAATCCCAATCGTGGTTGTGACCACTTCACAGCACACGGCAGTGTGGTCTAACAGCCAAAGGCTGTCCTTCGGGGACCTGGGCGCCTGATGTGGGTGGATCTGAGATTTACAATAACACTCACCTGGGAGTGCAGCTGCCTTGACGGGGCAAGGGAAAGCAGGGTGGGACAGTGATTCACTGGTAGGGGGTGGGCTTTGTACAGACTGAGCAGGGCAAGGGCATGCCGTCAAAAAAGATTGAACCGTGTAAACGCACAGCTCCCCATCAAAGCTTCCTGCATCAGGCTCAAGCCAGCGTTGTGGGAAAAAAGCATAGCATGGTTTTTTCATGTTGTCAAGAGCTTTCTGAGGCCTGCCCTTGACAGGTTAAAAACTGAACACTTGGGCGGGCGCGGTGGCTCACGCCTGTAATCCCAGCACTTTGGGAGGCCGAGGCGGGTGGATCACGGGGTCAGCAGATCAAGACCATCCTGGCTAACGTGGTGAAACCCCGTCTCTACTAAAAATACAAAAAATTAGCCAGGCGTGGTGGCGGGCGCCTGTAGTCCCAGCTACTCGGGAGGCTGAGGCAGGAGAATGGCGTGAACACCCAGGAGGCAGAGGTTGCAGTGAGCGGAGATCGTGCTCCACTGCGCCCCAGCCTGGGTGACAGAGCAAGACTCCATCAAAATAAAAATAAATAAAAAAAAAAAAACTGAACACTTTTCACTTTGGACCTCGCCATTGTGAGGGAAGTTCCAACAGCTGCACATTTATCTGTGCAGAGTCGAGAGGTGGGCTGTGGCTGATCATCTGAGGGTGTGGATTTGCTATTTTTTGGCAAATTTGAGTCTATGTACTGAGGTTCCTGCCAGAGAATAGAATCTTAAGCTCTGCTGCCTGGATCTTATCACAAAGCTGATTTTCAAGAAATATTGTAACATCCATGAAAGAGTATCCAAAGACATGTACCACCTATTCGAAATCCTATCGTAGCTCACAAGCCCACAAAGGGGCTAAGTACTCAGGGAAGAATTTGTGGCGCACACAGTTGCCCCCTCTGAGTCAAACCTGGGCCTGAGCCTGAGCCCACATTGAGAGACGTTACGGAGATGACTATCTGTGCTCACTGGCATATTGGAGAAGGCCCAGTCATCTCTATAATGTCCCTGTGTGTGCCCTTAGGCACCAGTGTGCTTCTAACCGGTGGATTTCACATCACATAAGCGGTGGTCACATCTCAGAGCCTGCCGTCCCTGCACTCAGTGCCTGCCCCACATCCCCCCGGCCCCCTACCCCTGGCCTCCTGTAACTATACAGTTCTTTGGTGTGCTGCCGAGGCTGGTCCTATGCGTCTCCCTCGCCCCCGACTTCCTCTCTGCTGTTAAATATATCTCTGCAAGCTGCCCCAACCTTTCTTTCTTTTTTCCCTCCTTATCTTAGAAAGCTTGTGTGTCAGTCTTTAGTTTTTTCAATTTGTTATTTTATGTTTGAAATTGTGTCCTATTTTTAATAAATACATGCCTATTGTAGATATGCAATGGTTTATATGCACGAACATGGAGAGTGAAATCAAATCTCCCTTCCTCCATCACAGAGGCAATCTCTGTTTTGTCTCTTGTGAGTCCTTCCAAGATACTCTACAGGTATACAAGCCTATATATATATAAATGAATTTAACTTCTTTATTCTTTCCCTTTTACTCTGATGCACTTACTGATAAGGCCTTAGATGCCTTATTGAAAAGAGCCGTGAATTTTCTTGAATACACACAGCATACACAAATCTTTCTGCTGAACTGTTACCCAAACAAGATTCCAACCCTAAAAGAAAGGAGAGGAACGTGAAGCAAAGGAAGCCCCATAGCCCCTGGAGGCTCCCACCGTTGCAGATCACAAAAGCAATTGCCTCTCTGAAAGTGTGGTGGCTTTGAATAGGAGCAGAGGAAGCGCAAGGACACTCGCAGCCTGTTGTGTTCCCTCGGGCTGCCCGCCTTTCGGCCTCGGGCCCCTTAGAGCAGAGCAGAGATCTGTGCAGCCCCTGTCCACGCGGTGGAAGGGGAATGCACCATGGGAGGGAAACCTCAAGTCATGGGTTTTGGAGCTTCAAACACGATCTTGTGGCTTTGGGTTTTCTTACGAGAATCAGAAAAATAAATACACTGTATTTATATGTAGATGCAGAAACCATTGAACTGCGTTAGAAAATGGCAATCTCCGGAGGGTGTGGGAGGGCAGGCAACAGCATTGCCTGTGTGCCCAGGGTGCCAGCGGAGCCTGTTCCAGGAGTGCGTCAGCAGTCTTCACTGTACCCTTTGAGAAAACAACAAGCAAATCGGCCCAGGTTTGAGGAGAGAAGAGCTTCAAGTCTCCTAGTCTGGGTGGCCAAGGCACCCGGGTCTCAGGAAAGTCGACTGCCTGGAAGCGGAGATAGGACCCTGTTGTCTAACGTGGGGGGCTCGTGCTTGACTGAAAACAGGTGGTTCCCATGTCGGAGCTGATGGGGAGCAGATGGGGGTAGGAGCGCGAAGAACCCAAGGCTTCCAACATGGCAGCCACTTGCACACATCATCTCATTGAGGCTGCCCTCACCCTTCTCAGATAGGGCTCGTGGTACTTAAATTTTTTTAAAAAAGGAAATGAGGTGGCCGGGCGCAGTGGCTCACGCCTGTAATGCCAGCACTTTGGGAGGCCGAGGCGGGCGGATCAGGAGGTCAGGAGATCGAGACCATCCTGGCTAACACGGTGAAACCCCGTCTCTACTAAAAATACAAAAAAATAGCCCGGTGTGGTGGCAGGTGCCTGTAGTCCCAGCTACTCAGGAGGCTGAGGCAGGAGAATCGCTTGAACCCGGGAGGCAGAGGTCACAGTGAGCTGAGGTCGCGCCATTGCACTCCAGCCTGGTGACAGAGCGAGACTCCGCCTCTAAATAAATAAATAAATAAATGGAAATGAGGCTAAGAAAGATGAAGGAACTTGCCCAGAAGAGATGGGGTTTGTTCCCAAAGGAACAGGAGAGGGAAGCATGTTCCATGCTTTGATTTTGAAAGTGAGTCCCTTCCCTTCAGGGATCCAGAGAGGAAACACAGTTTTTCAGACTTCCAAGTCCCTTTTGAGATCTTTGATGAAAAATTCTGAACCGTTCCAGCAAAATCAAAAGATCCCAGAGGGTTGACAACAGCAGTTCTCAACTGGGATGGTTTTGCCCACCAGGGCACATTTGGCAATGCTGAGACAGTTTTGACTGTGGCACTGCAGAAGAGGGTGGTTGCTACTGGCATCTACGGATCTAAAGGCCAGGGATGTTGCTAAACATCCCCCAGTGCACAGGACAGCCATAAAAACAATAGTTTGCCCAAAACAGCATAGAGGTTGGCAGAGGTGGAGAAGCTCTGGTTTATGGCCATTAAAAAGTCAAATCTTATAACTGTTTCAACACATTTTAAGAAGTGTTGACCAAGCAAGGTGGCTCATACCTATTATCCCAGCACTTTGGGAGGTTGAAGCAAGAGGATTCCTTAAGCCTAGGAGTTCAAGACCAGCCTGGGCAACATAGTGAGACTCTTTTCTCTACAAAAATAAAAATAAAAAAATTAGTTGGGCATGGTAGCGCATACCTGTAGTCCCAGCTACTACAGGTAGGGAAGATGCTGAGGTGGGAGGATCACTAGAGCCAGGGAGGTCAAGGCTGCAGTGAGCAGTGATCGAGCCACTGCACTCCAGCCTGAGTGACAGAGTGAGACCTTGTCTCAAAAAAAAAAAATTTTTTTTTTTAAGAAGTGTTGTAGGCTGGGCGTGGTGGCTCATGCCTGTAATCCCAGAACTTTGGGAGGCAGATGCAAGAGAATTGTTTGAGGCCAGGAATTCGAGACCAGCCTGGGCAACATAGTGAGACCCCATTTCTAAAAAAAGAAAATTAAAATTAGCTGGGCATGGTGGCACACACGTGTAGTCCTAGCTACTTAGAAGGCTGAGGTGGGAGGATTGCTTGAGCCTGGGAGGTCAAGGCTGCAGTGAGCTATGATCATGCCTCTGCACTCCAGACTGGATGACAGAGGAAGCCCCTGTCTCAAAAAAAAAAAAAGTATCATAAATCTTTAAGGAGAAAATGCATCCTGTGGCCACCTTGGATTCCATGAATTAGATTTTCTGTGTCTCTTGGTGAAAGGTGTGCTCCTGCCAGCTCCTGTCATTGGAGACCTTATTGCCCAAATAAGTATATTCTCAGTGACATCTACCTACAGAAAAAGAAATCTTTGTTTTGCTACAAATGTATACAACGTGCCAACAGTGGAGCTCCGCATGAATGTGGATGCCAGCTGGCCAGGATCTGAGCCATTCAGCAAGAGAAGCGATGGCAGACCCGCATGACAGGGTGCTGCTCGTGTGGGAAGCATGCCGACTTTGAAACACTGAAACTCAAATGATAGCAATTGTTTGGGACTCGATGAAATGATGTTTCCAGAGCTCTCTGGGTTTACTGTACATTTTAACATCACTTCCCCATGGCAGCTAGTTTATCATTGTTCCACATCCATCCCAGACGCGGATGCTGCTCCAGGTGAACTCAGGAGGAATCCCAGCACAGTGACGGCTCATCCTGCCCCAGATGAAAAAGGAGATGTTCGTAACGCAGCTGCTTCCCACCTCGCACTTCGGGCATTCTTACATCTGGCAATGCTGGAAACCGCAAGTCAAACACAGAATCACTCAACTAGCTCACAAAGAAATGACCAAGAAAGCCTCTGGCAATGTAATCACTACCTTTTCACTCCTCTTCCTCTCACTGTTCCATTCTAAAATTTTCACAAATTCTCAAAGTGCAATTTGACTAAGAAAGATATACACAGACTAATCCTTAAGGCAACAACTTAAGCTTCTCCAAAGCTATTTTTCTTTAATGTTATAAAAAATTTTTGAAACAACATTAAATAAAATTTGAAAAAAAAAATACCTAGATCACCCCTAATCCCACATTTCCGGGAATTTAAACAAGAGACTTGGAAGGAGCAAGGAGCGGGAGGTGAGCCTGCAAAGCACAGCAGGCCCAGCCGACACAGCTCCCCTCCATCGCAGCCTGCTGTGGACACACAGGGTAACTTTGCAAAACTTTTCCAACAATCTAGATTCTTACGCAAAATCTCCTGCTTTTTAAATATTGGCTCATAGTTTATAAGTACCATGCCAGCTAATTAAAACACATCTGCAGATTGAATGCAAATGACAGGCCACCGTTTGAAACCCTTCATATATAATTTTGCATCCAAACAAGAGTGAACAGAAGAAACTGATGTCAGTCTATATATTTTACACTTTTAATAATCAGAGCATATTTGAAGAAATATTCTCAAGAATCTTAATGGGTTTCAGCTTTTGAACATATTAAGAGGATACTAAAATAATAATGTAGCTAAAGAAAAGATGTTGGTGAATCAAAACTCCTTACTATGTATTTTTACCAGGAAAACATGTCTTAATCCACCATAGTTACATGCACAGAATTATAAATTTATCTTTAACAAGAGGACCTACTAGAAATGCAAATGTATATTAACCGAGGGTGAAATTGAGAAGATTATTGGGCAAGCATGAAGTCACTCTAATACTATAAGGCAGGGATCCTGGTGCAAACACAACTGAAAAGAATACCTTTGAAAGATTATTAGATTATAAGGAATAACAAAAATCCCCTTTCAATGCTCAAGACACAGGAATTAAGTTATAGCCCATTTCAGAAGTGAATGTAACTATCAAGTAACTGTGTTGCACACTCACTTCTGCAAAGAGATTTCATTTTCACTGCAGGGGAACAAGCTTGGCCATTTCAGGCACACACAGCAGAGGGTATCTGCCATAGCATGGAGTTCTAAGTTTATTTGTTCATAACTCAAGTTCACTCAGAAACTACTGTTTACCTGTTCATTACTCTTTGAGCATCCTTGATGTAACCCAGGGAATATAGAGATGAACACAATAGATGGGGTGCGTGATCTGGTAGAGAAGAAGTGAAATAAAGACAAGTGTCCAAATACTTGGATAAGTCTGAAAAAGTGGTAAGTGCAAAGAAGGCACCAAGCAGCCTATAGAAATGCCTATGCATCTGTCTGCACAAGCAGCCTAGAAATAAGTGGGAAAAAAAAAATCAGGACAACCAACCATGGGGGCTGGCACTGTGACGTTCACCACTCCACAGCCCAGGACTCCCGTCTGCAGTAGTAAAGGCAGACAGGTTCTTCAGCGGGAGAGCCTTGAGAGTATGAAGGTGAGTGCCTCATTGTTAATTATTTACATGCTGTCATTAAAATCAATTACTCTATTTGAAAGAAGCCACTCATAACCACCTCGAAACAGATTCAGGATACCCTAATCAGAGGATATCGGCAACCATCCCTTCCCATAGCAATGACATTGCAGGTTGAGGGTGAAGAGGCAGAGTGACCATGACTCTTGCTGCTGAGCCGGTTAAGTCCCAACACAGACTGGTATTTTAGAATAGACAGCTAGTCCTGAGCGGGCCTTGGAGGTCATCCCCTACCCCCAAACTCTAGGATGAGGCAACCTCCATCCAACCCCAACGATTGATTAAGTACCTGTTCTCCTGAAGCAATTTCCTCTTGAGCTTATGATCTGTCATCACCAGGATGATTTGCTATTGAAGACACATGGACAGCCAACCCTTGAATGTAAAACAGGAGCATACTCAAATAAAGATTTATTTTTGTTTCCTGCTGTGCATGCTCTGAGCTAGGGATAGTCGATGAGGTGCTATCGAGTGTTGGGCCATAAAGCCTCCTCACGCTAACTGCAGGCATGTGAAGGACTGAAATGTGAAGCTCTTTCCGTAATTCCCCTCCTTCTTGTTCATGAATGGAAGCGAGAGTTAGGCTGTGTGGTTTTCACAGCCAACGCTGATCTTAAACAAGAATCTGGCTGTTTCCTCCCCGGGCTGTTTCCTGGCCAATCACAATATGATCCTAACAGGGCTGCCAGAGACCATGACCGCTTCTCAGGGGCTCCTTCCCCACAGCCACGGCACAGCTATGGAGCTACAAGAAAGCCAAGGACACAGCAGCCAAACGTCGGCAACGTTCAAGTCCCTTCCATGAAGCTAGAGAGAGGTGGTATCCGTGACAGGAAAAACCCAGGCACTGAAGGCTGAAGACTTGACTGTCCCTATTCCTCACCATCCCATGGGGACAAAACAGGCCGGAGAAGATTCAAGAAGACACTTCAGGCCAGGTGCTTCTAACCACTCCCGGCACACGGCAAATGCCCGATGCATTGGGCCGTGAAGACCATTCCTACTCAGCCCTCCCTGGCTCATCACTTTACTTTTCTGAGTCTTTCTTCATTAAAAGCAAAGATATTGGGCCAGGTCATCTCTAAATGTCTTCCTGGCTCTAAAACTCTAACTTGAGGACAAGAGCCTATTTCAAGGGCTTTCAGAACAGAAATCTCTTTTGAAATTGCAGAGGCCCAATTCCCCGCGAGGATCTCAAGCTGCAGAATGAAATGGGGGAGTGTGATTCAAACGAACTCATGGGATGCCAGGATCTAGCACAACCCCTGACTCGTGTGGGGGCATAAAGCATCTTAGCCAACACAGATCACAGAAAGCATCTACTGGTCCTACATTCACTGGGCAAGAAAAATGAGTAATTCGTAATTTGTCACACTTACATAAATAATCGTTTTTACTTTTATAAGCATTGCCATACTCTAACACATACTAGATACCACAGTGAGTGCTTTATATATGTTTTCTTTAATCCTTCCAATAATTATGTCAGGCAGATTTTTATAGATAGGGAAACAAGGCTCAGAAAGGGCAAGTGACTTGCCCAAGGTCACACAGCTATTACCTTCATGCTCAGTAGAGCAGCCTGGATTTGCACCCACGTCTGCAGGCTCCAAAGCCACTCTCTTTTCACCATGTCACGAGCCTCAAGGGTATGTTGAATGTTTTTACAGGAGGAATTTTTATTAAAGTTCACAAAACGACAATGCACTAGCCACTTTCATCAGTCACTTCCCGGGAGTGGGTGTGGGTGACGGGGACCATGTGCTGTGAACTGTACGGGCTGACCCATCGCATGGAGAAGCCATGGTCAGCAGGGAGACACAGCCCCTGGGGGAGTCATCACCCATGAAGGTGAACAGGGAGGCTGTTGATGCTGACAGTGCAGTGAGGAAAAGCCACTCTCAAATTTCTACCCCATGTAACTTCTCATGGTTGGAAAAACCAAGGCTGCCAGTACCATCCACCACCAAGGAGGAAAGAGCCCGAGGCCTGTGAGGCTGGGCCACCCACAGGATAGCCTAATCAGGACCAGGCTTCCCGGCACGGAGGACACGGGGGCGCCTGACAAAGAAGTCACCTCTGTGAAATGCCTTCCATGCCTCCCCTCTGAGCCGAAGCCCAAGGCAACCCCACCAGCAGGGAGCGAGCTGCTGGGGGAATGCACCGGGGAGCAGCCTGCAGGGAGCTGCTGGGGGAATGCACCGGGGCGCCGCCTGCAGGGAGCTGCTGGGGGAATGCACGGGGTGGGGGGTGCCACCTGCAGGGAGCTGCTGGGGGAATGCAACGGGGCACGGCCTGCAGGGAGCTGCTGGGGGAATGCACCGGGGAGCGGCCTGCAGGGAGCTGCTGGCGGAATGCACGGGGTGGGGGCACCGCCTGCAGGGAGCTGCTGGGGGAATGCAAGGGGCGCCGCCTGCAGGGAGAATGCACGAAGTGGGGGGCGGTGCCGCCTGCAGGGAGCTGCTGGGTGAATGCACCAGGGCGCCGCCCTGGAGGCCTGCAGGTAACTCCCACCAGAGGCACAGAGCGCAGTCTTAGCCCCTTCAATCAGAGTCTCGCTTTCGGCCAGGTGCGGTGGATCCCGCCTGTAATCTCATCACTTTGGGAGGCGGAAGTGGGCAGATCACTTGAGGCCAGAGTTCAAGACAAGCCTAGTCAACATGGTGAAATCCCATCTCTTCTAAAAAAACAAACAACAACAAAAACAAACAAAAGTCTTGCTTTTCTTCCCCAGTGCTAGCCTCTGGCTCTGCACTGCTGTCACTCCACTCTCCCAGCCCAAGGTCATTATTCGACTCTTTTATAAACTCCTAAATGACCAGATCTTTACAGAGCACCCACTGTATCCCTGTCAGGGCTTCCGGCCCCTGAGGAAGTGTCCCCTAGCTGGGTCTTTCAGGGGAAGTGACAGAGGCTCAGAGAGGGAGCGAATTTGCCCAGGGCCACAAAGCAAGCCAGTGGCGGGACTGGGCATCTAGCCCATGACCGTGGGCCACGTCTGGCTGTCTCGCTTCTAGACCAAGGGAGAACAGACCCAAACACACGAAAAGCTAAACAATAAAAGGGACAATTCAAATAGGGCGAGGCCTGGCCCGGTGCCCCCCAAGAGTCCTGTGAGGCTGGGCACCCAGCAGCCGATGGGACTCAGGGCCTGGGGTGCCAGCGGGCATTGGAACAGTTTGCCTTTTAGAGAAGGCGCCTCTGTCTTGCTCTTTGGGCCCCTTGGTCTTGTGGACAAAGTCCTGTTGCTCTGCGTTGGAGAATGCACAGGTGTTCCCTCTCCCGGATACCTCCCACCCACCGTGCTTCCCTTCAAGGACCACACTTGGGTCTGCCTCCAGTGCCCTGCCCCGCCTGTTTCCCTCAGTGTGGCTTCTCATGTCCTCAGAGGCTCAAAAACTCGGCGTCTCTGCCTTCTTGGGGGGCCTCCGTGATCCCACTCTCTCTGTGCGCATCCTCCTCGCCTACCTCGCCGTCATTCGTCACAGCAGCCTCCTGTCTCTACTCGCACTCCTCACCTCCAGCCCAGCATGCACATTTCCCTTGGAAACTTCCTTCACAGACCCAAACCTCCATGTCCCAGCTCCAACTGCATTGCAGACGTGATGTGCCTCGCACAGGTGAGTATGGAAATGCCCCCTAACCGTCTCTTCTGTGCTGATTTGATCTCACTTAGACCGTTAATTTGATACAGAGATTTTGTGTGTGTGTTCGTGTGTGTGTGTGTTTTAGTATTATTATTTTGATAGAGACAAGGGTCTCGCTTTGTTGCTCAGGCTGGTCTCAAAATACCGCCTCGAACGATCCTCCGACTATTACGTAATTTGATTGCAGAGATTTTGTGTGTGTGGTTTTTTGTTTGTTTGTTTGTTGTTTGTTTTTGAGACGGAGTCGTGCTCCGTCTCTCAGCCTGGAGTGTAATGGCACAATCTCAGCTCACTGCAAACTCCATCTTCCAGGTTCAAGCAATTTTCCTGCCTCAGCCTCCTGAGTAGCTGGGATTACAGGCACCTGCCACCACGCCCAGCTAATTTTCTATTTTTAGTAGATACAGGGTTTTGCCATGTTGGCCAGGCTGGTCTCGAACTCCTGACCTCAGATGATCCGCCTGCCTTAGCCTCCCAAAGTGCTGGGATTACAGGCAAGAGCCACCGCACCCAGCCGGGTTTTTTTTTTTTTTTTTTGGTAGAGACAGTGGTGTCACTTTGTTGCCCAGGCTGGTCTCAACTCCTGCCTCGAGGAATCCTCTGGCCTCACCTCCCAAAGTACTGGGATTATAGGTGTGAGCCAGCATGCCAGGCCTTGTATTTTATATGTTTGAACAATTCCTCCGTGGTGCTCAGCGCCTAGTAACTACAACTAACTAGTAGGCAATTATGTCAGGCTGCCCTGAGCCAGTTTCTACCAACTTCTGTCCCCACATACACACATTGATTACCCAGCTTCCTGAGTTTGCTGTAGATTGATGAGGTCCCTGCGTTCTGCCCTTCCAGACATGTGAGCTGGCACCGTGAAGGGAAGGATGCTCTGAGGCCTGACAGCACATAGACTAACTCTCCTGCGGCATCCGGAGTCCCTGTGAGGCTGGGGGTCTCGGGACGCACGGGCCAGCCAGAGGCCAGGCTGGGATCGCTCTTGCCAAGTGTGAGGCCCCGGACTCGCCTAGTGCTCTGTCCTTTCTGGTACCCACAGGACTTTTGCAGTTAACACGTACTTGACCACCATTCAATTGACCAGGGAAACTAGTTTTTGACATTCTTTATTGCGAAATAACAAGCTCTCAGGTGCAGATTTAGATGGTGGCATTTGAAAGGCTTGCTGAAGAACAGGATCATGCAAGGTTTTTCTGTGAAGAATCAGCTAGTGAGGAGTTTCGCTTTGCAGGACATGTGGTCTGTGTTGCAACCAGCCAACTCTACTACTGTGGAGGAAAAGCAGTCTTAGACAATATGTAAATAAATGGCCTGTTTGCATTCCAACAAAATGCTGTTTACAAAAGTGGGCCTGCCAGCCCTGCTCTAGAAGGTAGATTCTTGATTGAGAGCCTTCAAAAGTGAACCAATGAAAACTGATTAGGGCACTTCAAATGTTGACTATCAGCCCTAGAGTGTAGCTTTCAGGTATCAATACCTACATATCACAATGGGAATACTGCAGAATATTGAATAAACAACAGACAATACTATGGTGACAGAATATTAATAGATGCCATTTATTGAGTATTTACTATATGCTAGCTAAAGCACTGTAGGGGACTTACTCTTTTAAACTGCTCAACAAGCTAGGCACGGTGGTTCATGCCTGCAATCCCAGCACTTTGGGAGGCTGAGGCGGGAAGGATCCTTTGAGCCAGGGGTTTGAGGTTGCAGTGATGGAGCCACTGCACTTCAACCTGGCTGGCAGAGTGGGACTTCGTTTCCTAAAAATAAAAAAATTTAAATGGTAATTAAAAAATAAACTGCACAATTCCACAATAATAGTAGTACCTGAAATAGGTACTACTATTATTATTCCTACTTTACAGATGAAAAAACTGAGGCTTCAGTGAGGACAACTGGCTTGCCTAGCATTGAAGAGTCAGGAGGGGTCACACTGGACAGTTGGGCTCCAAGTCCACACTCAGGCTGCCCCCATTGGCAAATGAAAACCAGAGCCTTCTTCTGCCCCGCCCCACACCTGCTGTGGGACTCTGGGCATATCACGCTGAATCTCAGTCTCCTCATCTCCTAAATGGGGGTGATGATTGCTCCTTTTGGGAGCTTTCCAGTGTATTATACAATACATGTGAAAATGTCCACCACAAAGCTAGGCAGTTGGTGTCAAGTACAAGCAAAGTGAAATGTAACAGCTTTGCTGATATATACAGTCAGCCCCCCTTATCCACGGTTTCAGTTACCCATGGTCAGCTGCAGTCTGCAAATAGGTGAGTACAGTATAATAAGCTGTTGTTGGGGGGAGTGGGGAGAGACCACATTCGTGTAACTTTTATTGCAGTATGTTGTTATAACTGTTCTATTTTATTATGAGTTGTTGTTGTTAATCTCTTGCTATGCCTAATTTATAAATTAAATTTTATCATAGGTGTCTATCACAAAAAAACATAGTATATATAGGGTTCTGTACTATCCTCAGTTTCAGGCATCCACTAGGGGTTTTGGAACATGTCCCCATGGATAAGGGGGACCTACTGTAATCACCTATCAGAGAAAGTATCTAACTCAGTGGTTGTTAGTATTTTCAGAATTGTGCAACCATAACCACGATCAATTTTAGAACACCATCATCAACCCAAAAGTGTTCCCTTTAACAGTGACTCCCCAGATCACCCCAACATCTCAACCCCAGCCCCAGGCAACACTTTCTGTCTCCGTGGATTTGTCTATTCTGGACCATTCTATGTGGGATGAAATCATACAATGTGTGGGCTCTGGGTTCTGACTTAGTTCATTTAGCATAATGTTTTCAAGGTTTGTTCATGGTGTAGTGTGCATCAGTACTTCACTTTTGTTTACTGCCATATAATATTCCATTGTATGGATACACTATATTTTATCCATTCATCAGTTGTTGAACATTTGGGTTGTTTATACCTTTGGCTATTGTAAGCAATGCTGCTATAAATGTTCATGTACAAGTTTTTGTATGGACACCTATTTTCACTGCTCTTGGGTATATGTCTAAGATTGGAATTGCTGGGTCATATGGTTACTCTATGTTTGATCTTCTGAGGAATGGTCAGTTTTTCGAAAAATGGCTACAACATTTTACATTCCTACTAGCAATATATGAGAGCACTGATTTCCTCACATCTTTGCCAACACTTCTTATTATCTGTCTTTTTGCTTATAGCCACCTAGTGAGTGTAATGCAACATCTCATTGTGCTTTTGATTTGCATTTCCCTGATGGCTAATGATATTGAGCATCTTATTGGCTATTTGTATATCTTCTTTGAAGAAATGTCTATTTAGATTCTTTGCCCATTTTTAATTATTTATCTTCTTATTGTTAAGTTGTTCTTTATATATTCTGGCTACAAGATTCTTTTGATATATATAGCTTGAAAATATTTTCTCCTATTCTGTGGGTTGCCTCTTTACTTTGTTGGGGATATCATTTGCAGCACAAAAGTTTTTGATTTTGATGAAGTCCAATTCATCTATTATCTTTTCTCAATTATGCTTTTGGAGTCACAGCTAAGGAGGCTTTGCCTCACCCAAGAGCACAAGATTTATACCTGTTTTCTTCTAAGAGTTTTATAGTTTTAGCTCTTACATTTAGGTCTTTGATTCATTTCCTAAATATGGTGTGAGGTAGGGGTCCAACCCTATTCTTTTGCACCCTTTGATGAAAAGGCTATTCTCTTATGGTATTAGCCATAAATGTAAAAGCTGATTTCTGGACTCTCAATTTAGTCCCATTGGACTACATATTTGTCCATATGCCAGTACCACACTATCCTGATTACTGTAACTTTGTAGTAAGTTTTGAAATTGGGAAGTCTGAATCCTCCAACTTTGTTCTTCTTTTTCAATAATGTTTAGCTATCCTGAGTCAGTCCTTGCATTTCTATATAAAGTTCAGGATTAGCATGTTAATTTACATAACAAAGCCAGCTGGGATATTGATAGGGATTACATTTAATCTGTACATCAGTTTAGGGACTATTGCCATCTTAACAGTAAGAAGTTTTCTGATTCATGAATATGAGATACCTTTCTATAGATTTAGGTCTTTCATTTTTTTCAACAATGTATTATAGTTTTAAGAGTAAAAAGCTTTGCACTTCTTAAATTTATTCCTAGGTATTTTATTCTTCTTGATACCCATGTAACTGAAATTGTTTTATCAATCTCATTTTCAGATTTTTTATATATTATTTATTATCTAATAATAGCAATAAATACATAAATATGTATATATTATATATTATATACATATTTATAATTTATATTATAAATTATTAATGTAATATATCATATATTAATATAATGTATCATTATATATTATAATTTATTGATGTATTATTTATATATTTATAGTATATATTTAAGTATATAAATATTTATATTTATTGCTATTAGAAATATAATTGATTTTTTATATTGATCTATTGTCCTACAATGTTGCCTAAATTTCCATTTTTACAAAAAATAGGCTGAAGGGAAGTAAACTATACTATCAGGAGGCTAAGAAATAATTTCATTTTTATAAATAAAGAAAGGAGTTCTGGTTCTCAGTGGGGATTGCTCAGCAGAAATCCTTCCCTGTACTGTTGGAGCCCTGCTGCAGGAGGAGAAATAGAAAGTTCAGTCACTTATTTATGTACTAAAAAGTATTCATTGAGTGCCCACTAGGAGCCAGTCAGCTTGGGCTTAAATACTTGCTCTGACACTCAGTAGCTGTGTTACCCAGTAGCTGTGTTACCCAGGGCAAGTTACTGAACCTGCTGGTGACTCTGTTTTCTCACCTATAAAATGGGGGGCGGTAATTGTATCTACCTCATAAGTTTTTTGTGAGGGTAATTTAACCCTTTAAACAGTGCCCAGCTGGTGATAAGCACTTTTTAGGTATTAGCTATTGTTTGTATTATGGACAGGCCCTGGACACAACATGAACAAAGACCAAATCGCTGCACTCAGGGAGCTTGATTTTAATGGCAGGGCAGGGGTGGTTAGGAGGGGAAACAGTCAAAGAGATAAAGCAGCAATGATGCCAAGTGCTGATAAAAGAGGGGAAGAAAAATAAAGCAAAGGAAGGGAGGAGGGAGTGCAGAGGGGGAGGGTGGGGCCAGACATTTCAGGTGGGAGCAGGTTAGGCTTCTCAGACTGATGACATCCGGGCAGGCAGCCGGCCAGGAGCAGGACATGCCAGAGAAAGGAGCTGTCCCTGTGAGGGACTGGAGCAGGGCAAATGAGGTGCGTTCCAGGAGCTGAAGTTGGAGGGGGCTGAGCGAGGGCAAAAGTGAAGGCAGAGGCACAGAGGGGCCGTGGGGCTCATGCAGGGCTTTGAGGTCAGGGAAAGAACTTTTTTCAGATGTAAATTCACTAGCCAATTTATTCAAACTGTGGATTTGGGAGTAGGTTTAATAAAGTTTCTTCCTCCTGTATTTTGATAATAATTGTACATATTTATGGGGTACAGTGTGATACTGTGATGAATGTTTACAATGCATAATGACCAAATCCGGGTAATTAGCAAATTCATCTCCAGACATGTATCATTGCTCGGTGTTCTGAACATTCAAAATCCTCACTTCCAGCTTTTTGAAATATACAATAAATTAGTGCTGACCACTTCACCCTACAGTCCTGCCCCAAGGCAGAACTCTCTCCTTCTATCCAGCTGTAATTTGGGACCCGTTACTCGGCCTCACCCCACCCTCCCTACCTCTCCCCCTCCCAGCTCTAATAATCAGGGAAATAACTACCTTTTGTATGCACTGGACTTTCCCACCAGGGAGGTGGGCCAGTTATCTCGCCACATAACAAACCACACCAAAACTAGGTGGCTTACAGCGAGGGCGATCCATTCTGTCTCCTGGCTCTGTGGGCTGTTGGAGCTCACTTGGGAGCCTGCACCCAGCTGGCACCCGCTGGACAGGTCTGCAGGGCCTGCCTCACAGGCCCTCCTTCTTCACATGGGCAGTCGTGACTCAGTTTGTCTCCGCCAAGGCTTCCTTACAGGCCGCAAGAGCATTCTGAGAAGGTCATGGTGGATGCACAAGGTTCCTGGAGGCCCAGATTCTGACCTTGCGCGTTGCTGGGTGCTGCAATGCATCAGTCAAAGCGAGTTATAGGCCAGCCAGGATTTGGGAGGCAGGAGAAGCTCTGCAGCTGCAGAACACTGCAGGCCCTGTCCACCTGCTACGGGAGGCGGGATGGTACTGGCTGCAAGCTGAGGAGCGACCTTTCTAGAGGTCTTCAAGAACGGGCCACACCCTCCCGAGGGGGATTTAACTGAGGCCATGGGACCTGAAGTCTAGCCATGTTTCTGTCTAGAGATCGATGATTACCACGTGCCTTTTTATTGCAAATTTTGCCCAGGACTCTTTTCTTCAGCTTTTAGCAGTTCAAAGATGCACTGCCTGGCTGGGGCTCCTTGAAGAACTGCTGTTTTTCTAAACTCACTCTTTTCTTTTGAGGTTTTGACATCTAGTATTTTCCTATTTTCCCCTGAGCACAGTGTCCTGAGTTGAGCCTCGGAAGTGACTCTGAATGTTTAGGTTGGAAGTCTGGAGGAATCCTTGCTGCTAAGGCAGATATCAGGGGGCTGTGATTTCTGCAACGCCCGGAGACGTCCAGGCAGTCTGCAGGGAGGAAAACCGACCTGGTGTCTTGACTGCCATCTAGTGGCGGTGCCGTCAGGTGGCAGGATTCCATTTAGCTGGGTACTGTCCAAATTACCAGCTCATGGAAATCGGGCTACAATTTTAATTTAGTTTTCATTTAGAGGCAGTAAAGAATAGTGATTGGGAGGGAATCGGCTCTAGAGTCTGACTGCTGGGTTTGAGTCTCAGCTCTGACACTTACCTGTGTGGCCTTGGGTGATTATGTAGCCTCCTGGTGCCTTGGTGTCCTCAACCATGAAGTGGGTTGTTGATAGTGCCTGCTTCACAGGGTGATTGTACGGAGTAATGACTCGATACAGATTAAAGCATTTAGAGATTGTGAGCACACAGTGCTGTATGAGAGTTAGCTATTACCAGGTTAGCATCCCTCATCCAAAAATCCAAAATGCTCCAAAATCTGAAATTTTTAAGCACTGACATGATGCCCCAGGAGGAGAATTCCACACCTGACCTCATTGATGGGTAGCAGCCAAAACACAGGCACACAAGACGTAGTTTATTCAGCATCCCCAAGGGAACAAAGACCCTCCCAGCCCCCTTCAGCTGCAATGTATCTTCCACACACCAGATATGTATGTCATATTTTTTGACTATAAAGTGTGAATAAATGTAAGAAAATGATTGCTTATTGGTATCACATAAATCCAGAGTCAGGAATGATGGTGATGCCAAACAACCACAGGTTGTTCTCATGGGTGGCTGAGATAGGATCACTCTTTCTTTTTCTTTCCTTCTTTCCTTCTTTCTTTCTTTCTTTCTTTCTTTCCTTCCTTCCTTCTTACTTTTTTCTTTCCTTCCTTCCTTTCTTTTTTTTCCTTCCTTCCTCCTTCTTTCCTCTTTCTTTCTTTCTTTTTTTTTTTTTTCTGATGGACTCTGGCTCTGTCACCCAGGCTGGAGCACACTATTGCAATCTCGGCTCACTGCAACCTCCACCTCCTGGGTTAAAGCGATTCTCCTGCTTCAGCCTCCTGAGTAGCTAGGATTACAGCCACACGCCACCATGCCCGGCTAATTTTTGTGTTTGTAGTAGAGACGGGGTTTTGCCATGTTGACCAGGCTGATCTCGAACTCCTGGCCTAAAGTGATCCGCCCGCCTTGGCCTCCCAAAATGCTGGGATTATAGGCTTGAGCCATCGTGCCCGGCCCGGAACACCTTTGCTTTCTGATGGGGCCAATGTGCACCAACTTTGTTTCATGCACAAATTTATTTAAATATTGGGTAAAATTACCTTCAGCGTATGCATATGAGACGTATATGAAACATAAATGAATTTCATGTCTAGACTTGGGTCCCAGCCCCAACATATCTCATTATGTATATGCAAATATTCCAAGATCCAAAAATTTAAATACTTTTGGTTCCAAGTAGAGCCCTTTGACATACACCTTGAGTGAAGCAGAGGAAAGAGAAAAAGGTGCTTTGGACTAGGGTGGACCTGAGTTGAAAGGATGTCAGTTTCTGGGTATCTTGTGTTCCTTATAGCATAGTTGTGTGTAAGTTAACGCACTTGTGAATTGTAAGGAACCCACATGGGTATGGAGTTGTTAGAGAGATCTCATGGCCACAGGCACGGTGTTCCCAGGGAGGACAGATGATGAGTAATCCCCAGTCCTTGAAAATAGACAGGATTGGTCCCTGTGAGCCCATCAGATTCCCCACATCCTAGTTACCTGCTTTGATGCCTACTTTTTGTAAATAATTTTTTTAAACCACAGAGTTTTAATTATATATTAGCAGCAGTAGTAGTTGTTGTTTTTAAGACTATGTTTTTCTCCAGAAGCTTGTAGATACAAGATCAGTTTTGCTTTTTTCAGCCGGAACACTAGTTCTACTACAATTGAAGCAAAATAGTCTTTTATTATAGAAATAAGATCACTCCACTGTGTTTCCAGTAGCTATCTCCACTTTGTAGAGAATGCTCATCCGAAGTATCCATCCCTCTTTCAATTGTTTAATTTTTCTCTCTTTTAAATGTTTACAAAATAAGTCACATTTACCAACGGCTGCACACCATCTACCACATCTGTTAGAGATCACGAGGAAGTGGCAAGAGTCCTTTCTTCCACCGCTCTTGGTGTGTGAGACTGGCGGTCGCTCCTCACAAGCAGCCTATCCAAAAATAGATGCGCTGCTCGAGGAACAGGAAGGGGGCACGCTTCAGGCAGCCCAGGCCCTACCTACTGGTTACCACCCCTTCCCAGGAGCTGAGCCTGGACCATCCATGGATAGAGCTGTGCCCACGGCCACCAGAGTTGAGGCCAGGGCTTCCCAGCCACAATTCCTCCTTTCAGAACCCAAGAGACAGCTCCTCACAACTCTGCCACTCTAGGATCCTTCCAGAAACCGCCAAGGGTACGGAGACCTGAGAAGCCGTAGTGTCTCTCCCTGCTAAGTAATACACTTCCGAAGTTAAGGAATTCATCCCCACATTTTTAAACCCAGCTCCACCTGGTGACCACGGACAACCACGATACGTTTCTGGAAGCCACCCTACCGTTCATGTCCACTCCCACGATAATAACAGTCTCAGTGCCCTCCAGACAGAACAGCAAGGATGTTCTATCCCCAAACACTTTGCACACGTGATTTCATGTAATCCTCATCTTACCCCTTTTGGCTGAAAGCTCAGAGAGTTTAGGCAAATCTAAAACTGCACAGCTGGTGAGTGGGAGCGCTGGAATTCCAACCTCTCCAAGCATTTAGGAGAAGTCCCTGAAGAAGACCTTGGGAGAGAAGGAGCTCAGACATTCCAAGTAAGCGGGGAGCCTGTAAGGTGAAATATTCCCTTCTCCTTCTGTGTGACTGACTGAGTGGAAGAAGTGCTTGCAGAGAAACCAAGGGCCAGGACGAATCATCCAACTCACAGTGCTGCTACTCACCAATGCACAGTCACACACAATTCACTGAAACATCTTTTACATACGTTGCACAGATAACAGAAGACAATTAAAAAGTACAGATTTTTTTTTTTTTTTTTTGAGATGAAGTTTTGGTCTTGTTGCCCAGGCTGGAGTGCAATGTTCGGATCTCAGCTCACTGCAACCTCCAGCTCCGGGGTTCAAGAAATTCTCCTGTCTCAGCCTCCCAACTAGCTGGGATTACAGGCGCCTGCCACCATGCCGGCTGATTTTTGTATTTTTTAGTAGAGACAGGCTTTCACTATGTTGGCCAGGCTAGTCCTGAACTCCTGACCTCAGGTGATCCACCCACCTCGGCCTCCAAAAGTGCTGGGATTACGGGCGTGAGCCACCTTGCCCAGCCAAAATTATAGATTTTAAGGCTGAATGCAGTGGCTCAGGCCTATTATCCCGGCACTTTGGGAGGCCAAGGTGGGAGGATTCTTTGAGCCCAGGAGTTCAAGACAGCCTGGGCAACACAGTGAGACTCCATCCATCTCTACTAAAAATAGAAAAAAAAATAGCTGGGTATGGTGGCACACGCTTACAGTGCCAGCTGCTCCGGAGGCTGAGGCTGGAGGATCGCTTGAGCCCAGGAAGTCGACGCTGCAAGGAGCCGTGTTGGCACCACTGCACTCCAGCCTGAGGGACAGAGCAAGACTCTGTCTCAACAAATAAATAAGAATAATAAAATGACAGATTTTAACGTAGGACTTTGAAAATCCAGGACATAGCCCTCTATTCTTTTGCACAAAATCAGCAGAGTTTATGCCAACATATGTCTTATTTTAAATAATGTGTCACTCCTCTGCTCCATGCTCCCTGGGTGCTCATTTATGAAGACTCTGATGCCAACAGACAGAGTCTCAGAGGGAGTGGCTGTGCCTCAGGCAGGTGCACAGGGAGGCAAGCCACGCCACACACCACAGGGGTCGTGAGCACTCAAGTCCGGGTGAGGCAGTGAGCCCCAGTCACCCAGGAGAGGGGGCGAATTTAACATGAGCTGCTGGCTGACTCTGCAGTTCACCACGGCACAAAGAATTATTTCAATGAGAAGTGCTTATCCCCCTGTAGAATTCCTTTCTTTTTAGAGACTGGGTCTCACTCTGTCCCCGAGGCTGGAGTGCCGTGGTACAATCAGGGCTCACTGCAGCCTCAACCTCCTGGGCTCAAGCAATCCTCCTGCCTCAGCCTCTGGAGTAGCTGGGACTACAGGTGAATGCCACCATGGCTGGCAATTTTTTTTTTTATGTAGAAATCGGGGGTCTCAATATCTTGCCTCCACTAGTCTCGAACTCCTGTCCTGAGGCGATTCTCCTGCCTCAGCCTCCCAAAGCACTATGATGACAGGTTTGAGCCACCACACCCAGCCCTGTAGAATTCTTATAATGAGGGGGAAAAAAACCCAAAACTTAAAATTCAGAGCATAGCTTTTCTGATAATATAGGTGAACCATTATCTATGCCAACCTTCTGTGATTCATTCACACCCCTGCTCCTGCCTGCGTGAGCACTAACCTCTCTGGACTTCCTTCTCCTCATCTGAAAACCTGGGACTATGAAACTCACCTCACCATTTTGCTTAGAGAATCAATAAGATAACATTTGAAAGTTACTCCTTTCCTATGCCTCATCTTCTTTCAAAGATGAAGCTAAATAACTCTATAATGCTTCCCTGACAAGGAGTTTAGTGTAGTTTTATTTAAAATGACCATGTTGTAAAGAGGGAAGTGGAAGGAGAGTTGATTAATAGGGATAATGTTCCAAATGTCTGGGAAATATAAGGTAGGTATCCTATTAATACACATCAATAGGAACTGTAAGAAACTGCTAGGAAGCTCTTCTTCCATGTTAGCCTGGGTGTATGTGCCTAGCAATGCTTAAAAGGATGCTCTGAACAGTGATGGCGAGGATGTGGAGAAACTGGAACCCCTGGGCAGCTGCCACGGAAAACTATACAGTGATGACTCAAAAAAGGTAACCTAAAGGCTGGCCATGGTGGCTTACCCCTGTAATCCCAGCACTTTGGGAGGCTGAGGTGGGCGGATCACCTGAGGTCGGGATTTCAAGACCAGCCTGTCCAACATGGCGAAACCCCATCTCTACTAAAAATACAAAATTAGCCAGGTGTGGTGGCATGCACCTGTAATCCCATCTGCTTGTGAAGCTGAGGCAGGAGAACTGCTTGAGCTGGGAAGGTGGAGGTTGCAGTGAGCCGAGATCACACCACTGCACTCCAGCCTGGGCAACAGAGTGAGACCCTGTCTCAAAAAAAAAAAAAAAAAAGTAACCTAGAATTATCATCTGACCTAGCAATTCCATCTGGGACATCCACAAAAGAATTGGCAGCAGGGTCTTGGATAGGTATTTGCCTCCCATGTTTATAAGAGCATTATTTACAATGTCAAGGAGTGCAACCAGCCTGGTGTCCATCAGCAGATGACTGGACAAACAAGATGCCATCCATCCATACAATGCAGTGTGAGCCAGCTTTAGAAAGGAAGGAAGTCCTGAGACGTGCTACGGCATGGATGAACCTTGAGAACATCAAGCTCGGTAAAGCCAGTCGGTCTCAGAACGGATAAATACTGTGTGGCTCCATTCATACGAGGTATCCAGAGGAGTCAGGTCTCAGAACCGATAAATACTGTGTGGCTCCACGAGGTATCCAGAGGAGTCAGGTTCATAGAGATGGAGAGTAGAATGAGGATTGCCAGGGGCTGGGGAGAGGGGGAATGAGAGCTAGTCTTTAATGAGTGCAGAGATTTATTTACAAGACGAAAAGAGTTCTGGAGGTGGGTAGTGGTGATGGTTGCACAATAGAGTGAATGTATTTAATGCCACCAAACTGCACACTTAAAAATGGTTAAGATGCCAAATTTTATGTTATGTGGCCACAATAAAAAAAATAAAGAAAAAAGCAATCTGTGGTTGCAGGGTGGACCTGTTCCCAAGAGGGGAAGGAGAGGTCCCCCTTAGCTCCTGGAGGGGTCCTGTGACTAAAAGACTCACTCTGATGGCGGCTGGGCACCTCCGCCAGTGGGCCCGGAGGTCTAGATGCCACAGCAGAGCCTCTGCCCGCCCCCAGCCCTCCAGAATTATGTTCATGAGGGCAGATAGACAAGACTAGCCTCAGACACAAAACAGCAGCAGAGAAGGCATTGCCCTAATGGTGGGAACACATACTTTGCAGACACCTAGATTCAAGAGAACGTGTGTAATGTAAACATTGGAAGAAAGCCAGGAGCCTGCTCAAAACTCCAGGTTAGAAGACAAGGGAGGCGGGATATGGGGGAGCAAGATCCCTTTTTTTAAAAAGTTGTTACTGGGTTTTTCAGAGCAATAGTTAAAAGGGAAGGTTTCTTTTATGACACAACACCGCCATCTCATGGACAAAACTCATATGACACCAAGTTTCTCTAAAGCGAGCCCGTCCTCTACTGGGAGCTCGTAGCGTTGGCCCTAACAGCTCCACCTCCACATTAACCCGGCATTCTCAGAGTCCACGAAGGAACATTCCATCTTTGCAAGCCAAATATGGGGCAAAAGTCAGATTCTCATCTCGTCTCCACTTCCCTCTGAGGCTTAGAAAGTCCTTTCAGCACTTGAGTTTCAGTGAAGAGTCTGGACGCTGTCTCACACCAAAAACTCCCCCCGACGTGGGCGCTGCAAGAGCGCCCCTGTCCTGGTGGTCCGAAAAAGCAAGTGTTGGCTTTATCACAGCCAGAAAATGAAACAGTCTGCGAGGAAAAGTACCCCCTCCATCCTCATCACCATTAAATGGCAAGTTCCACTTCTCTTATTTCCTAATTCAAAATTGTTTTTTTAAGGGATGGGGTGGGTCTCACTATGTTGACCAGGCTGATCTCAAACTCCTGGCCTCAAGAGATCCTCCCATCTCAGCCTCCCAAAGTGCTAGGAGTACAGGCATGAGCCACCGCACCCAGCCTCCCAATTTTAAATTGTATGAAGATGTTTCCAGGAGTCTCTGCTCTGGCCTCAGGCTGTTGTCGTTTTTCTGTGCTGTGTTTTTAAATTGCGGTGTGGAAATTTATTTTGATAGTGTAGGGTTTCTTGGATATATTTGTCCAAATCAAAGCTTAAATGCAGAAAGTCTGTTTTTAAAGTGAGTCTTGGATTCACTCAGCAAAGGTTATGGAGAATCCACTCTGGCCTAGCCACAGGGCAAGCTGCGGGGCAGCAGGTGGAGATGCAGCCCGCAGTCTGCACCGGCCCCAGAATTATCTTCCCCTTAAATTGCAAGAACTATACCCGGGGGGAAGTGAGAACATTAGGAGCAGTGTGGGTCTGGGCGCCTGGGACCCCGTATGTGGGGGCTGCAGGTGGAGAGAGGCAGTGATCTCAGTTGGGCAGGGAGTTTGTGCCTCTGAAGGACTTCAGTGTTTCTGGTGCTGTCTCTGGCACAGTCTCTTGGGCCTGGAGAAATGAGCACCGGTTGGAAAGAATCTCAGAGCCCAGGGACTGCCAGTGTCAGAGCTCAGGCTGTGCTGGGTGCCTCACACCCACACTGGGGCTGCCCTTTGGGTCTCCATTCCCATCAACACACACACACACACACACACACACACACACACACACACACACACATACATTCTGGCGACTTCTCCCATCTAAATAAAAAGGCAGTCCCCCCACCCCCACCCCACTTCCGTCCCTTTCCATTCTGAGTCCTCAGCTCCTTTGATTTCTCAGGGCACCCGATGCAGGCAGGCTCTCAGCAACTCCTTCCCAGAGACCCCTCCTTTCTGGCCTCCAGGACTCACCTCTCCTCGCTTGCTCCTAGTCCCTCAGGTCGCCCCTGCTGTTTCCTCTCATTAATCAATAAGCACTGGAGCGCAACAAGCCTCTCCCCTCCCATCCCACCCAGCTCCTGCCTTTCAAAACAGTCGCTATGCTAATCACTCCCAAACGTGTTGCTCTCCCCCATGCCTTAATCACCTGCCTACCTGGCACCTCTGTTCCTGTCCCGTAGATTACCCTAGATGAAGCACGTCCAGAACTAAACTCTTGATCTTCCATGCAAAAGCCTGATCCTCCCACACCCCCACAGAACACCACGACCCCGAGCCCTCACTGGCCCCGATCCAAAGCCCTGAGCTCCACTGTGGCCTCTTTCTCTCACACACCACATCTGATGCATCAGAATAGACCCCTGTCCAACCATGCTTCTCCAGCACGCCTACCACCCTGGCCAAGCCAGGGTCAAGGCTGCAGCCTCCTCCAGGTCTCCCAGCCTCCGGTGGCTACACTTCCTCTTGTCCGGGTTTCAACCCCTCCAGGGGCCTTCCATCCCGCTCAGGGGAACCCTAGGGGCCTGGTTTTACCTACGGGGACTAGCCTGAGCTGCCCTGGAGCACCCTACTGCAGCCCTCTGGGCGTCACCTCTCTGCCCTCTTCCCTCCCTTCTCCTGCTCCTCCCTGGGCTGCTACAGCAAACTTCCCACTGGCCGGGCCCCTTATCCCCGTGTGCCCGGCTCCCTCCCTCCCACCTGCATGCCTCAGAACAGCCTTCCCTGACCACCTGCTCCCCCCACCACCCTCCCCCCAGCCTTTACCCTTCCCGCTGCATGTACCCCCTCCTCTGGCGTGCCGTGTCTGCCTGATCCCCTAACCTCTCTGCCTTTACCTTTCCCGCCACATGTACCCCCTCCTCTGGCTTGCAGTATTTTACTCCAGTAAGTTCCCTCCAGGCACGCCCTTTTGCCGGTTTTCTTCACTCCTGCATCCCCCGCACCTGGCCCATGATGGAGGCTTCATCCACAGAGAATTGTGTATCTGATAAAGGACTTGCTTGCAGCATATATAAAGTGTTCTCCAAACTCATTCATCATTTTTTTAAAAACCCAATTTTTAAAAATGGGCCAAAGATATAAACAGACATTTCACCAAAGACCCTATAGGGGTGGTAGAGAAGGAATGAAAAGATGTTCAACAGCTTTGGTCACTAGAGAAATACAAGTTAAAATGGAATTATTACCACTGAGCTGCACAATTAAAAATGGTAAAGATGATAAATTTTATATGTATATTTTATCTCAATGAAAAATAAAATTAAAAAGAAAAAGAAATACAAATTCAAGCCACAGTAAGTGACCACCGCGCACCTTTTAGAATGGCTAAATAAATAGCCTGGTCACAACCGGTGTTGACGAGGAGGTGGAGGAACCGGACTTCACAGACACTGTGATGGAAATGAAAAATGCTGCCGTCACTCGAGAAAAGAGTTGGCAGTTTCTTTAAAATCCAAACATACGCCCACCCTCCCACCCAGACAGTCCATTGTTAACTTTTTACTCTCCAAAACTGAAAATATGTGACCACACAAAGACTTATCCAGGAAGGCTTATAGCAGCTTCATTTGTAAGAGCTCCAAACTGGAAACAACTTACATGTCCATCAATGGGTAGATGGGGAAACACAATCTCATGGATAAATGCATTGAGTAGCATCCATTCAATGGGACACCACTCAGCAATAAAAAGCAAGGAACTGGGCTGGGCATGGTGGCTCACGCCTCTAATCCCAGCACTTTGCAAGGCCAAGGAGGGGGGATCACCTGAGGTCAGGAGTTCAAGACCAGTCTGGCCAACATGGTGAAACCCCATCTTTACAAAAATTATCCGGGCATGATGGTGGGTGCCTGTAATCCCAGCTACTTGGGAGGCTGAAGCGGGAGAGTTGCTTAAACCCAGGAGGCAGAGGTTGCAGTGAGCCGGGATCACACCATTGTACTTCAGCCTGGGTGACAGAGCGAGACTCAAAAAAAAAAAAAAAAGCAATGAATTATTGAATACATGCCACAACAGAGCCACATCTTCAAATAATGCGCTGGGCAAAAGAAGCCTGACCCAAAAGAATCATACTGCCTGGTTCTACTTTTATGAAACTTTAGAAAATGAGAACCAATCTTCAGAGAGAGAAAGTTTGGAGGAGGGGACTGGAGCAGGGAGGGGTGAGAGGAAAGGAACACAAAGGGGCCCAAGGGGACCTGGCGGATCACAGCCATCTCCACCCTCTGGACTACGAGTTCAAGGCTCTAACCTCTGGCAAGAATGTGAAGTTGTAAAAAATATAGCAAGGCTTTGGAAGTGACCAGTCTGGCTCTATCCCACAGTTCTGCTGGTTTGGATTTCCCACAGTCACAATTCTTTATAATCATAAACATTCCCCAATGCAGGGCCAGCTTCAGGAGGGCAACGCCCATTCAGTCACATAAGGCCCAAGTTTAGAAGCCCCCCACCCCCGAATTCCATTTAATGCTCTCCTGTTACTGTCTCAAAGTGCTTAATAATTTTTTATTTTATTTTTTTATTTTATTTTTGAGATGGAGTCTTGCTCTGTCTCCCAGGTTGGAGTGCAATGGCGTGATCTCGGCTCACTGCAACCTCCATCTCCTTGGCTCAAGCGATTCTCCTGCCTCAGCCTCCCAAGTAGCGGGGATTACATGCGCCCACCACCACGCCTGGCTAATTTTTGTATTTTTAGTAGAGATGGGGTTTCACCATGTTGGCCAGGCTGGTCTTGAACTCCTGACCTCATGATCCACCTGCCTTGGCCTCCCAGAGTGCTCAGATTACAGGCGTGAGCCACTGCACCTGGCCAATAGTTTTTGAACAAAGGGCCTCACATTTTCATTTGACACACTGGGCCCCATAGGTTATGTAGATGGATCTTCCTCAAAGTGTGTTCTACAGAGTTAATTCTTTACTTCCGTTAATTTACGTTAATTGCTGTTGTGGAAAAGGAGCATTTGGGAAATGCTAAGTTAACGTTAAATAACTTCATTTTCCCGAGGACAATTTGTAGCAACAGTTCAGATTAGAAACTAATATTTAGTCATCTTACCAATGACAGAAAAGTCCCATTCGTTATCACAGAGATGTGTGTATATAGTTTTCCCTTGGTATCCACAGGGAGGTTGGTTTCAGGACCCCAGCAGATGCCAAAACCTGTGAATCCTCCAGTTGCTGATAGAAAATGGCATTGCATTTGCATAGAACCGTGGACTTTAACTCCTCTCTGGATTACTTACAATACCCAATACGAGGCCTACACATCACTTCATTCACGTAGATTCAATGTAGTACTCAATGCGCAGCAAATTCAAGCTTTGGTTTTGGAACTTTGCAGAATTTATTTTCTGAAACTTTTCAATCTGCAGTTGGTTGAATCCATAGATGCAGAACCCCTGGCTGTACTGGAGATTAGACCATGTCCCATAAAATCATGCCTCTCACACTTGGACATGCACACAAATTAAAACCAGCCCAATTGTCCCATAGAATTGGGACACTGTTTTGAATAAACATAGAAATTGACCCTCCTGATCTTAAAACTTGAAACTTACATTTGTCTCATCTGAGTTGCTTCCTCAGGAAAGGAGCTGAAACTCATCAGATCACCACATCCAGACAAGATGCCAGTCCGCTCATTCATGATTGCTTCCTGTGTTAATCTGCTGTCACACTGCTATAAGGATATGCTTGACACTGGGTCACTTGTAAAGGAAAGAGATTTAATTGGCTCACAGTTCAGCACAGCTGGGGAGGCCTCAGGCAGAAGGGGAAGCCAACATGTCCTCTTTCACATGGTGGCAGGAAGGAGAAGAATGAGCAAAAGGGAAAAGTCCCTCATAAAACCATCAGATATCATCAGGACTCACTCACTACCATGAGAACAGCAGCACTGGGGTAACTGCCCCCATGACTGAATTATGTCCTACCAGATCCCTCCAACAACACATAGGGATGACAGGAACTACAATTCAGGATGAGATTTGGGTGAGGACACAGCAAACCATATCATTTCCTTACCCCTCCCTAATTCTGTTTTACACTCCTTCCTCGCTATATAAACTCCCCAATTTTAGTCAGTCAAGGAGACAGGTTTGAGACAGATCTCCCATCTCCTCAGCTGCAGCACCCAGTTAAAGCCTTCTTCCCTGGCAAAACTCAACTCAGTGATTAGCTTTCTGAGCAACAAGAAATAAGACCTAGACCAAACCCCTGGCGTTTCGGTAACAGAATCACTTGGGGATCTTCTTAAGGTACACCATCAGTTTCATTAGGTCAGGCCCTAGACACCGTATTTCTCAGGTGGTTCTGATTCTACTGGTCAGCAGAGCACACTTTGAGTAGCAAAGCTCTAAAATGTACATATGCGTAGGTGGACGTAACCCTCAGAGGAGGCTTAGTTCTGTCTGTTCAATTTATATGTCGGTTTCATCACTTAGTGTCCATGTGACTGAGGATAAAGTTATTTTCTCTGAGCCTCAGATTCTTCAAGGTGCCCAAGGTAACCATTCCTAGAATTATTTCAAGGATTTAAGCAAAGTAATTTTATGCTGATATTCATTTTAACAGCCACTTATGGTGAGTGAGGCAGGATAGATACCATTATCTCCATTTTACAGATAAGAAAACTAAGGCTTAGGGAGGTTAAATAATGTGTCCAGTGCTAAAGCATATAAGCAACAGCAAGGGCTCAAAACTTCGTCTTGATTTATTTACTTATTTTTGAGATAAGGTCTTGCTCTGTTGCCCAGGCTAGAGTGCAGTGGCCCAATCTTGGCTCACTGCAGCCTGGACCTCCTGGGCGCAGGTGGTCCTCCTGCCTCAGTCTCCCGAGTAGCTGAAACTACAGGCATGCGCCACCATGCCCAGCTAATTTTTGTGTGTTTTTGTAGAGACAGGCTCTCGCTTTGTTCCGCAGGTTAGTCTCAAACTCCTGGGCTCAAGTGATCCTCTCACTTTGGCCTCCCAAAGTGCTGCAGCCCCTGTGCCCAGACAAAAGTTTATCTTTTAACTCTGACCCCTTGGTCTGTTTCACTCGAAGATTTTGAGTGTCTACTATATACACCAGGCTCTTGTCTTTACATCATTCTGACTTATGGAAGGGTTTGCTTTGCAGTGAAGTTTCAAGTTACTCTCCTTTTGCAGATAGGATCCTTTTTCTTCCTTTTGAAAACGAATTGATTATTCTTTATCAAAATTATAAATGTTCATTGCTTAAAGAATTCAAGCAATACAGAAGAGAACAAACAACAAAAATCTCACCATCTCAGACGTGGCCTTCATTAACATTTTAGTGACTATTCTTCCAGTCCCCTCTTTATGACCTATGGGTGACCCATTGAGAGGTTCCTCTAGTCAAATAATTTTGAGAAGCTTCTGTGTATTATAGTCCCCTCCTGGAGGTCACAGAGAGCATTAGAGTTTTCAAGGCTCACAAAACTTACAGCAAAAAGTTTTGCCACTACAAACAAGCGTCCTTAAGTGTCTATATTTTTTCAATTGTGTTATTATTTTCTTAGGGGAAACGAAGAATGCATAGTGCCCTCCCCAAAGGCTGTGCAACTTTATACTCCCACTAATTACTCATGAGAGTTCCCATTTCCTAAACCCTACTGCTAGCAGACTTTACCAGTTCCTTTGCTTTTGATCAATCTGATAACACAAACAAAGCCAACTGCTGTTTCTATTGTTTCTTCTATTGTTCATGAGGTGTTTATTGATTAATTTATAAATTGTCAATTCATGTTCTTTCCAAATTTGGATTTTTATTTTTTTACTTTTTTTGAGTTCTTTAATAAGGAAATTTATATTTTAGTATGTGAGTTGCAAATATTTTTACCAATTTAGTTTTCAACATGCTTATTTTATTGTGTTATAAAGTCGTTTTCCCCAGCACTTTGGCAGGCCGAGGCAGGCAGATCTCTTGAGGTCAGGAGTTCGAGACCAGCCTGGCCAACATGGCAAAACCCCATCTCTACCAAAAATGCAAAAATTAGCTGGGAGTGGTGGCACATGCCTGTAATCCCAGCTACCATGGAGGCTGAGGCAGGAGAATCACTTGAACTCGGGAGGTGGAGGTTGCAGTGAGCCTAGATCACGTCTCCAGCCTGGGCGACAGAGCAAGACTCCGTCTTAAAAAAAAAAAAAAAAAATAGTTGTTTTCAATTTGTATATCACCAAATACACGGATTTGGGGTTTGGGGATTTCTGACCTGTTCATTTGAAGGACCTCTTGCAACCAAGATTATAAAAATATTCACCCATATTTTCTTATGATATCTTATAATTTCCATATTTACAATTAAATCCTCAATCCACCTAGACGTTATTTTCATGTGAGGTCTGAAGTAGAGCTCTACCTCTATTTTTTGTTTAAGTCACCAGCCTGTTATACCTCATATATTAGATAATTTATTTTTTAACTCTAAGATGACATGTCTTTTTAAGTTTTGTTTTTTATTGCATAATATTATTGCATTGCATAATATTCACTTCTGGTGTATAGTTGCATGATTTGGGCAAATGTGTAGAGTTGTGTAACCACCATCACAAGGCACAGGACAGTTTCATCACCCCCCAAAACTCCCTCTCCCTGTACCTTTGTAGTGATCCGCACCCCCAACCCACAGCCCTCTTCTCCCTCCCAGTGCTTTGCCCTTTCCAGAATGTCCTAAGGAGGGAATGGCGTGGTGTGCACCGCTGAGCACCGCTTTTTTGACTAAGAGCAACCCATGAGATCCCTCGTGTTGCTGTGTCTGTGGACAGCTCATTGCTTTTCACTGCTGAGTAGTATTGTTGGGCCAGAGTCTGTTTATCCGTTTGCTAAAATAGGCAGACAGCTAGCCATGAACAGGATAAGGAACCCCTGAAAAAGGAAGCTCTGGAAAGTCTCACACCCTTGGGATCACCTGCAACATGCCTGCTAGACATGAGCAGAGAGGAGGGAAGATTCTTATGCAGAAGGGGACACCCTGAAACGCTCCTTAGTGTGTCCGGAATTGGTGGGTTCTTGGTCTCACTGACTAGAAGAATGAAGCCATGGACCCTCGTGGTGAACGTCACAGCTCTTAAGCTGGCATGTCTGGAGTTTGCTCCGTCTGATGTTCGGATGTGTTCAGTTTCCTTCTGATGGGTTCGTGGTTTTGCTGGCTCAGGAGTGAAGCTGCAGACCTTCACGGTGTGTTACAGTTAGTAAGGCAGTGCCTCTGGAGTTGTTCCTTCCTCCCAGTGGGCTCGTGGTCTCGCTGGCTTCAGGAGCAGAGCTGCAGACCTTCGCGGTGAGTGTTACAGCTCATAAAAGCAGTGTGGACCCAGAGGGTGAGCAGTAGCAAGATTTACTGCAAAGAGCAAAAGAATGGAGCTTTCACAGTGTGGAAGAGGACCCGAGCAGGTTACTGCTGCTGGCTCGGGCAGCCTGCTTTTATTCTCTTATCTGGCCCCACCCACGTCCTGCTGATTGGTAGAGCCCAGTGGTCTGTTCTGACAGGGTGCTGATTGGTGCGTTTACAATCCCTGAGCTAGATATAAAAGTTCTCCACGTCCCCATCAGACTCAGGAACCCAGCTGGCTTCACCCAGTGGATCCCGCATCGGGGCTGCAGGTGGGGCTGCAGGTGGAGCTGCCTGCCAGTCCTGCGCCGTGCGCCCGCACTCCTCAGCCCTTGGGTGGTTGATGGGACTGGGCACCGTGGAGCAGGGGGTGGCGCTCGTCGGGGAGGCTCGGGCCGCACAGGAGCCCATGGAGGGGATGGGAGGCTCAGGCATGGCGGGCTGTAGGTCCCGAGCCCTGCCCCGCGGGAAGGCAGCTAAGGCCCGGTGAGAAACCGAGCGCAGCGCCGGTGGGCTGGCACTGCTGGGGGACCCAGTACACCCTCCGCAGCCGCTGGCCCGGGTGCTAAGCCCCTCATTGCCCGGGGCCGGCAGGGCCCGCCGGCTACTCTGAGTGCGGGGCCTGCCAAGCCCACGCCCACCCGGAACTCCAGCTGGCCCGCAAGCGCGGCGCGCAGCCCCGGTTCCCGCTCACGCCTCTCCCTCCGCACCTCCCTGCAAGCTGAGGGAGCCGGCTCCGGCCTTGGCCAGCTCAGAAAGGGGCTCCCATGGTGCAGCGGTGGCTGAAGGGCTCCTCAAGTGCCGCCAAAATGTGAGCCCAGGCAGAGGAGGTGCAGAGAGCGAGTGAGGACTGTCAGCACGCTGTCACCTCTCATTAGGACACCCAGTCATTGCTCAGTCTGCAGTTAACCTGTCAGAAGGTCGATAGCTGTGTGCTGATAAGAATGGAAGAAGGGCGAAGGGAAATTCCTAAGAGATACACAGGCGCAATAGGCAGTAATGTAACCGCTACAGGACCTTCCTGGGGTGGTGGACATGAGCAATGCTGCCATCAGGCAGGGTTCACGCTGGTCACCAGCACAGGCACGTTAACTGACAATAAAGGAGAATCCACAGACTTGGGGTGGGAACTAGGCAGGAACAAGGTGGAGACTCAAGACAGAGGCAGGAACTTAAGGAAACAGTCTGATGTAATAAACAGCCCAACGCAGAGCCCTCAGGGCTGCTCCCAGCCGGGCCAGCCCACTCCTTTCCTGGGGTGTACTCTTAGTCCTTCATAACCCACACTTCCCAGGAACACATTCACCAGTTAAAGGACATTTGAGGGGTTTTCCACTTTTTGTGGTTATGAGTGAGTTTGCTATTCACACTTGCCTACAGGTTTTCTGAAGAGAATGCATTTTCATTTGTCTTGGGCAAAAGTCCAGGAGTAGCGTTACTGGGCCATTGCGTGTAGGAAGTGTGTCTTACCTTTCTGAGAGACGTCTTGCTGTTTTCCAAAGCAGCGGCCCGCTTTGCCTTCCCACGGGGAGCGCGTGGGAGTTGCAGCCGCCCAGCGTTCCCAACAGCACTGGGTCTTTTCCATTGCTATGTCTTTCTGGCTTTTTTCTTAATCCGCTCTAACGGGGTTGTCGTGGCGTCTCATTCCACTAATGGGTAATGGCCTGAAGCGTCTTTTCATGAGTTTATTTGCCATTTATAGGTCTTCTTTGGTGAAGTGTCTCTTCAAATCTTGTGCCAATTTTTTTATTAGGTTGTTTTCTATTTCTGAGTTGACACTGTGTCTTTCTTTGCGTGGCATTTCCAGGTCTGTGGAAGTCTATTTTGAACCTTCTGTTCCAGTCCATTAATCTACCTGTCTGTTCCTGGGCCAGGACCACACTGTTTTTATTACTGTAACTGTTGTGTTACTATAAGAATGTATTTCATTTGGATAAGACAATTCTTCCCTTATTATTCTTTTCCAAAATATTCTCAGTTGTTTTCAAATATTTATTTTCCAGCTCAACTTTAGAATAATTTTGTCAAGTTCTCCCCAAATTTTGTTGAGATGTTTACCTTTAATGACACTGAATTAAATAGAATAATTTAGGGGAAATTATCCTTTAAAATACTGTCTTCCAGTGTAGAAACGACAGATTATTCCCTTCATTAAAGTCTTTGTTTGTGTCTGATAGGTTGATTGCTTTTCAGGTATTTGTATTTAGTCTGTTTTCATAGTTGGCCCGTGCAGGATCGGGGTAAAATCAGTAATGAAAACGGACACACTGGCAGAGCTCTGATACACTCGCAAACTGGATGGGCTTGAGATCAGACAATGTTAGTGATGTGTTTTACCTCTGTCCTCATTTTAGCTATTTGTAAAACTTACAACATTAAATTTGAGGATTAGAAAAACAAATCGCCTCCCTAACAGTGACAGCTCCATCTCTGTGCTGCCTGTAAATCTTCACAGTGGGTGAAACTTTCAGTTTATTTTTCCCCAACAGAGAGCTGACCTCCTTTAAAAAAAAAAAAAAATCCAGTAGCTTTCAGAGTACAAGTGGCTTTCGGCTATATGGACGAATCTTATAATGGTGAAGTCTGAGATTTTAGTGCACCCATCACCTGAATAGGTACAATTACCCAATATGTAGTTTTTCTGTTTTGTTTTTTTGAGACAGTGTCTTGCTCTGTCACCCAGGTTGGAGTGCAGTGGCACAATCACAGCTCTCTGCAGCCTCAACCTCCTGGACTCAAGAGATCCTCCTGTCCCAACCTCCCAAGAAGTTAGGACTACAGGTGAAGGTCACCACACCCGGACAATTTTTATATTTTTCTGTAGAGATGGGGTTTCACCATGTTGCCCAGGCTGGTCTCACACTCCTGAGCTCAAGTGATCCACCCACCTTGGCCTCCCAAAATGCTGGAATTACAGGTGTGAGCCACTGCACCTGGCCTGCAATATGCAGTAAATTATTCCTCATTCCCCCCCACCCTCCCCCTTTCTGAGTCTCCAGTCTCCATTGTACCACTCAGTATGCCTTTGCATTCCCATAGTTTAGCTCCCGCTCATAAATGAGAATATACAGGATTTGGTTTTCCATTCCTGAGTTACTTCACTTAGAATAATGGCCTCCAGTTCCACCCAAGTTGCTGCAAAAGACATCATTTCACTCTATTATGGCTGAGTAGTATCCATGGTGCATATGTATCAGGGTGTTTGTGTTTATTTATTTACTTTTATTTTTATTATTTTTTATTTTTTGAGATGGAGTCTCCCTCTGTCACCCAGGCTGGAGTGCAGTGGCAGGATCTCTGCTCACTGCAAGCTCCGCCTCCCGGGTTCACGCCATTCTCCGGCCTCAGCCTCCCGAGTAGCTGGGACTACAGGCGCCACCACCACGCCAGGCTAATTTTTTGTATTTTTAGTAGAGACGGGGTTTCACCATGTTAGCCAGGACAGTCTCGATCTCCTGACCTTGTGATCCACCCACCTTGGCCTCTCAAAGTGCTGGGATTACAGGCGTGAGCCACTGCCCCGGCCTGTATCAGGTTTTCTTTATCCACTCATTTGTTGATGGGCACTTAGGTTGGTTCCTTATCTTTGTAATTGTGAATTGTTCCGTAATAAACATACAGATGTCTTTTTGATATAATGACTTTTCCTTTGGGTATATACCCAGTGGTGGGATTGGTGGATTGAATGGTAGATGAACTTTTGGTTCTTTGAGAAATCTCCACACTGTTTTCCATGAGGTTGTACTCATTTACATTCCCACCAGCAGTGTGCAAGCGTTCCCTCTTTTCCACATCCTTCTGAGGCATTTCAGAAGGAATTTACGTTGCTGCTGTGGGTTGCAGCCATGCATACGTAGCTACACATTGTGGCACATTTAAAATGCCACTTTATTAACTTTTAATATAAACATGATCCCATGCAGACACTCATTTTCTTTTGAAAAGAGCTATTTAGCCTGATCTACAAAAGGATTCTTGTGAATAAGAATGCAAATCACCAGTCTGCCTGCTGACTGCCCAGACTCCTTCTTAGCTGCCAAAGTGATCCATTCCATCCCCAAGTTTTCTCTTTCCGTCATTCCCTAGTCTCGCCTTTGCTTCATTCTGAAGAGACTAGTTTCCGTAATTTACAGTTTGGGAGGAAGAAAATGACTTTTACATATCTGACTTCAAGTCTCTTGATAAGCTTTCAGTACCATGAGTGCTCTCAGTTTCTCTGAAAATCCTTGGTTTCAGGACCTTTTGCTTCCTGGAGCCTTTGCATTCAACAGAATTCAAGTAAATGTTTTGATCATGATGTAGGCTCAGCTTCCTTACAAGACCCAAAATCACAGTGGCTTAAATGAGAGAGAAACTGATTTTTCTCTAAGAGTCCAAGCTGATGCAGCAGTTCAGCTCTGTGAAATTGTCAGGGGCCCAGACTCCTGCCTTAGAGCACTGCCATCCTTCTGCTTGTCTCCTTTGTGGGCATGGACTGGCGGCGTCCCAAAGAGACACTCCAGCACAGACACAGCGAGGACTCAGTTACACAGCCACGTCCTAGCTTCAGGGGAGGCAGGGCAATGCTACCTTTGTCATATGCACCTCTCTGCCCTGCTAAAAATTCTCTGTTAATCTAAGAAATAAGAGGAGAACAGATATTGAGACACAAGTAGCAGCCTCAGAGCCCGCCTGGGCATTAAGAGATGTTTACAGGGCTAGGCTGGGCTTTAGTCAGGATGGGCAAGATGGAGCAGGAACAAATGAACCCCAAGACTTCATTGTCTAGCTGCACAAAAGGTGAACTCTTCCTCAGTCCATTGAAGGCCCAGGACACCTTCTCAAACAACTGTCTCCCTGGGAGAGTTCAGTATTCCGGGTTGCTTCACACGTGCCAACCTGGGCTCCATCATCACACTGGCTGGGAGGATATGGCATGGTAAACCTGGTGCCAGCTCCCAAATGCTTCCACCTGTAAGTGGCATCCAGTGTGTCTGCTCAGATTTCCCTGACTGAAGCAAGTCACATGGCCACTGCTAACTCCAAGGGGACAGGGCACACCCCTCCATGAACTTGGAGGAAGAAGAGGCCAAACGAATGAACAAGAACATGGTCTATGGCATTTTGAGGAGCTGCAGGTCAGCCCCACTGCAGCAGGACGGTCCTAGAGAGGCAGCAGGCAGTCTGGCACCTTTGCATGGCTCCAGACCTGGGATGCTCTCACAACCCACCACACCAAGGTAGGTGCTAGTGGGTCCCTGGGTTTGGATGGCAGATCATTCACTTGCTTACAACCAAGTACAGTTTTTGATTTTAGCTCCGAATGAGCTTTGTGAAGGTGGAACTCATTCCAACAGCGGGAACTGAAAGGACCACAGATGAATTATATATTGTTTACCCTTCAACATAGACCACCCACCTCTTAATTACCCTGGTGCTTGGGTGACCTATTAAATAACTTAGAAAGCATCAGGCACAATACCCTCAACTTGAAAAGCCCGAACAGTGCAAGCCAACATAAACACACACTCTGTGCATTCTCTGCCATGGCCGTCATTTAGTGGCATGGAACCCACAGTTTATTTTAATGAGAATCACTCCACCAAGGGCTCTTGTCCTGGATCCTAGTGTCTTTCTTGTAGCATCATGTGGTTTTAGCATTTACTTCCTCTCCACTCCCAGGACCGTATGGTAATACCGACCTAAAAGGAAGATGCGGAGGCAAAACTTACATAAGTAGAGAGTTTCTTTGGATCAGGGTTTCAAGTTGCAAGCTGGGAGCACAGATGCCAGCTGCCCTGAGTATGCCCTCCAATTAGCAACAGTTACAAGGAGGCTTTAAAGGGAAAGAAGGGGTAGTTCCCAAATTATTTACCAAGCAGATACATTAAAATAACATCAGCTATTGATTGTCTATACATTGTTCGTTGTATCACAAGAATCCAGGAACTTAATGAGTGAGGCAGCTTGTCAGTAACAAAATTACCTGAAGTAATTGTCACTGGACTGAGTGGCTCATGCCTGTAATCCTAGCACTTTGGGCAGTTGAAGCAGGAGGATCCCATGAGCTCAGGAGTTTGAGACTCCCCCGTCTCTACAAAAAATAAAAAAATTAGCCAGGTGCAGTGGCATGCACCTGTGGCCCCAGCTACTCAGGGGCGTGAGCAGGAGAATTGCAGGTTGAGGCTGCAGTGAGCTGTGATTGAGCCACTGCACTCCAGCCTGGGTGACAGAACTAGACCCTGTCTCAAAAGAATAAAACGAAAACACTAGCCCCTGGGCATGGGTGCAGGAGTAGGGATTAGCTAAACCCACACTCTTTTCTCTCTGGGTCTGTGTGCCTCATAGAGCTGAGACTTCTCTGCGCTATTTTTCTTTTCCCAGTATTTAATGAGGCATCTTAGTAGCTTTAATTCATCCTTCCTAGGCCACCCCAGGTGCTCTGCGACTGGGGATGGCAGCACTTCACATTTCACTGCTGCTCCCCTTCTTCCAGGGGTGGCCACCTGTCTCCCTTAATCTACTCGGAAGGTTTCTCCATTTGGAAAGAGTAACTGTGACTGTTGTAATGAATAAATCTCAACATTTCCATGGCTTCCTATGAAACAAGTTTGATCCTCATTTACCTAAATCCCAAATGGATATTTCTGACTATCATCAACAGCAGGCTCCAAACCACAGAGTTATGCAGAAACTTAGGCTAACAGAGGACCCACCGTCTTCAGCAATGTTTCCAAGTTTGTTCTGGACACCCACAGCCCACCCAGCAAGGACAGGAAGAGAGAACAGAGAAGGTACACCTACAACCACCTAATGGGTTCTTCCTGCCCACGGCACCGATAAAAATCAGCACACTGAGACAACAGCATTGCAAAGGAGAAAGACTTTAATTGACTGGAGGCTGTCCCACGCAGGAGAACAGGAGTTCACACTCAAATTCACCTTCCTGTAGGCTCAAAAGTTAGGGTTTTTATGGACAATTTGATGAGCAGGGTCCAGGGAATGGGTGTTGCTAATTGGTGGGGGATGAAATAATAGGGGTGTGAAAAATGGTCCTTCAGCATGGAGTCTGCACCAGCTGACTCACAAGTCTGGGTGGGGTCAGTCTGAAAAACATCGCAAAAAAGCCCTTAGGTTCTACAATAGTGACGTTATCTGTAAATGGAAAAGTCACAAATCTTGTGACCTCTAGCCACATTTTCTATAATCCCAAAGCAGTGAAAGATTACAGAAAATATGTCTATATCTTATCCGAGTTCAGGCCCCTCTCATAATCCTATTCTTGCTTACAAAGTATTTGATGGTGAGCAAGGAGGGAGTTAGTTTCTGGGAAGGACTATTATCATCTTTATTATCATTTAAGTTAAACTATAAACCAAATTCCTCCCACAGTTAGCCTGGCCTACACCCAGGAATGACCAAAGACAGTTTGTTACCCACCAGGAGCTCGTGGGCTCTCAATGAGATAGAAATTGACATAAGGCTGAAAGAGTTTTCCAGACAAGGCTTCACTGGAGCTTATGCCTGGGCATAAGGGAGGCAGCACGGGAGGGAGAGAAAGAGAACTCCCTGACTGACTCCCTCAAAAGAGCTGGTGGGACTTTTTTATTAGGCGAAGCATGGGAATTGACACGAGGGATAGGGTGCACAGGCTGGGCTGGGCGAAGTGCGTGAAGGGTACGGTATGCAGGCCAGCATTATTTGGTTGTAATGGTTCTCTTGATTAATAGTAGGTCACCTGGTGGTCTGGCCAACAGCCACAAGGCTACGAATCAATTGTTCAGCATTCCTTCCCGAGGTGGGACACTCCACAACCTTGGTTATCTCCTAAGGCCAGTTTCTGGAATTCTTTAAGAAAAAGGCATGGTTAAACACGGTGTCAGTGAGGTAGTGGTGTGGGTTTTGTGATCAGTGGGAATGCTCCTGTGGGGATGAAACTCCACCCCCACTCTGTCTCACTTGGAGGTCAGAAGCGAGATGGAGTCAGCTATGTCAGATTTATCTTACCGTCATAATTTTGCAAAGGCAGTTATGCACCCAGTCTTCAGGAGTCACCTCAGGCTACTGTCACAAAGTACCACAGACTGGGGGGCTCAAACAGCAGAAGTCTGTTGCCTCACATTCTGGAGGCTGAAGTCCAGATCGAGGTGTGGCCGGGTGGGTTTCTCCTGAGGCCTCTCTCCTTGGCGTGCACATGGCCGCCTTCCCCCTTGTGTTCTCATGAGGGCTTTCCTATCTGTGTGTCTGTGTCCTAATTTCCTCTTTTTATAAGGACATCAGTCATATTGGATGATGAAGAAAACCAAAATATTTTGTCTGAAAATAGACTCCTTGGACATATTTGGAGGTGCCTGTCAGAGGGCCTGCAGACAGAGGTAGCCCTGCGATGCTGCCTTTTGTGGGGAGATGCGCCTCTATAGAGAAGCCACTTTGACGAAGCCAGACTTTCTCTGAGGCCCTTCCTTGGGAAGGACCTAGAAAAGATTACATGAGTCGACACCATGAAGGTCAGAGAGAAACATTTGCCATCCCTTCTCTCTGAGGGCTGCTAATGTGAGGTTTCATCTACACCACAAGACCAACTTTGCTGGCCAGACCTCCTCTTCTCTACCTCCCATAACCTGTCTTGGCACTAGAACCTGACTCACCACCATCCCTGGTTTTGCCTATGCTGTGAGCCTTATTCTTTTTGGAACCTCAGGATGGTATATAAGCTCTGTACACCATTGAGGGGTTGGGGTAACCACTCTGTGATATTCCCTCCACGCACCTTAACACATTTGTATGCCATTTCTCTTATTAATCTGCTTTTTGTCGGTTGATGTTTCAGTGAAACTTCAGAGGGTGAAGGGAGAGTTATCTCTTGGCCCCCACAGATTTGGCATGCTCAGCAGGACTCCAGAGCTCTGCTCTTCTGGAAGCCACAGTCAAGGGAACCTAAAAGGCAGGCAGAAGGGGAAAAAGTTAGCAGCCAGCTTTGGCCTCTCTGTGTGGAATCTGGTTGAGCAGATGGTAAAAATCACTCTCTCTGAAAAGTTTTGGTTAATAGGAGCAAAGGATTTATGACTTGTCTTGGGCGTAGGAACTCTGTAGTACTCTTTAGTGTGAATGTTCATATTGCTTGATCCCTTTTCCTCCCTGAGTCTATTCCTTTGTCTTTGCCTTTCTGTGTTGTTTCATTAAGAAGGGTACCACAGGATAGCACACGGGCCTAAGTCCATCGTTGGAGCCGGCCCTGCCGGCTGGTCAGTTTTACCGTTCTAATCAGACCTGTATCTATTTAGACAAAACTTCACTGTGGGTCCCTAAATAAAGGTTGGATGAGGTTCCCTGTCATCTTGCATTATGTCCCTACGAGCTTGACTTGTGACCAAGTGGGAGCTCCCTCTCAGTCTCCACCATCCGGGGGGTGAGATTTTTGGGTCACATCAGGTGGGCGATCTAAAAATGGCTGAGAATCTGAGACACATAAGACTTAAAGCAGCACACTTTGTCTTCCAATCATATCAGGCTCTCAGGGGGGAGTTGTCTTACCAAGAAGTCCCATCCATAAGGGGTTTTTGTCATCTCAACCCTTGTGACCTGGTCATCCTGGGCAAGTCCAATCCTAAAATGGCCTACACAGTGTCAGAGATTAATGAGTCTGTGACCAGTGGCCCCCCCCATACATTTGTGGGCTACTGGAGGCGTCATACACACAAACATTATCCTTAACCATCTGTGGCAACCACAGGCTTTGGCTATCTTAGCTTATTCCTGCAAGCGGACTTTTTGGGAATAATTAGAACTGCCTCTTCTATGCCCTCTCCAGGAAACACCTCTTGCACATATGCTAAAAATTTAACCTAAACCTGGAAAATTACTTCACGGGCTTCCAACGAAGAGTCTATTGGATTGAGTTGCTATTGGAATAAGTAGACCATTGAAAATTCTAATTGTTAGTGGTAAAAATATGGATCCTTAGAATTGGACTTCTAAATTTAAAAAAAAGAGGATTTTAGAGATCTCTCCTTCTAAGCAATTGCCTTATTTTTAAGATTAAATTAAAAGAAAGACAAATAATAGTGCCATGGCTAGCCTTAGAAACTCCCTTGATAAAATTAAAGAGCAAAAATACATGACCTTGGCTGGACCCAAAGGCTCATGCCCTAATCCCGGCATTTTGAAGTCAAGGTGGGAGGATCACTTGAGCCCAGGAGTTCAAGACTTGCCTGGGCAATATGGCAAGACCCTCCCTATTAAAAAAAATTAACAAAAAATGACCTAAAGCAGTTTTTATTTATTATATATATTTTTTGAGACACAGTCTTGCTCTGTCACCCAGGCTAGAGTACAGTGGCATGATCTCGGCTCACTGTAACCTTCGCCTCCCACGTTCAAGCGATTCTCCTGGGCTCAGCCTCCTGAGTAGCTGGGACTACAGGCATGCACCACCACACCCAGCTAATTTTTGTATTTTTAGTACAGATGGGGATTCACCATGGTGGCCAGGTTGGTCTCGAACTCCTGACCTCAGGTGATCCACCCACCTCGGCCTCCCAAAGTGCTGGGATTACAGGCATGAGTCACTGTGCCCAGCCTAAAGCATTTTTTAAATCCTTGTACACTCGAAGTACCTGCTTTGAAAACCCTGTGGAATTCACAATGAAGGCTACTCTACCTGTAGGCTGGCAGTTAAAACTTCATGCTTTCACTGTCACAGTCTGGGTTCAATTCTAAGTCAGGGAACCAGTCCCACTAAAGATAATAAAAGATTTGAAAAAAAAGTTTTTAAGGGCTCTCTGATCAGAAGTCAGATTAATTAAAAGCTGATGTTCTAGCTATGTCTACATAAAGGCCTTTCTGCCTTTTCTCTTTTAGATCCTGTTTCTGGGAACTTTTTTCAGTTGAGTGACACCCCTTTTTAAAGTATATTCAGTCCTTCTGTTTGCTTCCTTCCTTGTTGGTATAATTTTTGCAGGGAAAAATGTAATATTTTCATTGGCCTTTTAGAAAACTTTAAATATCCTCAAATTGGCTTCTGTAGAAATTTTTCTTCCATTTCCTTCCACTTGCTGCCTCTCCTTCCTTTTACCATCTTCAGCACCACATGCAGCTTTCTAGAGAGGACTTCTAATGACTCTGCCACCCCCTTAGGAACACAGAAAAAGGCTCTACTCAATCCTTTTATGCACTATTCTGTCTTCCTTGTGGAGTCTATAAAGTCGTAGGCAGGGTCCGTGTTCCTCTGTCTTTCTACTGCATCACCAGGTCTCTTTGGCTTTTGTGGATACCAGAGATTACTTTGTACTGTAAGGCGAAGAAGCACTTGCCCTTTGTATGTGTGGTGGTTGGCAGGTCACTGTCAAGGGCTGCAGCTTTGGAGGTGGCTGACTGACAGTGTGTGCAGTGAATGATTATTACTACAGGAGTTATTCGTTTCTTTGTGCATTTATATAAGAAAGCTGTGGTTTGAAACTCAGAGGCTATGGAGCACTCACCATGAAGGAATAAGACTCCCATAGGGGATGAGCTGACCACAGGGTAGGCTGATGGTACTGGGCCGTCCTTGCAGCCAGGTGTACTGTGGAAGCATTGTGGAACACAGTCCTGTGGAATTTCCCGCTTGGGGGGACTCAAGATTCAGTGTAAAAGCAGGATCCTTGATATTTAAAGATCTAGACGCTCTGACTTTCAGCTGTGCCTGGTTTTCACATATTTAAATATTAGACCCTGAAAACGGCAAATGCTTTCTTCGATCTGTTAAGGTGTTCAGTTGCCCAGTTGGAAAACAGAGATTAAATTAGAAACTACTGATTAAAACTAGTCTCATTATAAAATCCTGTGGTGGGGGCCATGGAATGGCCGGGTGTGATGATTCACACCTGTAATTCCAGCACTTTGGAAGGTCAAGATGGCAGGACTGCTTGAGCCCAGCAATTTGAGACCAGCTCGGGCAATATAGCAGGGGCCCATCTCTATAAAAAGTATGTATATTTATATATGATATTTACTATATTATATATTATATTTATAATAGAAATATATTTATAATATAAAATATATAGTAGATAAATATTTTTATATATGATATATATTATCATACTGTATATTATATATAATACAAATATATATCATAATACAATATATACTATAATACTATATTCTATATAATACAATATATATTATATATCCTATATATTATAATACAATATATTATATATAATATATATTCCATATATTATAATACATATTATATATAATATATATCCTATGTATATTATATGATATATATTATATACAATATATATTATATATATTCTATACGACATATATTATATATATTCTATATTACTACGTTATATATATTCTATATATAACATATATATTATATATATCACATATTACAATATATATTCTATATATATTACAAAATATATATTACAATATACCCTATATATTAATAATTAAAAAATATATTGTTCCAATATGTATTCCATATGTATATTACTATATATACACTATATATAATATATAAAGTATATATTCAATAGATATATATTACATTATATAATATATACACTATATAGTATATACTATATAGTATATACTACATACTATATACACTACACTATACTATACTATATAGTATATACACTATATACTATATATACTATAGTAATAGTATGTAATATATAGTATATGGTGTATATAGTATATAGTATACATAGTATATATATTATATATAGTATATATAGTATATACTATGGTATATATAGTATATATAGTATATACTATAGCATATATAGTATATATAGTATATACTATAGCATATATAGTATATATGGTATATACTATAGTATATATAGTATATATGGTATATACTATAGTATATATAGTATATATGGTATATACTATATAGTGTATATATAGTATATAGTATATACACTACATAGTATACATACTATATAGTATATACTATATAAAGTGTATATAGTATATATTATGTAATGTAATATATATCTATTGACCATATATACACTATATAGTATATACTATAATATATACTATGTAATATATATGGTATATAGTATATACTATATAGTATATATAGTATATTATATATAGTATATATAGTATATAGTATATACTATATATAGCATAGTGTATATACTGTATAGTATATATAGTATATATAGTGTATATATAGTATATATAGTATATAGTATATAGCATATATACACTATATATACTATATATAGTATATAGTATATACTATATAGTACTATAGAATATATATAATATATTGTAATATATATTATATATAGTATAGAATATATATTATATATAATATATATCGTATATAATATATCATAGAATACATGGGATATATATTATATAGAATATTGTATTATATATATAATATATAATATATATTGTATTATATATAGGATATATATTATATATTGTATTATATAGAATATAGTATATATTGTATTATAATATATATTTGTATTATATATAATATATAGTATAATATATATCATATATAAAATTATTTATCTACTATTTTATAAATATATATATTTATATTATAAATATATATAATATAGTAAATATAGTATATATGTTTTATAGATATATATTTATATATTAATTATATGTATATATTACATATTATATATATATAATATAGTATATATATAAACTATAAATATATATTAAATATATATTTATATAAAATATATAATAAATGTTAATATTAGATAATATATATTATAATGTATATATTAATATATATTATTATATATTACATATTACATATGTAATATATATTATATATCACATATATTAAAATATATATTATATATTATATGATATAATTATATTATATAATTATGTACTATATATATTAATTGTATATCATAATATAAAGATAATATATAAGATAATTTATATTATATTATATTATATAAGTATATATTAGTTTATATTATATATTATATATATTTTATATTGATGTTATATTGATTTTATATCAATATGAATATATGTAATATATAATATATAATGTAATATATGTAATATATGTAATATATATGATATATGTGTAATATATGAAATATATTACATGTAATATATGATATATGTAATGTGATATAATATAAAATACTATATAATATATACTATATATAACTTATATATCATAGAATATGATATATATAATATATAGTATATAATTATGTAGTATATAGTATATACTATATACACTATATATAGTATAAACTATGTACTATATATACTATATATACTATATATACTATATAGTATATACTATGTATACTATATACACTATATAGTATATAGTGTATATAGTATATACTACAGTATATATGATATACTATATAGTATATATAGTATATAGTATATATACGATATAGTATATACAGTGTATATAGTATATATACTATATACTATATACAGTGTATATAGTATATCGTATATAGTATATAATTATATATATCATATATCTATGATATATATAATATATAAGTTATATATAGTATATATTCTATAGTATGTAATATATATAGTATGTAATATATGTAATATATATAGTATGTAATATATATAGTATGTAATATATGTAATATATATGTAATATATGTAATATATGTAATATATATAGTATGTAATATATGTAATATATATAGTATGTAATATATGTAATATATATAGTATGTAATATATGTAATATATATGATATATGTGTAATATATGAAATATATATACTATATACTATATACAGTGTATATAGTATATCGTATATAGTATATAATTATATATATCATATATCTATGATATATATAATATATAAGTTATATATAGTATATATTCTATAGTATATTATATATTATAATATATATAACATCAAATATATAATATATATTACATATATCTCATATATTACATGTTATATATTTCACATATATTATTTATTACACATATATCATATATATTACATATTACACATATAATATTACATATATTACATATATATTACATTATATATTATATATTACATATATTCATATTGATATAAAATCAATATAAAATATATATAAAATATATATAATATATAATATAAACTAATATATACTTATATAATATAAATTATCTTATATATTATCTATATATTATGATATATAACATATAGTATATAATTATATGATAATATAATTATATCATATAATATATAATATATTATATATTTTAATATATGTGATATATAATATATAACCTATGTAATATACATTATAATATATGATATATTATCTAATATTAACATTTAGTATATATTTTATATAAATATATCTTTGATATATATTGATATTTTATATAAATATATATTAAACATATATTTATATTAATATAAAATATATAATAGATTATACATAATTTTTATATTAATATAGTTTATATTAATATAAAATCAGTATAAAATCAATATATATACAAAATATATATTAAATACCTATATATCTATTTATAAAAAAATATATAAAATATAAAATATATATTTGTATTAAATTTATATATTATATATCATATATGATATATAATACATATTACAGATATGTAATATATAATATATAATGTATAATATATCATATATATTATATATTATGTTTATATTATATATTTTTATATATGTATATTATATATTATAATATACATAATATATAGTTATATATTATATATCTATAAGTATATAAGTATTCATATTTATTACATATATATTTACAATTATATGCATTATGTATATTATATATATTTTATATATAATTTATATAATATATAATATACATATATAAGATAATATATATATTATATATTATAATCTTATAATATATTATATATTATAATCTTATAATATATTATATATTATAAGATTATAATATATAAGATAATTTATATTATGTAAATTTATATTAGAAGATAATATATGATGTATATATTGTATATAATATATGATATATAAATTTAATATAAAAGTATATTTTATATATTTTCATGTACATATTTTTATGTATAACATTTTATATATTATATATCATTTTTTATATTTTTTTAATTGAGTTTATATTGATTTTATATTAATATAAGTATATTATAAAAATATATATATTTTCTATAAATTTTATATTAATATATATTAATATAAAATCTAAATATATAATTGTATAATATTTAATATTAAAAATATATAAATATATTTTTAATATATTATGTATGTTATATATGTAATATATATTATAATTTATATTAATATAAAATATATATATTGTATTATAATTATATATTATATTACATAATATAGATCATATATAAATCTATATTATATATTGTTTATATATTATATATATTTTATAAATATATAATGTATATTTTTATATATTATAAATTTTTTTATATTATATATAAATATCTATATATTTTTAAATTAACCAGGTTGATGACGTGTGCCTATAGTAGCAGCTACTCATCAGGTTGAGGCAAAGGGATTGCTTGAACCCAGGTTGAGACTTCAGTGAGCCATGATTGTGCCATTGCACTCCACCCTCAGCAACGGAGTGAGACCCTCCCTCCAGAAACAAAATGAAAAACATCCTGTGGTGAATTTCTACGACTTTTTATTACCTTGAAATCCATTTTTAATCTTCCTCTAACACACGCAAACTCCTTCTTGAGAAAGCTAAAATTCCCTCTGTGCTTTGAGATGGAAATTTGCTACCCTGCTTTCTCTAAAACTCTGTAAGGTAAGGACTTCAACTATATAGGACAGATACATTTTAAATTGTTCCATTTACAGAGACACAATTTAATACAACTGTCCTTTTAAACTAGTGAATCTTACCAGTCTCATAGCTAGAATTTTAAAAATAAACGTATATAGTCTTTATTTGTGTTCATTTGTATTTTTATGTATGTGTGCATATGTCTGTGTTTGAACACTGTCTACATGGTACTGAATAGGCTTATAAACAAATGAGTACTCATAAATTAAGTAAATAAGCCCAAATGCTTTTCAGATCAATGGGACTTTAGTCATGTTGGGTAAATAAAGCTAGTTTTTAAAATCATTAGTAAAATAAAATTGAAATCTCTTCAGTATTTAGACACTTTTACCTGGTTCTATTAGCAGACACGTTTATATTGTCTCTGACAGATGTTTTCATGTCATAAAACTGTTGCCTTTGTGATATTTTTTGATACCTGCTTAATTTTTTCATGAGCCTGTGTCCTTGGCTTTGAGCCTTTTGATGCTGGGGTCTATATAAGTGGCCATGGTGAGGCCTGCAGACCCCGTCCTCCCCAGCCCAGCCGTGTCTCTTGCCCTTGCTAGAAGGGATCAGATCCTCCAAGCATTGTTTTCACAGCTCTGTCCTTTGTCCTGGGCTCTGCATCTGATACATAACAATTAAAATGGCTTACTGCCTAGGTTTTTTACTGAAAATTAGAGTTACTAAGAGTTAACATTATAATTAATATATGTAATTAAAACTACTAGATATAAGACAGACACTTCTTAGGCAAAACACACAAGAAAAGTAAGAGGTGTTTTTGGTAAGGAAGGCTATAAAGAAGGCATGAGAATGTAGTTTTTGTTAAAAGAAAAGAAATTTTGTCAGTGTAGGGGTAATTTAAGGGCTGTTTTAAATTGAAGGGGAAAAAAGAATGATAAAACTGAATAGATAGAGAAACTCGAGGAGCAAAAGAGAATGGAAAAAATTATAAAAGGTTCTAAAAGGCTTATGGAAATCTTATCTTGTGTGGTTAAGACAGATTGGATGAATCTGTTTATTAAAATTAGCTTTAGTGTCAATACACTGATGCAAAGACAGAATTTCGTTCTCTGTTTGAATAAGATGTTCATATAGTATTAAAAAGTAGTAAAAGATTTTTGCTTACCTTTTGAGTAAATGACAAAAAAGAAAAAGAAGAGGGTTTGCCTCATTCTGTCTTTATTAGATCTTTTGATTGTTTTAAAAATTGAGTCTCTCCTGACTATCAAAGAGCTAAGTTTTTGCTTTTTAAATTTTTTTAGGTTCAGGGGTACACGTGCAGGTTTGTTATATAGCTAAACTGTGTGTTACGTGTTGTGGGGGTTTGGTGGTTTGGTGTACAGATCATTTTATCACACAAGTAATAAGCACAATACCCAGTAGGTAGTTTTTCTATCCTCATCCTCCACCCTCAAGCAGGCCCTGGTGTCTGTTACTCCTTTCTTTGTGTCCGTATATACTCACTGTTTAGCTCCCACTCATAAATGAGAACATGCAGTGTTTGGTTTTCTGTTCCTGTGTTAGTTTGCTAAGGATAATGGCCTCCAGCTCAAGTTTTTGCTTTTTGAAATATTTTAAATATAACTAAAAGAACCTGGAAGTCCAACAGAGACATATTAGGCTTTTTTGATATGTTAAAATCATACGGGAAGGATTGTCAAACAAGAGTGGTCTTTAACTTTGAGTTATATTTGTATAAGCGTATTATTATTAATAGGTGTCTCAAAATTGTATGAGATTCCTAAAATTCTGATGTCTTTGTCTATGTTACCAATCATAATTATGTTTATTATGTTAAACTGTTGTATGCCACGGAAATAACCAAATTTTCTTGTCAATTGTGTCTTTAACCATAGCTATTCTAATTCTTTTGTCATCCACAATTATTGTTTTACTTTAATTCTTTTCAAAAAGTAGTTTACAGTGTGCGACAGTACAAAATTTGCTTCTTCTTAAAGGAAATGCATGTAAAGGACCCTGACAAGTACTCTTAAATGCAAGTTGCTAATATATTTGGAGATAATACCATTAGATTACGTAAAAATTTCCTGGACTGTAATTAAAAAGTTGATGCATTCATGAGGATTGCTAACCCAACATCAAGTAGAACAAAAGTTAATTCCACGGAACTGAACTGATAGAGTACTGAAATGCTTTTTTATGACTTTTGTTTGAAATAGTACTGATTCTCTTTATGTTTTGTTTTCCAGAGTCAAGAAAACTTTTTTTTCTTTTGAGCTATTTATGGCTTACAGCAATTGGGTAAAGTATACTTCTGTAAGAAAAATTCAAACGTACCTTTCTCTCTAACTGATTTCTCCAGAATTCAGAAACTATTGGAAAGTATTCTTATTTTATGGCAACATAGTTATTTGCACAAGTTTAATAAGAATGTTTTCTCCTGTAACAGGACACAGTTGGTAATGCTAATTATTTTATCAAGGCTTTGACTGGAATGGCATTTTTTGTTGTTGTTTTTCAGATGGAGTCTCGCTCTGTCACCAAGGCTTGAGTGCAGTGGTACGATCTTGGCTCACTGCAACCTCTGCCTCCCAGGTTCAAGTGATTCTCCTGCCTCAGCCTCCCAAGTAGCTGGGATTACAGGCATCTGCCACCACTCCTGGCTAAGTTTTTTATTTTTAGTAGAGACAGTGTTTCACCATGTTGGCCAAGCTGGTCTTGAACTCCTGACCTCAGTGATCTGCCTGCCTTGGCTTCCCAAAGTGCTGGGATTATAGGCATGAGCCATCACACCCAGCCAGCATATTTTTAAATATGACCAAACTGCTGTGAGGAATTGAAGTTGACTTTGTAGAGCTGATAAAAAGCCCCTTGGAAAGACCAGCCTTGTCTATGCAGTTTCCTTACATGATTTCTGACCTGTGGTAAGTAAAGAATGTCACTTTCTGACAGACCCAGGAACCTCAAGAAATATTGGGAACCTCAAGAAGAGAGGAATTCACTGACTCATTCAGGTATTACACAGTCCGATGAAGAAATTTTGACTTGGCTTTCCAGCCTCAAGAGGCTTTTGAAAGTCTAACTGGAGATTCCTTATGAAAATATTTCAGCAAAGCCAACTTAAAAGAAGCCTAAGTGGCCAATTACTATTTGTGCTGCACTTTATGCAAATAAACAGGCCAAGTACAATAATACTAAAACTTATTTTGCAAATAAATTGGTCATAATATTCTTGGTGTAAAGGTGGGACTGGAGAGAGACAAATTGTGATTCAGAAGTGTTAAAGCAAACTAAATATGGCCTGAGAAGGACTCTGTACTTCTATATTTGAGTCTTTGTGGATGAACCGCAACCTAACGTAATAGATAAACAAGATTGAAAACCTATCCTAGGAATACATGCCTGCAACAATCGCTGAGTCTTGGACAATCCCAGCAGCCATACTTCAACTAGTCATACACTGCTGAGTGTTCAAACTGCGTTCAGATAAGGCAAACACCAAGCTGTAACCAATTCAGCTTTTCCTATACCTCACTTCTGAATCCTGTATGTCACTTTACTTTTTTTGTCTATAAATTTTTTCTGACCACGAGGCACCCCTTGAAATCTCTCTGAATGTGCTGTGATTCTGGGAGCTGCCCAATTCTCAAATTGTTCATTTTTCGATTAAAATTCCTTTGAATTTAACTCAGCAGAAGTTTTTCTTTTAACAGAAGAAAACTACAGTATACCTGTTATTAGATTATAGCCTTGTCCATTGTTTTTGAGTTTTTATTTTTAACCTACAACATGGACTGAATCCTGAATCCTTTCCTGGCTATAAGCCTCCAAACTAACATTTTCAAAGTTTTCTCCCGTTTTTTTCTGACTTGGAATCACTAGAAAATAAAACTATGCTTTTCTTAAAGCCCTGCAAACTGAAGTTAGACAACTTAATATAAACTTCAGGAGAAATTCCTACAGTCACTCATATATAAACAGCCTTTGTTCCTGTGGATGCATGGACTACTCAGAAAGTCAACTAGAAGACATGATTCAAACTGCAATCCAGAAAAATCTGTCAGATTGCCAGTGAAATCTGAAGATGCTTCAGGTTCTAAGAAAACTGGTGTACTAGACTATCCCAGACATAAACCTTTGTTTTCCTTCTGTTTCCATAGAAATGCCTCTCACTAGAGACCTGTTTGCCTGCATCCTATGTAGAGGCCTAGCTCTGAGAGCTCGCCTGCAAGGCCACCCCCTGGAATGTGACACAGCTATTTAACTGATCTATTCTCAGGACTAAGAGAATGGTTCAGACAGGGCGTGGTGGCTCACACCCGCAGTTCCAGCACTTTGGGAGGCTGAGGTGGGCGGATCATCTGAGGTCAGGAATTTGAGACCAGCCTGGCTAACATGGTGAAACTCCGTTTCTACTGAAAATACAAAAAATTAGCTGGGTGTGGTGACACACGCCTGTAATCCCAGCTACTCAGGAGGCTAAGGCAGAAGAATTGCTTGAACCCGGGAGGTGGAGGTTGCGGTGAGCCAAGATGGTGCCATTGCACTCTGGCTTGGGCAACAAGAGCGAAACTCCATCTCAAAAAAAAGAGAATGCTTCAAGAAGGTATGGGATGATATATTTAAAGTTGTTCCTTTCTGCTTATCCCAATATGTTCTTCCCTTCCTTTGCCTATCTCTTATCTAACAACCTGTAACCCAAAGCTATCAACTTGGCTTTGATGTGAAACTTTCTGAAAGTACAGTTTCAAAATGGGGACTGAAGGAAACCAAAATATTTCACCCAAAAAAATACTTCTTTGACATAGTTCGAGGTGGCTGTCAGAGGGCCTACAGACAGAAGTTGCCCTGCAACACTGTCGTGTGGAGAGATTTGCATCTGTAGAGAACCCACATCCATGCAGCCAGGCTTTCTCTGAGGCCCTCCCTTGCCCTGATCTAGGAAAGATGAACTGAGAGGCTTGGTACCTTTAAAGGTCTGAAAGGAACATTTGCCACCTATTCTCTCTAAGGGATGCTACCCGTGATGCTGCATCTACATGACAAGACCACTGCCGGGCCTCTCTGCTCCTCTCCCAAAACCTGTCTTGCCACTGTAACCTCATTCACCACCATACCTGTTTTTGGTTATGCTCTGAGCCCCTATTCTTTTTGTAACCTCAAGATGGTAAACAAATCCCAGCTGCTCAGGAGGCTGAGGCACAAGAATCACTTGAACGTGGGAGGCAGAGGTTGCAGTAAGCCGAGATTGTGCCACTGCATTCCAGCCTGGGTGACAGAGTGATACCCTGTCTCAAAAATAAAAATAAAAATAAAAAATAAAAAAATAAAAAAGATGGTATACAAGCTCTGTACACCATCAGGGGGTTGGGGTAACCACGCTGTGATGTTCCCTCCATGTATGTGAATTCATCTGTATGCCATTTCTCCTATTAATCTGCATTTTGTGAGTTGATTTTCAGAGGGTGAAGGAACAGCTTTTCTTGGACCTTACAATTAGGAACCACCCTAATGATCTCATTTAATCTTAATTACTTTTTTAAAGACCCTATCTATCTTCAAATATGACAATAGTGACATTCTGAGATATAGGGGCTTAAGATGTCAACATATACATTTGGGGGCGGGGACATAACTTAGCCCATAACACACCCTGAATCACATTAGATCATGAAGTTGTACCCACTGGCCAAAGCCACTCACACAGCCCCACCTGGACGCAAGGGCCACTGGGCAGGTAGGTGCCCCACAGCTGGCAGCAGCTTCCAGCAAACACTCTCCACTGTGCAGCCAGCCAGCTCTGCCCTAGCAGGAATGCGTTCCTTTGGGCCTCTTCCTCCTGTCTCAGCTGTCACATGCAGATTATCCACAGCAGGGACTTGAAAGCCCCAGAGGATGTGCACAGAATGCTCAATAAAATAAGTCAGCACGCTGCACACATTTCTTTACTTACATTGGGTGATGAAGACCAGACACAAGTTCCCAGTTTCTTCCACTGCATGCTTGATGCAGAATAGATTCTTTTAAAGTTTCAATTATGCACTGAGGTAGCAATTACCATCCTGGGTGTCATCAAAAAGAAGAGGGCCAGGCGTGGTGGCTCACGCCTGTAATCCCAGCACTTTGGGAGGCCAAGGTGGGCGGATCACGAGGTGAGGAGATTGAGACCATTCTGGCTAAGAGTGAAACCCTGTCTCTACTAAAAATACAAAAAAAATTAGCCAGGTGTGGTGACGGGCGCCTGTAGTCCCAGCTACTCGGGAGGCTGAGGCAGGAGAATGGTGTGAACCCGGGAGGCGGAGCTTGCAGTGAGCCGAGATTGCGCCACTGCACTCCAGCCTGGGTGACAGAGCAAGACTCCATCTCAAAAAAAAAAAAAAAAAAAAAAAAAAAGTCAACCTTCCCAGAACTCCAACTTTCCAGATGTCCATGAAACCCTAGCTGATGTCAGAATCAGCTGTGGAATCCCGTGATGAGCCACAGCTTAAATGCCAGCCATGCAGGCTCAGATAGGCACACGCCTCCATTCTAGCTAATGGTTAATAAATGGAGGACGAGTCTTGACATACTCACGAGTGCAAGTTGAAGTGTCTGGAGCCAACATTCTACTTACCCTGAAGCCTAGTTTACTAGATGCCACTGCCTGTTCTGTGAACCTCATGGTCACACATAAATTGTAACACAGAATGGTCTCAGGAGGAAAAGGGTTTCAGTTTAAAAAGATGATCCTGTGTCAACATGGGGCACTCCCTAATTAATTTCTAGTAGCTGCCTTATCTCAAACTTTAGGACCTTGTTCCAGTGCCTTCTTTCTGGGCAAGATGGTCAGACAGTGCAGGGGCCAATAAAAAACTCCCCTTTCATCCTCTGAAGGTTTGCTGAAAAATCAACTGACAAAAGGCAGACTAAAGGAACAAAGGTATATACCAAAGTATTACCATGCACGGGGGTCATACAAAATGTAAGCAAGCAAAGAAGTGGCCAGATGCACATAAGGGTTGCAGAAAGAATAAGGGCTTGGATGGCAGCAAGACAGGTTACGGGAGGGGGAGAAGAGAAGGCCTGGCTAGCAAAGGTGGCCTTGCAAAGCAAAATAAATAAATAATAAACAAACAGGCTGGGCATGGAGGCCCACCCCTGTAATCCCAGCACTTTGGGAGGCCGAGGTGGGTGGATCATTTGAGGTCAGGAGTTCGAGACCAGCCTGGCCATCATGGTGAAACCCCGTCTCTACTAAAAATACAAAAAATTAGCTGGGCTTGGTAGTGGGCGCCTGTAATCCCAGCTACTTGGGAAGCTGAGGCAGGAGAATCGCTTGAACTCAGGAGACAGAGGCTCCAGTGAGCCGAGATCTGAATGACAGAGTGAGAATCTGTCTCAAAAATAAATGAAGAAAGAAAATTTCACAGGTTGAGCAGCGTCAGAGAGAATAGAGGTAAATGTCCCTTTTGGACCTTTAGGATGGCAGAGTCTTGGTTAATCTTTCCTAGATCTGGACAAGGGAGGGGGGCAGAAGAAGGCTGGCTGTGTCCACGCAGATTCTCCACAGAGACTAATCTCCCCACAAGACAGCGTTGCAAGCTGGCATCTGTGTGCAGGCTCTCTGAACAGCCGTCTCAAAATATGTCAAAGATGTGTATCTAGGGGCGAAATATTTTGATTTCCTTAAAGGGTGAGTGGAACTTTTCCATGTGCCTCACATGGTTTCTGTCCATTTCAGAAGACAAAGGTATATTAAAACAAAACTAAGGCACTGTTTTTAAAACCTGAAAAATGTGTGTCCACACCTTCCCCTTGCTTATAAACAGATTAAAAACAAATATCTATACACATGGAGATTTTCTTTTTATGGAACTAGACTCATTGTATGCACACATTGATGAAAAAAACAAACTGGACGATGTGTAAAGAGGTCTAGTCTGAGCTAATATGAGCGACCAAGGGCTGAGCACGGTCTCAAGAGGTCCTGAGAACATGTGCCAAAGTGGTCAGGTTACAGCTGGGCGTTATACATTTTAGGGAGACAGAAGTTATAGGCAAAGACATAAATCAATACATGTAAGGTATACCTTGGTTTGGCCAGCAAAGGTGGAACATCCCCCAGTGGAGTGGGGAGGTGGTGTTACAGGTCATAGGTGGATTCAAAGATTTTCTGATTGGTAATTGGTTGAAAGAGTTAAGCTTTGTCTAAAGAACTGAAGTAAATGCTTGAGTTAAGATAAGGAGGGTTTGGCTGGGCATGATGTCTCAGGCCTGTAATCCTAGCACTTTGGGAGGCCAAGGTGGTTGGATCGCTTGAGCCCAGGAGTTTGAGACCGGCCTGGGCAACGGGGCGAAACCCTGTCTCTATTAAAAATAAAAAAATTAGCCAGGTGTGGTGGTGCATGCCTATAGTCCCAGCTACTCTGGAGACTGAGGTGGGATGCTCACTTGAGCCCAGGAGACAGAGGTTGCAGTGAGCCGAGATTGTGCCACTGCATCCCAGCCTCGGCAACAGAGTGAGACCCTGTCTCAAAAAAAAAAAAAAAGATAAGGAGGGTTGTGGAAGCCAAGGTTCTTGCTATGTAAATGAAGCCTCCAGGTAGCAGCCTTAGAGACAATATAGTAAATGTTGCTTTTCAGACCTTAAAGGTGTCAGACTCAATTAATCTCTTAGATCTGGGAAAGACCTAGAAAGGGAAGGGAATTATCTACAGATACAACCTTTCCCCACAAAAGACAGCTTTACAGGTCCATTTCAAAATATGTCAAGGAAATACATTTTGAGATAATTTTTTTTTTTTTGAGACGGAGTTTCATTCTTGTTGCCCAGGCTGGAGTGCGATGGTGCGGTCTCGGCTCACTGCAACCTCCGTCTCCTGGGTTCAAGTGATTCTCCTGCCTCAGCCTCCTGAGTAGCTGGGATTACAGGCACCTGCCACCACGCCAGGCTAATTTTTCTATTTTTAGTAGAGACAGAGCTTCCCCATGTTGGCCGGACCGGTCTCAAACTCCTAACCTCAGTTGACCTGCCCATCTTGGCCTTCCAAGGTGCTGGGATTACAGGCATGAGCCACCACTCCAAGCCGAGGTAAAATATTTTGATTGTCTTCAGGGTCTGCCATCTGTCACGTGGTGCCATACCAGGGTCAGGTTGGAATTTGATATCTTATTGCCAAAAGCTCTGTTCTGTCAGCTTTAGGATCTCTATTTTAATTCTATTTTTTAATCCTATTTTAATGCTGGTCAGTTCTGCCTAAACTGCAAAACGGAGGGGTGTCCGACCTTCTTTCCCATCATGGCCTAGATTTCACTCTTTCAGCTTTCTATAGGGTCCTCCTGGCCAAGGGTGGGGGCGGGTCTGTCCAGTTGGTTGGGGGTCTTGGGATTTTATTTTTGGTTACACATATTAATTGGCAACAAGCCTTTTTGACCTAACATATTTCACTTAATGTACCTCCTACCAATGGCAAGACCAGGCTCCTTTATCTTCTTGCAGAAAGATGTAAAAGCAAAGAAAATGACCAAAGTGAGTCTCAATCAATAAAGGTTTGTTTTGCCAAGGTTGAAAATATGGCCTGGAAAATGGAGCACAGAATTACAGGAACGTCTGTGATCCATGCTTTCTCCAAAGAGGGTTTGGGGACTTCAGTATTTAAAGGCAAAGAGGGGGAAGTAGGGAAAAGAGGAGAAATGAAAGGGGAGTGTATAAGGGTCAAGCAGCTGCATTCTTTCCAGGCTTTGATCAGCTTTCAGTGAATCCATGTTTTGCATGTGAGAGGGAGGGGGTCGAGGATCAGTCAGTTATGCTCAGTGAATCTGCATTTTCACATTAGATATACATAGAGGGGCCAGTTGCACATGCATTTGTCTCAGGTGAGCAGATGAGTAACTTGCAGTCCTGCCTTCCTTCCCTACCTGTGAAGATAACCTGCTGATTTACATTGTCAGGGTGAAATTCAACAGAATTGTTTTAGGGTAAAGATCTTGGGGTTCACAAGGAATTTCCTTGTGAGTAAATTATGTGGGAGGCCCCCTGGGGAGCCTTTTTTTTTTTTTTTTTTTTTTGAGACGGAGTTTCACTCTTGTTACCCAGGCTGGAGTGCAGTGGTGTGATCTCAGCTCATTGCAACCTCCACCTCCCAGGTTCAAGCTATTCTCCTCCCTCAGCCTCTCAAGTAGCTGGGATTACAGGCACACGTCATGATGCCTGGCTAATTTTTGTATTTTTAGTAGAGATGGGGTTTCCCCATGTTGGCCAGGCTGGTGTCGAACTCCTGAACTCAGGTGATCCACCCACCTCGGCCTCCCAAAGTGCTAGGATTACAGGCATGAGCCACTGGCCCTGGAGAGCCTTTTTTGGCCTTTTATCCTTGTAGCCATCTGCTTAGGAAAAAAAAAACAAGCAGTCTTTGCATGATTCAGTTCCCAAGCTTGACTTTTCCCTTTGGCTTAGTGAGTTTGGGGTCTTGAGATCCTATTTTCCTTTCACAGACAGGTGAGAGTTTACAGAAATGGAGTCACATCGTATAGATCAAGCTTTGCGGCTGACATGGCCTTCTTTTCCTTGCTGGCTTGCCCCCACCTGGTTCTTCTCTATGTCACCTCCCCCTGCCTCCACCACAGGTAACACCAGGCATGTGTCCTTCAGGGAGGGCTTCACCCACACCCCTGTAACCATCGGGATCTGTGAACTGTACGACGGATAGGCATACCAAGGCTTTTCGGTGTTTCTTTTATAAATTTCGGGTCCCAGTATTCACACTTCCCCACGCCTGCCTTTCTACACTCGTAGACTCCTCATGGAATCCCACCAGGTGAGCTGGCAGGGCAGCTGGAACTCGTTTCTTTTAGTGGCTGCATAAAACTCCCTAGAGTAGACCTATCCCAATTTATTCAACCATCCTCGGCCAATGGACATTTACTTTGCTTACATCTTTTCCACAGAGACCAATAGAACAATGCTACTAAATGTTCTTTAGGAAGTTAATTCTTGGAAATTTTATAACATAATGCAAATACACATTCATTGGAACAAATAAGGTGGAGATTTCACCAGGCTAGGTGGACATTTTTCTTATTTCAGGGCTGTGGCATTTCCCCCCAAGGATTCCCTCAGGTACTGTACGAGCTGGGTCCCAGCATGACACTCCACCCAACCGTCCCTGTCACACCCCAAAGCCTCACGTCCTTCCTGGCTCTCTCTCTTAAACATCTCCTGGTTTGCCGAGCTCTAAGCTTCCTCCTCTACTCCTCTGATCCCAAGGGTTTGCTTTATGAATTCTAACAAAAGTATTCATTTCCAAAAAGCATCTGAAGCAGTGATTTTGAAAAGCAATTGTGCAACTCTGGGAAAGTGTGTGCTTTTTACAAACCAGACCCTTGAGGAAGGGGTAGGGGCTTTGTCAGAATCCTTGAGGGACGAGGGGACAAAGACAGCATGTACTGACCATGAAGTCACTCTTGTTTGAAACTGACCATCCAAGAACAACTAAAGAAAGTCACAGTTCAAGTTCTGCTCCTTGGTTCCTCCGTCTCCTGGTCATCCCGGAAGAGGGAACTGGCTTCAGGAGCGTCCTTCTTTCCCCTGGGGGCTGTACTTACCTTAATACACAGGCCTTCCCTGCCCATCGGTAACGAGCTTCAGCTGGAAATCATCACGAGAAACCACAGAGCGGTTTTTCTATGTGATTCTATTCCTGGAACAATTAACACCTTTCACTGGCTGTGGGCCCCTCTCTTCTCAATCCGCCTCAAACATTGCTGACGAGACAGCTCCTCTCTGATTCCACTGAAACCAGCAAATGTACCCCTCGTAAGTCTTCATTGGTTCCTGTTTGCTGAGTGAGATTCCTACTGACACCAACATACTCTATCTCATCTCCAAAATTAGTTGTTTTCTAAGTGGAAACAATCAATGAGCATCAAGGTGAAAAGGCAGAACTACAGAAGTAAATGGCAGCTGCGGAGGATTTATAAAGAGGTGCAAGAACCTTGCGTGATTGCTGTGGGGGAAGAGGGAGAGAGACTGCGGTGTTTTTCTATGCATGGCTGCCCTAAATGTGGGAAGAAACTTGAAATGTTTGAAAGGCAGAAAAAGTTATGTGGAGTGGGCAAGGGACAGAATAATACAATACGAGCCGAAGATGGCAAGCAGGTCAGTCTCCTTTCTGATTATTGCAAAATCAACCAATTAGTGGCCCAAACACAGGAATGAGAGCCCAGCAGGTCCATGGCCCCACTCATACCCCAGGGAGGAGCCATCAGGGTGAGTGCTCAGGGCCCCGGATCTCAGCTTTCACAGGCCATCTTAGAACTCTGCCCAGGACAAGGAAGGATTGACAGCTTTGGAAAATGCTGACCTAATGCACTGACGATACCTAATAACACTCCACTGTTCCTTAAGCATCTCCTCTGTGCCCAGTACCTTACCAGGCACCTAACACGGCCTAGAGCTGATCCGTTGCACAACCCCATGAGGTAGGTCCTGTGACTCGACCTGTAACCAAGTAGCTTAGCTCCAAAACGCATTTTAAAACATCCTTTTCTTCTCTCTAGTTTTAGCTTTGAAATATACTTTGAAACTCTGTTTCCCTAACTTCCCACTGGACCCTCCTTGCACTGCCATAGTTAATCTAATTATGTGCTTGCTTAGAAATTCCAGGGCCTAATCTTGAAATGAACCAGGCATGGAGACCCAGCTGCAGACCCCTCCCATCTAGAGGTGACCTCATGGTGGTTAATCTACAACTGAGCCACTGTCGAGATGGCTCCAGCCCGCACTCCAGGTGGACCATAACTCAAGACAGCCATCGAAACAAGACTCATAGATCTCATATCCAGCGCCATTCCCACAGGCTTCTCATACCGAGTTTCCCTTCTTAAACCCTTCACTGAGCCAAAACAATATGAGATGGTCTTTCAGAGGCACGCGCCTGGCCGTTTCTTGACTGCTAGCACCTAAATAAAGTTGCTTTTTTTTTAACTGCACCTTGCTTCTTGTGTGGCGAGCAGGCGAACTTGAATTGGTTACAGTCCCAGTTTACAACGTTGAGATTCAGAGGAGCTAATGACTCCCCAAGGTCAGGCTGCTATGGCAGCACTAGGGCTCTAGTTCAGAACCATCATCCACCAAAGATCAGGCGTTACCTGAGTCTAGAGGGTTGTGACTGGATTAGAGGAAGAAATTACATGTCAGGCTGTGCTCTAGAGAATACCCTCATTCCCTGCAGATAACAGTCCACATCCTCCAAGCTCAAACCCCAACCCGGTATGGCCCCTTGCCCTTCGGGACTGTGCCTCTCAGCACTTCCTCTCCTGACACACCTTTGGGGTTCACCTCTACCGTGGCACAGGCCCTCCCTCTCACACATGGCCCACTGTATCAGCCCTAGGTGGGTCTCCCTGGCCGCCAGGTCCTTCTGAAACCCAACTGGGCAAGAGTCTTCTCTGAATGCCACGTGCCCCCCTTTTCCCTTTGCCCCTTCCCAGACCAGTGCCGCTTCTTCCTGTCGGCTCCTTGGGGCTGTGTTTATGCCTCAGTCACCCCACAGCCTCTGGCCAGCTTCTATTCAGAACCTGAATAGATGAACTGTCAGCTGACCAGACCAACAGAGGGGCGCTGAGTCTCTCTGAAGGCACTAGAGGTGTGTCTGAGCAGGCTGGCTGAAGCCTCCAGGGCTGACAGGACTCCTGACCTGGGACCCCCACACCTTGTCTTCCCTTTTGTGCCTCCATCCTGGGGTCACAGCAAGGATGCCTCCTGCCCTCTGTGCCTCTCCATCACAGAGCCCCTCCATTTGAACCAGCTGGTGGCGGGGGAGGAGTTTGCTTTTTGTGACCTAAACACCTTAAGACACACATGCCAGGCCTCCTGACATGAGACCTTGTTCTTAATTGCTACTTCAAAACTAACCCTCATTCGCCAGGGGCTGGGAGGAGTGGGGTATAGGGAGTTGGTGTTTAATGGGTTCAGAGCTTCAGTTAGGGAAGATGGGAAAAGTCCTGGGAATGGGTGGTGGTGACGGCTGCACAGCAGTGTGAATGTGCTTAGTGCTACCCAACTATACACCTTAAATGGTTGAAATGGTGGATTGTGTGTATCATAACACAACTGTAGATAGATAGATAGATGGGTGAAGACAGATGATAGATAGATAGATGATAGATACATGGATAGATGGATGGATAGATGGGTGAAAATAGATAGATAATAGAAAATAGATTGATGTAGACAATAAATGATAGAAATATAATAGATATATAGACAATAGATACATAGGTAGATGCATAGATACATAGACAGCTGATAATAGATGAATAGATGACTAGATACACAGACAGATGATAGATAATAGATAGATAGATAGATACATACATACATACATACATACATACATACATACATACATAGACAGATGATAGATGCATAGACTCTCACTCCTGTCTTCTGGACCCACCCAGCCTGCCCTTTCCATGCTGTGCATCCTGTGCACTCAGCACTCAGGGGCCTCCAGGCATTTCCTTTGTCTCTTTGGTTCACTTTGAAGTCACACATTCCACTCCAACTGCCGAAATCCCCATGCTTCCTTTCAGGCCCAGTCTAAGACAGAGTTCCACAAAGCCCTCCTCACCGGCACCATCGCGAAGGATGCCTTCCCCTCACTTAGAGCCCCCTCAGCCCTACTGCAGAGCCTCTTCCACAACTGCAAATACTTGCCTGTGGCTCATCTTGGTTTCACGTGTGTCTGTGTGTCTGGAGAACACAGGGACATTGTGAGCGCTCTGAGGACAGAGATTCCTTCCTGAACAACGGACAAGCACCTCTCACTGAGTGTCTATGTGTTTCCAGCTCTGGGGAACCTGACTCATGGTCTCTGTCCACAAGAAGCTTTTATTTATTGTGTTAAAATATACATAACATAAAATGTACCATTTTAACCATGTTTAAGGGTATAGTTCTGTGGTATAAGTAATTCACATTGTTGTGCAATCATTGTACAGCATTCATCTCCAGGGTTTTTTTTAATCTTCCCAAACGGAAACTCTGCACCCATTAACCAATAATTCCCTATTCTTTCTTCCCCAGCCCCTGGCAACCACCATTTTATTTTCTGTCTGTATGAATTTTACTATTCTAGGTACCTAAACAAGTGGAATCATACAGTATTTGTCCTTTTGTGACTGGTTTATTTCACTTAGCATAATGTCAAGGTCCACGCTGTAGCAGGTGTCAGGATTTCCTTCCTTTTCAAGGCTGAATCATATTCTGTTGTATGGATCCATCACACTTTGTTTAGCCATTCACCTGTTGATGGAGACTTGGGTGGTTTCCACCTTTTCCTATTGTGAATAATAACGCTATGCACATAGGTATAAAGTATCTCTTAGAGTCTCTGCTTTCAATTTGGGGGTATATACTTAGAAGTGTAATGCTGGATCATACAGTAATTCAGTGATTAACTTTTCGAAACCAAGAACCTTCTAACAAACTCAGAAGACAGAACCAATACACACAAGACCATCTGAGACCAAAGAACAGAAGGAGCTTTCTGCTCAGGCCAGAACCTGCAAAGCCTGACTCCACCACCAGGGATGACCTTGACTCATACCTTAAACCTCACTGGGCCTACCTATAAAAGTGAGGTCTAAGTAATACATCCTTTTTTCCTGTTCTAAGATGCACATTGCCTTCACTTTTAGTAGCTCTAAAATCAGCATTGGTTATTTTAATTTCAGCATGTTTTTCCTTAATAGAATGTAAAAGGATAGTGCATTCTGCTCATGACTGGTGGAGCCTTAGACTCCAAACACAGCACCATGGAGGCAAAAACAGATAATAGAATAAGTACCCACCACTTTAATTTTCCTTTATTCAGTTGTGTGGTAATGACTATACAAATGTAATCAAAGTCAAGGAAAGATCACCACCACAACATAACCTAACCTGAACAGACATTTCACCAAAGAAGAGATTGCAAATATGCAATGAAAAGTTGCTCAACTTCATTAGCCATTAGGGAAATGCAAATTAAAGCCACAATGAGATACCTGACACATCACTACACACCTATTAGAACAGCTAGAACAAAGAAATAGTGCTGGTTCCAAACACTGGCAAGAAGGCAGACATAATTGCATCTCTCAGACGTTGCATGTGGGGAGGCAAAGTGGTGCAGATACTCTGAAGAACAGTTTTGTGGTGTCTTATGAAACTAAACATATACTTGTCCAATAGCGCAGAACTTGCCCCTCAGCATTTATCCCAGAGAAGTGGAAACTCCTGTGCATGCAAAAACCCACACACAAATATTTGTAGCAGCTTTATTTGCAACAATCAAAACCTGAAAATCATCCGAATGTCCTTGGGAGACTGCATGGTTAAACTGGCATATCCACACCGTGGCATACTACTGGGCAGTCAGAAGGAACACAGTGCTGAGGCTTCATGCTGAGTGAAAAAAGCCAATCTCAGAAGGTTCCATACGACATGATCCCAGTCATATAACATTCTTGAAATTACATCATTATAGAGATGGAGAAAAATTTGTGTTTGCCAGGGGATGGGGATCCAGGGGGGAATGTGTGTGTGTAGTGGCATGTGACTGTAGACAGGCAGTGTGCCCAGCAATTCCATTACTGGGTGTATACCCAAAGGGCTATACATCATTCTACTATACAGACACATGCACATGTATGTTTATTTCAGCACTATTTACAATATATAGATATATAGACAATAGATAGATACATAGGTAGATGCATAGATACATAGACAGCTGATAGATAATAGATGAATAGATGACTAGATAGATACATAGATACACAGATAGATAATAGACAGATAGATAGATACATACATACATCCATACTATAGACAGATGATAGACCCTCACTCCTGCCTTCTGGACCCACTCAGCCTGCCCTTCCCATGCTGTGCATCCTGTGCTACCTCTCACCACTTGCCCACAGTCCCCTTCCCCCACATCAGCCCTCTCCATCCCCTGACCACCCCACCAGCACTCAGGGGCCTCCAGGCATTGCCTTTGTCTCTTTGGAACCAACCCAAATGCCCATCAATGATAGACTGGATAAAGAAAATGTGGCACATATACACCATGGAATACTATGCAACCATAAAAAAGAATGAGTTCATGGCCTTTGCAGGGACATGGATGAAGCTGGAAGCCACAATTCTCAGCAAACTAACACAGGAGCAGAAAACCAAACACTGCATGTTCTCACTTATAAGTGGGAGTTGAACAATGAGAACACATGGACACAGGGAGGGGAACATCACACACTGGGGCCTGTTGGGGTGTGGGAGGGAAGGGGAGAGAGGTCATTAGGACAAATACCTAATACATGTGGGACTTAAAACCTAGATGAGTTGATAGGTGCAGCAAACCATCATGGCACATGTATACTTAGGTAACAAACCTGCACATTCTGCACATGTATCCCAGAACTTCAAGTAAAATTAAAAAAAAAAAACTCCACACACACACACAAGAGAAGCAATGTGAGAGTGACGTTGTGCAGATAGAACAGTTGGGATTTGGGCTGTGGTGGAAACTGCACATGGGACAAGATTGCATGGAATTACACACATACACACACAAACACACGAATGAGTGCAGGTGAAAACTGGGGACTCTGCCTAAGGTCTGTAGACCAGTCAGCAGTATTATACTCATGTCTATTTCCTGGCTCTGTACAATCATCATGTAAGCTGTTACTCTTGGGGGAAAGTTGGGGAAGGGTACACAGGCCTTTTTGAAACTTCCTGTGGACCTATCATTATTCCAAAATAAAAAGTTTAAAGTTTTCTTCTGAAAAAAAAAAAAAAATCTAGAAGTTAGTTGGCTAGATATTCAAGACTCTGTAAAGTATCAAGATCCTTTGAGTCAGCAATGACATCCTGAAAAGGGCCTCTCCGCCAAGCTTTTAGAGGAGAGGCCACCCTTCATGTGAACACATTAACTCCTGCTCAGCTGCGGGTCATCAATGCCCACTCTGGGCTGCTCCAAAGTCTTTCCACTGGAAATGGGAACTTTCTACCTCCCAATTCTAATATTAGTCAGAATTGTGAATAAGCCTTGGGAGGCTGAGGAGGGAAGAAAGGCAACACCTGGAGATACGGGGATATCTCCTGTGTGCATGTGTATGCGTGTGTACATGTGCACATGCATCCGTGTGTGCAGGTTATGGGGGGCGGGGGTTGCTTCAGATAACATTGCCAGCTGTTTATTTTCCCTAGAGTTGGCTCCAGGTAGATCACAGTGCTGCTTGGGCTTACCCGAGATTCCAGGTCCACTCCCTTCGATCTAACTTAGTTTTGTTCCAAAGCTACGGAATGTCCTCTCACCCACTGGTCTTAAAGGGGTCTAAAATGGAGTAAGAGTGGGTCCGTACTAGTCTTTGATAACCCATAGTCTAGGTGCGTGCGTTCTCATAAGGGAGGATTCCTGGTAAGTTGGAAAGTTGGGTTTCAGAGTCACATCGAACCAGACTTGAATTCTGCCCCTTACACCCATAACTGTGGGACCAAGAGCATGTGATATAATTCCCCCCACCCCCGCCGGAGAGTTAGAATAGTTGTAATCATAGCTCATATTTCTCCAGCTTCTTCTGTGTGTCAGGCACTGTGCAAAGGGCTCACCTACCTTGGAATTTTCTTGGAGAACTAAATGAGCTTATGAATCTTAAGTTGCCTGGCCGAATGCCTATATCAAGAAGATAATTGATAAACTGTGCACTTAACTAATTATTATTCCTATTATTATAGTGTCCAAGAGGAAAAAGAAACACACTTCTCAAAGAGTACAAAGAACTCTGAAAATCACACCAAATGCTTATTTTCAAATGTTGAAACAAGGCTAATTCTGCTATGTGATTTCTATTCATTAAGTGTGCTCTGCACTAGACATTAGTTATGATCCCTGAAAATTTCAGCATAAAGGATCCATGTGTTTGCTGGCACACATCTTGAAGTTGGATTTCTCCTCAAAATACTGTAAAGATTAAGTGCTCCCCTTAGCGTTAGCAACTTGGAAAACACAGCTATTTCCTTTCGTCTAACTATGCGATGATGCATCAGCCAAAGTAAATACGAAGAACACAGCTAGGTAAGAATGCAAGGAACATCAATGAGATGTAGTCTTGAAATAAATTAAATTCCTCAAGAAGCGTTTGGCTGAATTGTGGGGTAAAATGCGAAACACGACCTGACTTTGATGTATAATCCTTGACATAAGAGAGGTAATGATTTGAAGGAATTTTGTAACAGATGGCTGTTAAATTAGGATTTTAATCCTCTTAAGCAGATTTAGTAAATATAAAGCCTGGGTGGGCTGACTTCTACATGCAAACTTTTTGTCCTTGCTTTTAACCTGAGGTTTCTGGTTCAAACATTGAGGGTAGCGTTTTGGTCATGGTGGTGATGGTGGTGTAGTGGTGGTGGTGGTGGTGGTGGTGGTGATATTGGTGATGATAGTGGTGATGGTGGTGGTGGTGATATTGGTGATGATAGTGGTGGTGGTGGTGTAGTGGTGGTGGTGGTGTAGTGGTGGTGGTGGTGATATTGGTGATGATAGTGGTGATGGTGGTGGTGGTGGTGGTGGTGATATTGGTGATGATAGTGGTGATGGTGGTGTAGTGGTGGTGGTGGTGGTGACATTGGCGGTGATGGTGGTGATTGTAACGATGGTGGTAATGGTGGTGGTGGTGGTGATAGTGATGATGATAGTGATGGTGGTGATGGAGGTGATGGTAGTGGTGGTGATGATGGTCGTAATGGTTTTGATGTTGGTGGTGAAGGTAGTATTGTGGTGATGGTGATGATGGTAGTGGTGGTAGTGGTGGTGATAGTGATGATGGTCATGATAGTGTTGTCATGGTGGTGGGGATGGTGGTGGTGATATCGATGATGATAGTGGTGACAGTGGTGTTGTGGTGGTGATGACAGCGGTGGTGATGGTGGTGACTGTAACAATGGTGGTAATGGTGGTGGTGATAGTGATGATGTATTGTAATGTGGTGGTGATGGTACTGTGGTGGTAGTGGTGATGATTGATGGTGATGGTAGTGGTGGTGATGATGGTGCTAATAGTTATGATGTTGGTGGTGGTGGTGAAGGTAGTATTGTGGTGATGGTGATGATAGTGTTGTCATAGTGGTGGTAGGGATGGCGATGGTAGTGGTGATAGTAGTGATGGTGATGGGCAATGGTGATGGTTGTAGTGGTGTTGGTGGCAGTGGTGGTGGTGCTAGCAGTTATGATGGTGGTGGTGGTGGTTGTGGTGAAGGTGGTATTGTGGTGGTGATAGTCATGATGGTGCAGGTGAAGGTAGTGGTGGTGTGTATACATGTATTGGTTACACTAAGTCCCTTGGAATGAGACCAACGTGCCTAATCCTCATTACAAAGGACACTAATAGACAACTACATAGAGTGTCAAGTTAAACAGACAGAATCCAGAGCCTTGCAAGCAGATCCTCTCTCTCAAATATTATATCCTTTCCCTACCTCTCCTGCCTTCTTCCCTCAAACTCTTAGTCTTTGAATTACCACATTCAATTTTGTATTTCAGTTTTTATGAAACTCAGCATATGTTCAAAGCCAATTGTGGCTAACTTGACTCAGGCTTGACTATTTCCCAATCTGGAGAGAAAGAAGATAAATGGCACTATCACATAAGAGACTCTGTTTTCCAGGAGTTACGTGTCACTTTCCCCTGCAAAGGAGCAGGCATGGTTTTTTGGGAGATTGTTTGACATCAAACACATCTGTTTGAAGTTATGTTGAACATAGAGGTTCCAAACCCTAAGTAAAATGGAAAAACTATTTTGTGTGGTTTTCAAAGCAAGTAAAGTGGCCAAAAGCACTTATGTTTCTTAAGCCCCAGAACAACCACTAGGGCCCTCAATCTTTCATTGAGTCTTTTCCAAATCAGTTACTTCTGGAATTTGGTCTCTTTAATCTTCCTCAGCTTTTCTCTCGGTGTAGTTGGAGGTCTATAAAGTCACCCCAAACCTCTGTACCCAGCTAAATTTATTGGTAAGTCCATGCCTCCTAATTTGTTTTTTAAGTTGCATTTTAGGCCTTTAGGCCCAAAGAAAAAATATCTGGAAAGCAGGTAAGTCTCAGAAATTCATTAAGCAGCCTAAAAAACAATTCAAATGAGCTTCATTTCTAAGCTGAGGTTGTCATTAACCAATGTTAATTCTAAAAAATATATATAAATTCCAATAGTTCAGAGTGTACGTTTATTGAAGTTTAAGGATCAAATGCTTAAAAGAGACACTGAACTACCACTGGTTATCCTGTTCTATTTCTAGGAAAGACAAAAAATATCAGAAGGAAATTAGCTAATGTTGGGGATTTTGTGAAAGGAATTTGCAAGAAAATAAAGAATCTTCCAGGGACTTTTCTGAAGTCTGTACATGATAAGCCCAATCCCTTGTGCCTTCTGTTCCTCTATTATCAGGGCTTTAACAAGAGAGCTGCTGCTCCAAACAGGAATCACTGAGGTCTCATGAAACCTTCAACTGTGAAAAGCAGTGTCTATTATTATGTAGCAAATCCATCTTCACTCATTCATTTAATAAATGACTATTGAACGCCCACTGTGTTCTAGGGCTAGGGTTGGGATAGAATGGTTCTTTTCTTCACGGGGCTGGGTCCCAGGGAGGTTCTGGTAGGCTCTTCCTTCTGCCTTGAGGTCAGTCCTGAGCTGCTTACTGGGCAGCTCTACCTGGTACTGCAAACTCAGCCTGCTGAAAGCTGGAATCATTACCTCCTACATGCGCCTCTGCCTTTGTCTTGGATGTAACAGAAACTCATTAGAAGTAGCTTCAGAAAAATATGGGCTACCACAAGGATACAGAGGGAGCCCAGCAGAACCCAAGGACAAGAAGTATAGCCACGCCCCATAAGGGATGGGAAGCAGGAAATGCAAATCCTCTACAACCAGGGCAGTCAGCTCTCCCACACCAATCTCTGGCATCCCATAGTTTTTGTCCCTGCTTCTCTTTATTTCTCTGTGGCCCAGTCTCTCTCTCTCTGTGTCTGTACTAGTTTGCCAGGGCTGCCATAACAAAATACCACAGGCTAGGGAGCTTATATTTTTTCATAGTCCTGGAGGCTGGAAGTCCAAGATCAAGGTGTGGGCAGGGGTGAATTCTCTGAGGCCTCCCTCCTTGGCTTACAGATGGCCACCTCCTTGCTGTGTCCTCATATGCCATGTCCATCTCTGGTATGTCCCTTCTTTTTTTTTTTCAAGACAGGGTCTCACTCTGTCACTCAGGATCACCTGAGCCTTCCACCTCAGCCTCCCAAGTAGCTGGGACCACAGGCATGCACCACCACATCCAGCTGATTTTTTTTGTATTTTTTGTAGAGATGGGATTTCACCACATTGCCTAGGCCGGCCTCAAACTTCTGGACTCAAGCAATCCTCCTGCCTCAGCCTCCCAAAGTCCTGGGATTACAGGTGTGAGCCACCTCACCCGGCCAGTGTCTCTCTTCCTTTAGACACACAGCTCTGTTGGGTCAAGGTCCCACCCTTGTGACTGGGTTTAACTGTAATTATCTCTTGAAAGACCCTATCTCCACACACAGACACATTGGAGATTAAGGCTTCTACATGCGAATTTGAGGGAAACAAGATTCAGTCCCTAATCGTGTCTCAGTCTGTCTCTGACTCTCTCTGTGTGTCTGTCTGTCTCTCTCTTTCTCTCTCTGGGCCATTTTTCTGTGCTTCTCAATGCAGAGGGCAAAAGACAGCTTTTACTTGGTTCCCAAAATTTGTGTCCTCCCAGTTTAAGCTCTAAGTAAGCCTGCTTAGTGACTCCAGTTTCAATTCCAAATTCTTAGGAGAGTAATCATACTGGCATAGTCTAGCTATGGAACACTGCTCAGCTATGTGACCTTAATCAGGAGGGTCACAGCCTGGTACAAACACAGCCACAGGGGTCTATCCACATGGCTAGGGCATGAGAGTGCTGAGGAGTGGCTTTATAGAAAAGTCACCCAAATTCTTTGATACAGAAGAGCTTTGGAAACATCACGGCAGCCTACCTTCCCAGCCTCCCTCTGCATTCCCTGACCTGATGCTAATCTTCTGGCCACTCTGAGAAAAGTCACATGCTCCCATCACTCCTAACATGGTCCCACTCACCCATCTTCTGAGCCCCTGGTGAGCACAGAGCATGTGAGAAGCTGAGCCAAATCAAAGTCTGTTAGCAAGGACTGAAAGGAGGACCAGCTTTTGTGCAGGACCCAACAATGTCTGTGACTCTGCGTGCTATACCATTAAATATTACTGCAGGCTGAAACTGCTCAGAATTGTTATCTTTAAGTCATTTTACGCAATTGCATGGATTGGTGTGCGACAAGGCTTTGAAGAGTTGATGTGTGCATTAATAGCAGTTTTCATCAGGTGGATGTTAGAGGTTGGGGAGGGGTATTCCAGGCCCATGGGACAGTACGTGCAAAGGTACAGAGACTTAAAACAGAAAAGCATATTCAAGGAAAATTTCAAGCACTATAAGTTAACGTGCATGCCTGGGGTAAAGAATTCAAGTGGAGAGCAGAGGTAGAAGCGGCCAGAAACATAGGCAGGGCTAAATCCCAAAAGCCTTTGGGCACTCTTCTAAGCAACTGAGACTTCATCCTCTGGGCATAAGAGTGTCATGTAGGATGAGCATTTTAGAAAAATGACACTGGTAGTGATGTGGAAGAGAAGCATGTCTGGAGGCTGGAAGATGAGTGAGGAGGGTTGGAGGTAAGAGGATGAGGAATGCAGGTAGAGGAACAGGCAGATTTGAGGGCTATCTAGTAGATGGAAGTGACAGAACTTGATGCTGGGTGAAACAGAATGACCTGTAGCTGTCTGGCATGGGAAGCGGATTTTTTTTACAAAAGGAGAAGTGAGATTTTGTTTTAACCTATTTTTATTCTAATAAATTGGACTAAAAGCACTGGTTTGAGCCTGCGCTCCAGTGAAAGTTTCATCATGACTGATAGAGTTGGCCTTAACATCACTGGACTCGACACAAAACTCTTGAAAAAACTGTGACGTTTAACTCTCAGTGTCGCCAATGTCACCTTCCTGTTTTGTTCTATTCTTACCATGAGGAGGCACCTATACAATCAGCCAATTACTATTTTTTGAGCACTTACTCTGTTCCCACATCTTACAGTATGGCACTTAACACACAAAATGAAGTCTCTCAGGTTGGGGATTGTGGTAGATCATCTGCAAAGATGGCAGCCAAAAGTTCCTCCTGTCTCTGAATGCACATACACTTCTCCCATCAAGAGTTAGAGCCTATTTTCCCCTTCTGAGATTATGGCATTGCGACTCACTATGACCAAGAGAATGCAGCAGCCATGGCAGGTAAGAGTGTCAGAGCCTGGACCGTAAGAGGCACTGCAGCTTCCATGCTTGCTGTCTTGAAGTCCGGAGCTATCATATAAAGAAGTTCGAGGGCCAGATGCAGTAGCTCACTCCCGTAATTCCAGCACTTTGGGAGGCTGAGGTGGGCAGATCACCTGAGGTCAGAAGTTTGAGACCAGTCTGGCCAACATGGTGAAACCTCGTCTCCACTAAAAATACAAAACTTAACTGGGCGTGGTGGCAGCGCCTGTAATCCCAGCTACTCGGGAGGCTGAGGCAGGAGAATCGCTTGAACCCAGGAGGTGGAGGCTGCAGTGAGCCAGGATCGTGCCACTGCACTCCAGCACTCCAGCCTGGGCAAAACAGCAAGACTTCATCTCAAAAAAAAAAAAAAAAAAAAAAAAAAAGTTCAAGGATTCTGCCAAAGAGAACTCATGGAGAGAGATGATCAGCCAAGAAGAACAGACCCAAGCTGTTTCAGCTGTCCCATCTGAGGTGCCAGTCATGTAGGTGACGCTAATTTGCATCACCCGCCCCCATCAAGCTGTCAGATGACTGTGCTTCATCAGTGGCCTCAGATGAGACAGCAGAAGTACTACCTGGGTCTCAGCTGAGCTGGTATCATATTGCAGAATTGTAGGCGAATAAAACATTATTATTTTAAGTAATTTAATGTTGGAGTGTTTTATTATAGAGTGATAAATACCTGGTAAAGAAAATTAACTTTAACTGTGGTAAAGTTTAAATTTTAAAAACTAAATGCAAACTTAGTTGTTTTTCCTAAATAAAATCAGAAAGAGGGCAAGACCTATTAGAAATGAACTAGTCCATCAGCCTACACTAATCTGTTTAGTACCTACAGTATGCCAAAAATGAGACGGTTATTCTAAAACACAAAAAGCAGAAGGCATGGAGCCTGCAACTTAGTGAATGAAGGAGACCATATTTTTTGTTTTAGTTTTTGCTTTTTTGAGACGGAGTCTCGCTCTGTCGCCCAGACTGGAGTGCAGTGGCGCAATCTCGGCTCACTGCAAGCTCCGACTCCCGGGTTCACACCATTCTCCTATCTCAGTCTCCCGAGTAGCTGGGACTACAGGCGCCTGCCACCACGCCCGGCTAATTTTTTGTATTTTTAGTGGAGACGGGGTTTCACTGTGTTAGCCAGGATGGTCTCGATCTTCTGACCTCGTGATCCACCTGCCTCAGCCTCCCAAAATGCTGGGATTACAGGCCCGAGCCACCGCGCCCGGCCAGAGACCATATTTTTACAAGAACACAGCACACAATAGAATAATTGGCAATGGTGAAATCCAGGCATCGGGGCAGTTGAATGTGGTGTGTATCTTAGGCAGATGAGTCACGGTGTTCCAGGTAGGTCGTTGTTACTGGGCAAAAGGGCTTTCTGCCCAATGTGCTGGGAGTCAGTACTGTGATGCTGAGTTCTTGAGAAAAGAAAAGATTTTATTGTGAGTCAACTAACAAGGAGACAGGAATCCAACTCACATTCGTCTCCCTGTGCTGACTTCAAGGCAGCTATTTTATTAGAAAAAGCTTAGGGAGTGGTTTCTGGGATTAGCGGGTGATGGGGGAAGGAAAGAGGTCTGAAGGTCCTCAGGCATGAGAGTTATCTCTTCCTGCGTCCTCAGGGGTGGCACATACAAATTTGAGGGGAGTTTGTATGGTAGAAATTCGGGCTGTTAGGTCAGCAAGTTCATTCTGCACAGACTCAAGTTGGCTACATTGGTTCCAACCAAGTTCAGCCAGTTTTGTTATCTCACAGGTGGAGGGAGGCCATGCACAGTGGCTCATGTCTGTAATCCCAGCACTTTGGGAGGTCAAGGTGGGTGGATCACTTGAGGTGAGGAGTTCAAGATCAGCCTGGCCAACATGGTGAAACCCCATCTCTACTAAAAAATACAAAAAATTAGCTGGGCGTGGTGGAATGTGCCTGTAATCCCAGTTACTTGGGAGGCTGAGGCAGGACAATTGCTTGAACCTGGGAAGCAGAGGTTGCAGTGAGCTGAGATTGAGCTATTGCACTCCAGCCTGGGTGACAGAGCGAGACTCTGTCTCAAAACAAAACAAAAAAAAATGGAGGGAATTTCAGTGTTTCAGCATGTTTTTTTCTTATCTGCTATCCTGTAAGCTCAAAAATTTCTATTAGTCACTGTTTTTTCTTTAACTCTATGGGAACAGTTTCTAGGTAATCAGGGAAGTCTCTAATCTATTAGAGAGTTAAAGGACAGGCCTCCTGGGCTCCGTTTATTTAAACCACACAATAGTCAGGTCTGGACTCTGCCACCCTTTATAAATGGGACCAAGGTTGATTGGTCCCACTGGACCAGTTGAGACTTCTGTTGATTCCAACAGAAGTGACTTAGAGACAGGACTGAAAAGGGCCTTAACATTTTTCCCTGGCAAGTTTCTTCTTCTGCGTATCTAAGATTTAGGATTCCCAGAAATAGGTTGAAGCTTGAAGAAAGTAAGTCCGTAAGTAGGCCAGGCATGGTGGCTCATGCCTGTAATCCCAGCACTTTGGGAGGCAGAGGCAGGTAGATCACCTGAGGAGAGGAATTTGAGATCAGCCTGGCCAACATGGCAAAACCCCATCTCTATTAAAAATACAAAACTTAGCTGGATGTAGTGGCGTGTTTAAGTGTCTATAGTCTCAGCTACTAGGGAGGCTGATGCAGGAAAATCGCCTGAACCTGGGAGGCAGAGGTTGCAGTGAGCCAAGATCGTGCCACTGCACTCCAGCCTGGGTGACAGAGTGATACCCTGTCTCGAAAGAAAGAAAGAAAGAGAGAGAGAGAGAGAGAGAGAGAGAGAGAGAGAGAGAGAAAGAAAGAAAGAAAGAAAGAAAGAAAGAAAGAAAGATTATGCAACAACAACAACAACAAAAAACTTATACTCTCACCTCACACCATACACAAAAAACCCAAAATGGCACATCAACTTAAATATAAAAGTTAAAACTACAAAATGGCTAGACGAAAACATAGGAGGAAATCTTTGTGAAGTTTAGTTGGACAATGATTGCTTAGAATGACACCAAAAATATAATCAAAAAGTTTTTCATAATCTGATTTTTAGAGGGATGAATTATTTCAATCGGTGTTTCACCAGAGAAGAAATGTGAATGGCTAATAAACCCACGAGAAGGACTGCAAGCCCACTGGAATGGCTGTAGCAGGAAAAGGAGAGCCAATCCAATGACCCATGCTCTAACCCAGATGAGTCTCAGAAACATTAAGGGAGGAAAGCCAGACAGAAAAGACTACATATTGTGTGATTCTATTTATATAAAATGTCCAGAAATGGCAAATCTGCAGAATCAGAAAGATCAACAGATGCCCGGGACTGGGGTAGAAGCAAGGACTGCAAATGAGCACAAGAGAAATTTCTGGAGTGATGAAAACATCCTAAAACTGGATTGCAGTGATAGCTCCACAACTTTCTAAGTTTGCTAAAAAAAAAAAAAAAAGTCATTGAATTGTACACTTGTACAGACAGTCCTTGACTTACAATGGTTCACGTTATGATTTTTTTGACTTGAGGATGGCTCAAAGGCAATATACATTCAGTAGAAATCATATTTTGCATACCCATACATCACTTCTGTTTTTCAGTTTTGGCACAGTGTTCAATAAGTTACATGAGATATTCAACACGTCATAATAAAAATAGGCTATGTGTGGAATGATTGTGCCCCATGATAGGTTAATGTAAGTGTTCTGAGTATGTTTAAGGTAGGCTGGGCTGAGCTGTGATATTTGGTAGGTTCGGTATATTGAATGCATTTTCAACTTAATGATATGTTCAACTCACAATGGGTCTATCAGGACATAACCCCATTATAAATTGAGGATCATCCGTAATGAGTGGATTTTTATGGTGAGTTATTCTTCAATAAAGCTGTTTTTTAAAAACAGGGAAAATGAGTGATGAGGAAAAGCTTATGAGCCATGAGTGCTGACTAATGAGGCAGCTCCTGTGAACAGGGCACTGTGAAGCGTTAAGCTGGGTATGAATCACAGCAGTGACGACGAGGATGCAGGGTGTGGTGTTTACAGAAAATAACACAAGGAACGGACTCATTTAAAGTGACCTTGACAGCTGGAGGAATTTGGGTTTTATAAAAAGGACATAAAAAGCTTTCAAAATGTTTTAATGGTTGTTAAATTCTACAAAGTTTAAAAAACTAGTGCCTCTTCTGGAAAAGGGAAAGCTATGAAGACAGAAAAAAGATCAGTGGTTGCCAGGGATCAAGGGGAGGGCGGGATGAATAGGCAGAGCACCAAGGATTTTTATGGCAGTGAGACTACTCTGCAAGATGCTATACATCATACATGTGTCCAAACTTATAGATGTCTAACAAGAGTGAATTCCAGCATAAACTCTGAACTCTGGGGATGAACAGTGTATCAATGTAGGGTCACCCAATTGTAACAGATGTGCCACTGTCCTGGGGGATGCCTGTAGTGAGGGAGGCTGTGCATGGGTGGGAACAGGCAGTGTATGGGAACTTTCTATACCTGCCACTCAATTTTGTTGTGAACCTAAAACTGCCCTAAAAAAAAATAAGATTTAAAAAATAAAATATAAGTGGAATAAACACCTAAATCTCAGTGTTGTCATCCTGCTCCCGAATGGTGGTCACCAGAATTATGTGAGGTCATTGTCATCTTCTCATTTGCACAAGCAGGCAGTCTCTGTGGTTATTATCTGGGGTGAGTCTTCACTCTGACTTCCTCACTTACTGCACACAACATCAACCTAGTCCACAGGTGCACAGGGAAATCTCAAGCCTGTAGATGGTCTTGAGAACTCAAGAAGTGTCTAGGCCTACAAACAGCCCACCATTAATACATCTCCCCTTATCCCTGCCCAGCATCCTTCCTTGCTCCCAGATCAGACCCTTCGTTCTCACAGATGGTGAGCTGGACTGGCCAAAGCTGGAAAAATGCAGCCATTTTGAAGCCATGGTATTGAGACAGCTATCAACAAGGAAAAGTTAAATTACTCTATTTAACTTGGTTGTTTATGAAATTACTGTGTAAAAATATGTATTCTTGAGAACAGAATTTATGTTTTGTTCTCCCAGCATTTTGATAAAATCTCCAGTGCAAGCAGGTCAGCAAGCCTGTGGGGACGTTTACATCACAGAGCCGCACGGGGTCACCCCAAGCCCATTTCTCACCTACCTTTGTGAAGGCCTACTCCAGGTGGTCAGCACAGATCCCCTTTATTACAGGGCTGGCCTGGGACAAAGGAAGGAAGCGCTTGGAAAGCCCTGTCCTTAGGGTCAGTGGCTATGCCACACCCACCAGCCGATGGGCCCATCGGGAGGGAAGACAGTGCAGGGATTCCAAGCTGTCTCTCATCTGGCTGCTGATTCATGGTTTATCTTCCAGTGCAGGCATAGATTTTAATTAAAGTAAAAGCTAAGTTTGTTGTGAGCTAGCCAGGGCATGTTGATGAGCTACATTCGGTGCTGGAGTCGGGTGTGTGACCTCTGGCCTGGACTTGTTGAGGAGATTGTGTGCTGTGTTCTGGGAAGGCAGGGGAGAGAGGACAAGGGGCCCAGCACTGAGAAGGGGCCAGGGACTGTGAGGTCCTCCCCATGCCGGTGTTCTGCGATGATGGCAGGCACTCAGGGGCAGCTGAATGACACGTCTGAGGAGGCCAGGCCTTGAGCACTGTCTCTCAGTCCCTGGAGAGGTGACCATGCTTTAGCAGCAATAGAATTCGTGTCCACTGAGAGTAAGAACTCAAGTGGTGACCAGAATGGCCTCCCAGGTGCTTTGGGACTCAGATCCAGTCCCCTTTGCCAAATACTTGGCATACAATTAGGACGGTTATTATCCAAACAAAAACATAAAACATAACATAACAAGTGTGGGTGAAGATGTGGGTATTGGAACCCTTGTGCAGGGCCAGTGAGAATGTAAAATGCTGCCACCACTGTGGAAAACAGTATGGCACTTCCTGAAAAAGCTAAACTTAGAATGACCATACAGCCCAGCAATTCTTCTCCAGATATATACACAGAAGGATGGAAAGCAAGAACTCGAACGGATATTTGCACACCCATGTCCATAGCAGCATATTCAACAGCTGACGGACACACAAATGTGATTGATCCCTACAATGGAACGTTACTCTGCTGTAAAAAGAAAGGGAATTCTGACACACGCTACATGAATGAACCTGGATGGCAGGTGCTCAGTGAGATAAGCCAGTCACAGATGGACAAATACTGTGTGGTTCCACTTAGGTGAGGTACCTAAAGTAGTCAAAGTCATAGAAAGTAGAATGGGTATTGCCAGGGGCTGGGGAAGCAGAGAGTGGGGAGTTAGTGTTAGATGGGTACAGAGTTTCAGTTCAGGAAGATGAAATCGTTCTGGAGATGGATGGTGGTGGCGGCTGCACAACATTATGGATGGACACTTAAAAGCGGTGAAAATGGTAAACTTAATGTTACAGATATTTTACCACAATGTAAGAAATAAAAAATATAAAAATGAAAACACCTTGCTCGCAGCCCCAAGAATGACTGAGGTGGATTTTCCACCAGCTCAGCAGGGGAAGAGCTGAGTCAGATTTGATTGAAAGGAAGAGAGAAGGGCAGCCTTTCCTATCTGAGTTTGCGCGGTCAGGTTCACACCTGTTACAAAGCCAAGGCCCCAGTAGCCATGCTGGACCCTGCACCCTGATATGGTTTGGATTCGGGTCCCCGCCCACATCTCCTACCAAACTGTAATCCTCGGTGTCGGGGGAGGGGCCCGATGGGAGGTGATTGCATCACAGGGCGGACTTCCCCTTTGCTGTTCTCGTGATAGTGAGTTCTCACCAGATCTGGTTGTTTAAAAGTGTGGGCCGGGTGTGGTGGCTCATGTCTGTAATCCCAGCACTTTGGGAGGCCAAGGCAGGCAGATCACCTGAGGTCAGGAGTTCAAGACCAGCCTGGCCAACATAGTGACACCCCGTATCTACTAAAAATACAAAAATTAGCCCGGTGTGGTGGCACACACCTGTAATCCCAGCTACTCAGGAGGCTGAGGCCCAAGAATCACTTGAATCTGGGAGGTGGAGGTTGCAGTGAACCGAGATCTCACCACTGCACTCCAGCCTGGGCGACAGTCAGACTCTGTCTTGGGTCTTATTTTAATAATGATTTTATTTTATTAATGACCTTATTTTAATAATGATCATATATATTTATTAATTACAAAGATAGGAGACTCCATTAAAGAGGAAAAGTACTGTCCATGGTTTGCCTCTATAAAAGTACAAAAAAAAAAGCGTGTGGCACATCCCCCTTCACTCTCTTCCTACTGTTCCAGCCAAGTGGGACGTGCTGACTCCCTGTTCACCTTCCGCCACAATTGAAAGTTTCCTGAGCCCTCCGCAGCCATGCTTGCTGTACAGCCTACAGAAACATGAGCCAATTAAACCTCTTTCTTTATAAATTACCCAGTTTTGCGTAGTTCTTTACAGCAACGCAAGAACGGACTAATACACACCGTCTTCAGCACTCCCTAGCCCCATGCCTGAGCCCCTCTCATCCTTACTCCCCAGAGCTGGGGCTGGGTGGGAGGGAGGCAGTCAAGGAGGGAAGATATCTTTTTCATTCATGACATTAGAATAACTTCTTTTCGAGGCTGAAAGCTTTATGATTTGTTTTCTAGGTCACCTCAAAATGTCCCCAAGCCATCGCTGGAACTGCCCAATGAAGGTCGTTCTTCCTTACAAAGTAGATTCCGTTGCTAGAGCTGCCATAACAAAATGCCACGGCCTGGGTGGCTTAAACAGAATTTCATTTCCCCACAGTCCAGGGGGCTGGAAGCCCAAGGTCCAGGTGTGAGCACGGCTGGTTTCCCCTGAGGCCTCTCTCCTTCGCCTGCAGATGGCTTCTTCTCCCTGTGTCCTCACAGGGCTATCCCTTTGTGTCTGTGCCCTCATCTGCTCTTCTAATAAAGACACCAGTCATACTGGGTTAGGGCCCATCCTAATGACCTCATCTAACCTTATTTATTAACTCTTTAAAGGCGCTATCTTCCAATTCAGCCATTCAGAGGTCCTGGGGGTTGAAACTTCAAGACAGGAATTTGGAATGAGGACACAGTTCATTCCATACAAAGACAGGAGCGGCTTCATCCAGAACCCTGAAAGTCCGTCCCTCTACAGAAACCCAGATCTAATCGTGTCACATGCGACACCAGCTAGGTCCTTCTCAGTTCTTTCTCTACTCCCCTGTTTGGGCGTTGAAGGAAGTTTGCAAAGCGTGTCTGGCCGAACGTTCTCATTGCTTGACGGACTTCATCGCAATGGAGGGACCTCTTCCAAGCTGATGGCTTATTCAAAGCAAAACTCTAGTTTTCCCAATGAGATTTTTATGGTCGAGTGTAAGGCTGATCTTATCAAAAGGCTTTGTCAGCACAGTCTCTGGATTTACATAGGGGCCTCTCGAGAAAGCCACATGGCGTCAAGACAAGGCTGGACTGTAGCCTCTCTTTTGGTAACCAGATTGGCATATAATACCCTTCCCAGTCTCGTTTTTCAACTTAAATTATATATTCCCCAAGTCCCTGGCTGAGTAAATAAATCGAATCAGGGGTGGGGTGTCCAACTTTGAAAGACACCGCTCTGGTGTGTGAAACTCTAGATGGCTTTGTCTGGGACCTAGATCCATTGTTCTTGCTTGGCAATAATGGTTTGATTCTCACATTAAATGCATTAGTTTGATAAAGGGCCAAGAAGTGCACACTCATGAATCTGAAATGACCCCTTTCCTCACCAAGACCCTGGCGTGGCCAGCTATCTGCAGGAGATGAAAGGGACCCAGCTTCTATTTTTGTGGCCTCCCCAAGGAGCAAACTTTTTATTTCTACTTCGATGTAGAAATAAAAAGGCATTTCTACACCAGCAATCCCTTAGCATGAGCATTTAGCATGAACATTTTGTATCTGCCCAGGAATTTCCAAACTTTGATGCCATTACGGTCTGGGAGAGCATGACTGATGCAAGTAAGCCAGGAGCGCAGGCAGGAGCACCGAGCCCAGCCGCCTCCCGCACCCTCTCCACCCGCCCCATCTAGAGCCCATTGCATTAGCAGCCGCCTCCCGCGCCTCCACCCACGCCATCTAGAGCCCACTGCATTAGCCCAGAGGATAAGTCATTTTGCAGCAAAGCCACATCACTGATAGAACCAGCTCCTCAGGCACCCTCATTCCTGGAGACGCACTTGACGGGGCAGAGCCTGAAGCAGAGTTTCCAGGAAGACAAGGCGGCCAACTTTCCTAGGAACTGCAGATGGAGGTCCCGCTCATGCGTTTCTGTGAATTAAGGTGGGGCCTTGGGGAAACAGCAGAAGAGCTCCCCAAGCTGCCTGGGCCCAGGGTACAGGCTGAGTTAAGGGCCGCGTGCACGAGCTTCACCGGATCTCAAAAATGCGGTCACCGTGCCCTCGCTGGGCCCGTCCTAGCCTGCCCCAGCGTGGGGCAGAAAGGGGCAGAGGGTGGCACAGTGCAGGGGAGCTGGTAAAGACTGGACAGGGAACTGCAAACCCCGCCCTCCCAGGGCCTTCCAGCCAAGTCTCAGTTTCTTTTAGGCTCCTCTCTTCCATAGGATTAGCCTCAGCCCTCACCCACAGGCCGACCGAGGCTAATCCTCTGCCATTTCTAGCTGTGGATCCTGAGCAATATTCACTATACAGCGCTTTACTTTATCTACAAAGTGGGGCTCATTGCCCCCTCCTTGGGGTGATCAAAGAGCCCAGGGAATGGAATTATTAATACTGTACTTTCTGGGACTGCAGGGTCGCCCCTCACACCATCAGCTCATCAGAGAAGAACCGAAGCCTGGCTGTCCCCAAATGGCCTCTGGACCAGGCCAGCATGTGGGCCCTCCCTGGTGGTCACACCTCACCATCCAGCACTCAGGGGCCTCTTGTCTCTTCCCACTAACAGAAAGAAATGCTGTGCGGCCACTGGCCTCTGTCTGAGCACAGGAGACACCAAATGGGAGGGTTTTGGCAAAGGGAGAGGGAACTTGGCCCCCTTCCCACACCACGCTCCTATCCTCTGGAATGCAGGGAGGGAGGCTGTGTTCTGCATGTGGTGGCTCTGAAACTAAATGCTCCTTATTTTATGCACACCCAGCAAAGCCAACAGGACACTCACCCACCAAAGACCAGCCTCCCCATTCTACACACGAAGGTCAGGTTTCCCAAAGTCATGCTCAGGGGACCCTAGGAAAAAAGTTTCATCTTGAGTTGGCTCTAATCTCACTGAGGAGAGAGAGTAATTTATTAATTTTTATTAATTATTAATTAATATATTAATTTTTTTAGAGATGGGATCTCACTATGTTGCCCAGGCTAGAGTGCATTGGCTATTCACAGACAATCACGATGCAGTCATGGTGCATCACATCCTCAAACTCCTAGACTCAAGCGATCCTCCTTGCACAGCCTCCCAAGTAGCTGAGACTGCAGGCACACGCCGCTGCACCCAGCCCTGGACTATTAATTTTTATATTTTTTATATCCATAGAGTCAGGCAGCATCTGATGCACAGTAACCATGCAATAAATGTTGAATCAATAAATGTGAATGACCATACCCATGCATAGACATATGCATCCATATAAATCTCAGCTTATCTCATTTTCCTAAGCAATGCTGACAGCCTTGGCAGCTTTTGACAAACTGATTAAAAACAAAGCCTTGATTTTCCCATCCATGAAGTGGGGCTAAAATATGCCTAAATCTACGGATTGCCTTTAGAAGTCAGTCTCCTTCAAAATTTCAAACTAAGGGTCTCACCCCCATCAGTGCATCACGAAGTCAATTTAGTGAACTGTGACCGACATTTGTAAAAAATGAGGTAGAAAATAAAAGGACCCACCAGAAAATATGATTGGAAATACCAGAGTCGATGATGGGGAGGAAGGGAAGGCAGGTCGCTATTTTGTGAAGCTTTTGCTTTGGTTACGTATATGGGTATGTGCTGGGTTGGAAATGTCAAGGCAGTTAAAAAAAAAAAAAAAAAAAAAAAAAAAGGGCTTGAAAGTCACAGCCCTCCAGTAGAGTGTCCACGGCCAGATCTGAGGATGGGACACGGTGCCGTGCCTCATTTTGTGGAGCCTGGCTACACCCTGGGTTGGCAGAAGCGTTTTTCCCCAGATCTGTGGAGTGGCTGCTGCTGTGTTGCAGCCCCTCTGGGATGTGTTCACTTTTTCACGGTGCAAAGGTTTCACCTAGAAAATAAGCCGTGAGTGAAAAATCCAGACTCATGCAAGTCTGTCATTTATTATGTGAAGGTAAAGAAACTACAATTAGGACTAAATTGGTCTTTTCTCAGGGGATGCATAAACACATCCCCCAGAACCTTTTTTAAAACACTGCAGGCAGGGCCTGTAGTTCCCGTGTGAACGTCTTGGATCCAAAGGCTTATCTTTGAAGGAGAAAAGTTGAGGCTTGGAATTATAGAATCCTGAGCCCTTGGAGTAAGAAAGGTCCTTTGGAGTCACTGACCAGCCCCATGCACAAGTCCTCTTTGCAAGGTCACTCCCTGAGCTAGGAATTTCTGCTTCCTGCCAGTACAAAACCCTGCTTCTGTCACTTCAATTACTGATCCTAAAAGCCAAAGAGAAAAGAACTCTGTTCCCATATAAAGCCCCTCAATCAACTTATCCTAAAGAGTTTTTTTTTTTTGTTCATTTTTGAGACAAGGTCTTGCTGTCGCCCAGGCTGAAGCACAGTAGTGTTGTCATGTCATGACTCACTGCAGCCTGGCACTCAAGCTTAAGCGATCCTCCCTCCTCAGCCTCCCGAGTACCCGAGACTACAGGTGCATGTCTCCATGCCCGGCTAATTTTTTTTTCTTTTGCAGAGACTGGGTCTCACTCTGTTGCCCAGGCTGGTCTGGAACTCGTGGGATCAAACCATCCTCCTGCCTCAGTCCCCCAAGGTGCAGGAATTACAGGGTCACACCATGCCCACTGAGTTAACACTTTTTGATAGCCAAGGGACTGTACAAGCCTCTGAGCTCAACCCCACTTGAATCATCTTGAGAGACTTGATCATAATTCAAGTTCTTCTTTGGCACATTTTTATCATTGGCTATGGATTTACATAAAAAACAATGAGTCACAGAGTGGAGAGAGCTATTAGATTGGCAGTCCCCAACCTTATTGGCACCAGGGACCAGTTTCGTAGAAGACGATTTTTCCACAGATGGTGGGGTGGGGGGTGGTTTTGGGATAAAACCGTTCCACCACAGATGATCAGGCATTTCTTAGATTCTCATAAGGAGTGTGCAACCTACGTTCCTCACATGCACAGTTCACAGTAGGGTTCGTGCTCCTGGGAAAATCTAATGCCACCACTGATGTGACAGGAAGAGAAGCTCAGGCAGGACTGGTCGATCACCTGTCACTCACCTCCTGTTATGCGGCCCGATTCCCAACAGGCCACGGACTGGTACCGGTCTGTGGCCTGGGGGTTAGGGACCCTTGTATGACATGAATGTAAGGAAACCAAATACCCACAAAGAGGAACCTGACCGGTGCTACCCACATCCAGTGTCAGTCTCCCTTATGAAGACTTGAACTTCCAAGGTCTAAGCAGAGAAGGGCTTCAACAAGACAGTGTGTCTCCAGGTGGAGAGAGGAGCTGGTGACATGGTCCGAGACTATGTGTGTCCTCCTTCCCTGTGGGGGCTCCGTGCTGACTTCTGCTGTGGAAACTTCCTCTTGTCTCCACACCCGTGTCGCTGCTCCATCAGAGCCCCCTGAAGCATGCTCAACACATTTTATCCGCGGATGCTCTGAGCACTCAGGAGCGTACTGAAATTTGCAGCAAGAGAATCACCCCCGCTGTGCAAGCATCCACAAGGAAATAGACTCAAGGCATTGCTTTTGACACCGTGGACTCTTAGAGTGCTCAGGCCTGCCTGGGCCCCGCCCTCATTCTCTCCAACATGACACCATCTGCTCAAGCCCTTCTGGAATCCTGTGCTAGAAAAGCACTTCACTTTATAGCCTTAAAGGTTCCATCTGGGCTTCCGGGTTTCCATCCTGGCCTGAACCACTTCTCCATTACTCACTAGCTGGATCTACCCTGCAACAAACCTCAGCTCCCTCTCCTACCAGCCAACAGGATCTGGATCTTATCACATGAAGTCCCCCTCGACCCACCCGCACTGTGATCCAGTAGCCTCATTGCTCCTTTTTCCACCCCACCCTCACCCCCCACCCCCAACAGAAAGTGAAAAAGTGCCTTCTCCAGACTTAAGGGACTCACACACGAGTTCCTGTGCCCACTCTGTTGGGCTCCATTAGGCACTCGTTATTTTTCTAAGTAGAGATAAATAAGTAAACACCACAGTGAATAGTCACATCCTCCCTTAGAGACCAAACTCCTAGGCACTCAGGTGTCCCTAGAGACCTGCTCCAGTGTCTCCACCTCCCTATCCCCATCAGCCTAACAGTCGCTTGTTCATTCACCACTGACACTTGTTCTGGGACTCTCATCTGTCCCCCGTCCTGTGCCCCACAGCTCCAGACATTCGGATGGTGGGTATGAGAATGGTTGTCACATGGGAAGCCCCCCTTCTACCTCCAAAAGCATATTGGGGCCCAGGCACATGAGCCAGCAGATCCAGAGAGAAGCAGATAGCAGAAGCTGCCCCAAATCCAGTTCTAGTCATTCGACCACAAATGCAGAGCAAAATGCATCCCTCCTTCTCAGACCCTCTCAGACACCACACCCTTGACTTCCCAGGAGATATTTGATACACTTAGATAGCATTTGAATAAGACTTTACTGGTGTACATCCATTCCTACAATCTTAGCGCTGGAAACATCTCTGAGATCCTTTGATCTCTCTTATCGTTTTTACAGGGTAGAAGCTAAAGCCCAAGGGATTTGTCCAAAGCCAGTCAGCTTGTTACTGAAATGACAGGGGCTGGTATACACCTAATGCCAACATGCCCCACATGATCTCCCCAAGGTGCCACATAGGGCAGTTGGACACTAAGGTCTTTGCCCTCCTTCCTACTGAGACGTGGGGGCAATTCCCTGCACCCTTTAAAGCTGAGTGGGCTCATGGCTCCTCTGACTAGTAGAGTATGGTGGTGGAAGTGATGCTGCATTCTACTGTGAGGTCATAAATAGCCCTACATTTGCTCTTTGGAACCCCTCACTCTTAGATCCCTGAGCCACCATATAAGAAGTCCAGCTACCCTGAGGCTGTGGACTGCGGCTGCCCTCCAGTCTTTAAGCCCAGCTGTGCTCGGGTGTCTCACTTTCTACACTCCACCCTCAGCATCAGATATGTGAGTCTCAGACCACCCAGACTGGCCAGTCTGCCCACTGAATACCACCAAGTGGTGCCAGGCAATTCCACACAGAGAAGAACTGCCTGGCTGAGCCCTGCCTGAAATCCTGGCCCACAAAGTCATGAACTATATATATATATATATATATATATGACTGTGACTTTAAACCACTAGGTTTTGGAATAATTTGTTGTGCAGCAATGAAAAGCTAGAACACTGCCTCATCTCCTATACTAGTTTGCTAGGGCTGCCATAACAAAATATTGCAGACGGGATGGTTAAACAGAATTTTATTTATCACCATTCTTGGGCTGGAAGTCCAAGATTTAGGTGTCTATGCGGCTGGTTTCTCCTGAGGTCTCTCTTTGGCCTGTAAGTGGTGTCTTCTCCCTGTGTCCTCACATCACCTCCCCTGTGTGTGTCTGTACCCTCATCTCCTCTTCTAATAATGACACCAGTCAGGGGGGATTAGGGCCCACTCTAAAGATTACATTTTTACTCCTTTGCTCCTGTAAAGACCCTATCTCCAAATAGAGTGACATTCTGAGGTACTGGGGCTTAGAACTTCAACATATAACTTTGGAGGACATAATTCAACCCCTCATACCTCCTTGAAAGGAAGATTGACCTATCTGTAATTCACATTCCCCAAGTACTGAGTTCTCACTGCTCTAGTAGGAACACCAACTCACTGTGTATTCTTGCTTAGACACTGGATAATCATATGTACTAAACTGAAATTGAAATTCTATACAGGGACAAGAATGGAAGTTATGATTACGTGAACTCCTCCCTTGTGTACAATGGAAATACTAGTGCCCACTTCCCATGATCATGAGAATAAGAAAAGCCCCAGGGGGGGCCGGGCGCGGTGGCTCACGCCTGTAATCCCAGCACTTTGGGAGGCCAAGGCGGGCGGATCACGAGGTCAGGAGGTCGAGACCATCCTGGCTAACACAGTGAAACCCCGTCTGTACTAAAAATACAAAAAATTAGCCAGGCGTGGTGGCGGGCGCCTGTAGTCCCAGCTACTCGGGAGGCTGAGGCAGGAGAACGGCGTGAACCCCGGGGGACGGAGCCTGCAGTGAGCCGAGATCGCGCCATTGCACTCCAGCCTGGGCGACAGCGAGACTCTGTCTCAAAAAAAAAAAAAAAAAAAAAAAAAGAAAAGCCCCAGGGGTGTGGTGACAACCGGCCAAGGAGGCTGGAGTCCTAGGTCACACCTGTGCATGTTACCCCAGGGCCTCTTCTTCAGGGTGCTGGGGGGAGGGCCAAACCTGCCAGAGTTTTTCAGGCACCGACACAGATGGCTCCCCTGTGAGCCTGGCTCCCACGGTCAGGCTGTTAGGTTAGGCACGAGTCCCACCTGCTGAGAAAAAGGGACAAACAGGACGCTCAGTGTTCCATTAAGGACCTTGCATTTCACTCAGCTCTGCAAGCTCCTGTCATGAATGATGTGTGTGATGCTGGGCCAGCCGGGCAGGGCCAGGGTGGGCAGCAGATGGGCACACTGACTTTCCCCTCTGCAGAGCCCAGAGCCAGGCCCCAGCCCCGCCAGCCTGACAGCAAAGTGCGCTTGGCAAGCAGAGCCCGTGTCTGGTTTATGTAGAGCAAGGAAAGCACTGGCAAGCGGTTCTCTTGGCCAGCGCTGTGGGACACAGCCAGGCCCAGATTGCAGGGGTGTCTGGTACAAGCCAGGGGGGCTCTGCAGCATCCCGCAGGGAGAGTGCCTGTCCTTGGAGTAGAAGCTCAGTTCACAGCAACAGAGCTGAATCCTTTATCTGGGAAAGCTCCTTTTCCTCTGTCAGGCCACCTCACAGCATCCTCCCTATCACGTGGTTGTTTTCAATATCCAAGCTTCCCCAGGCGTCCCCTTTGTGTCTGCACTTCAAGCTCTCCTGTGCCTGTGTTGTGCTACCAAATTCTTCAAAAAGGGAAGTCGCAGGCTCTCCCCTCAGCTCCGTCTGCCAGGCCCTGGCCTCAGATCCTGCTGGTCTGAGCTGGGCGCCTGTGGGATTGTGCCTTACTCACTGTTTCTGCCTCTGAAACCTTCTCATTTGAGATGGGCTGCTCTTCCTGAGGCCTGCAGCCCTGCAGCAATTTGTTAGGCACAGGGCAAGCATCCTTGGGTGTGACTGGGGGAGTCTGGGTCATAATGTGTGCTTTATCATTGGAGAGTCAGAGACCCAGGCCAATGGACAAATGCACCTTATCCCCTCAAAACTACTTTTTTTAATGCATGAGGTTATTTTCCTCCACCATAGACTCTATCTCAGAAGCAGAAAGCCATCCGTGAACAATGACCCGGGACCAAGCCAACTCATAACACTAGTGGGAAACAGCCTCGCCACGCTTGCACCTGCATCCTAGTCTCCCGCTGCCTTACGGGACCCTTGCTGTCACCTGGGACTTCAGCAGAGCACAGCCTCGTCTTACAGAGGTCAAGTGTCCCACTGCTGCAGGGCCTTCAATCTGGGTGGGACATGGCCAGGGTGAGGAGAGGGCGGGATGTGGGCACATAGCCCAGTACTCTTTCCCAGACATCTGCCCTCTGGGGTCAGGGGGTCACACGAGCCTCCCAGCCCACACGAGGACAGCCATGTCTCGTGCTCCCTTACCATGCGGGTCCGCCCACCCCAGATGTTCCCTCCAGCCCAAAGTGTTCACAGCACCAACATGACTCAGCTTCAGCAGGAGGCAGGGATTCGGGGCAAACACAGGGATGTGTTCATGGCATGACCCGAGCCACCTGTCCATCACCTGTGCCCACTGTCAGTTTATCGACAGCTCCATATTCACCCATTCATCATCTACCTACAAAACACGGCTGGCCCACTACGTGTGCTTCTTTCGCCAGCTGGCAGTGCTAAGCTTAGTCAGTAGAGGGCATTAGAGGAAGATTATAGGGGAAGGGACTTTCCGTCCTGGTTCCAGTGGGCCCTCTTGTCGAGGTTCCTGCAGGACATGGCAGCCAGCAATCCCCAGTGGCCAGGAGCTCCCTTCCAGACCCCCACCTTGGGTTCAGGCCTTTGGCAAGATGTCTCTTGGTGAATACCTTTCCCTCGATACTAGAGGGGAGATTTCTAGCAAGTTCTGAAGGATGGATTTCCAGAAAGTCCTCCCACACAGTACCACAGCAGCTTCTCTGCCATTCAGGGAGCCATAACTATGGCTGATTAGATCTTTCTAACCAGGTCTGAACCTCAGGTTGGGGAATAGGAGCCCTTTCTTGGGGAAATGTATCTCAGCCCATGGGGGGCTGGGCCCTCCTTATGTATATGCTATTTTTTACTCTTGAGTCCACTTCTAACTAGCCAGTCCTTCAGGACTCCAGTCCCCTGTTATGTTAATAATTCTTTTTGTTGTTGCTGTTTTCTGTTTTGAGTTGGAGTCTCACTCTGTTGTCCAGGCTGGAGGGCAGTGGCACGATCTCGGCTCACTGCAGCCTCCACCTCCCGGGTTCCAGTGATTTTCCTGCCTCAGCCTCCTGCTGGGATTACAGGCACACACCACCACGCCCGGCTAATTTTTTTTTTTTAATTTTTAGCAGAGATGGGGTTTCACCATGTTGGCCAGGCTGGTCTCAAACTCCTGACCTCTGGTGATCTGCCCACCTCGGCCTCCCAAAGTGCTGGGATTACAGGCATGAGCCGCCGTGCCTGGCTAATAATTCTTTATATTAAACTTTCCCTGTTCAAATTTCCTGGTTGGGCCCTGGCTGATGCACTGACTAAGGGGCTCCCTTTTTCCCTCTGAAAAGCAATGTGGGTTTCTAGATTCCAAGAAGGGAGATCAAGTCTTTGATGGAGGCAGAAATCATGCCACACTAGGGATAACTGGCTGGAATCGAGGGCAGCTGGAGGACATTCTAGCAGATGTGAGCCGCTGCCTTCAAGTTCCCAGGGAGCTGGCTTTGGAAACAGACTTGGCCTTGTTCTGTTGGATTCAGAAATCAGATAGAGAACGAGCCAGGAGGTCAAAGCTATGGGGGAGGGGCCAGATTCCAACTCCACATACATGAGGCCCTTCTCATCATTCTAGCTGTTTGAGCATGAAACACATGTGCCATGCCTGAACCTGCTCCAGCACACGCTCCTCAGGAGGGAGGTACAGGCTGGACAATTGCCTTCAGAGGACGATATGGAGGGTTTGGGGTACGATGAAGAAGATTTCTAAGAATCAATTATGCTGAGAAATTTTAACAAATGAAATATAAGGCAGAGCATTACAATGATCAAACAATAAGAAAATGCTAAAGAGTAATCTTAGACACCTCTAACCTAAGATCTTGGGTCTCCATGTCCTTCTAATAATGACATGTATTTGGCCAATGGATTAATAAAGTTGTTATTAAAAGTTTCTCTCCAGTTTTTACTATTTTGGTATAATGTATCTAGCTGGATAAAAGTAATGTATCAATAATCACACAGTTACGTTGATGCTCAAAATATACTGAACCGTGTGAGCGAAATAACATTTTCAACTAAGGTAAGCACAGTATTGCCAGAATTTATATATTGTATAGATCTACAATTTAATTTTCAATTTGATCATAAAATCTCATTTGCTGTTTTTTATCTCAGGAACCCAAGGGCTGTTTAACTTAGACATTTGTGATGTACTAAAGTTATTGTAAGGCTATTTAAACAGTTAAGCATTAAGTGCACATGAATTTACAGTTCTATAAATGTTCTCTTGAACTGTATAAGGTACGGTACTCCTGGAAACCCAGCTGAGAAACCCAGACCCAGTTTCACACTGCCAAATAATTCATTTTCAATCAGGAAGCAATGTTTTTATCTTCACAGATTTAAGTTCACAAGCTTGACCAGGACACAGAAAGAGTCTGATTAATCAATCTGGTAACTTAGCAAATATCTAGTACTTGTCTGAGGCCAGGCACTCTGAATACAGCACTGAGAAAGACAAACACAGCCCCTGCCCTCATGGAGCGAAAACATCATTATTCATCTCATAAGTGACACACAGGCTGAAACTTAACAGGGGTAACTGGAGCTAAGGCTGGGAGGAGGGAGGGCTTGTCGGGCACAGCCTCCATGGAGAAGGCACATGTCAGCTGAGCCCTAAAGGGTGGAGTGAAAGAGGCGAGGGGGATGTTTGCTGGGGGTGGGGTCGTTGCAGGTGGAGGAAACCTCATGTCTCACCATGTGAGAACACAGCCCTTCAGACCTGGCAGTGAGAGGCCAGGGAGGGTGGTGGGGACAGGAACGCAGTGCAGATGCGCTTTACTCTTACATTTATCTTTATCCTATGCATCTTTATTCCTTATCTGAGCATCACAACCCATCAAATACGCGTGTGCGCATGTGTGTGCACTCGGATGTGCGTGTGTTTATTGGGTCTAGATGTAAGAAGTCTTCCTTACAATTGACACGAGTCAAAAACTGTGAAAAATATGGCTTTCTCCTGAGTGAACTGGGAAACTATTGAAGGCTTTTGGGCCACAATGCTGACCAGATTGCATTTTAAAAGTTCTACCCTGGAGCCGGGTGTGGTGGCTCACGCTTGGAATCCCAGCATTTTGGGAGGCCCAGGCGGACAGATCACCTGAAGTCAGGAGTTCAAGACCAGCCTGGCCAACATGGTGAAACCCCGTCTCTACCAAAAAAAAGTAACAATTAGCCTGGTGTTGTGGTGGGTGCCTGTAATCTCAGCTACTCAGGAGGCTGTGGCAGGAGAATTGCTTGAACCTGAGAGGCAGAAGTTGCAGTGAACCAAAATCATGCCACTGAACTGAGGCCTGGGTGACAGAGCAAGACTCTTTCTCAAAAACAAAAAAAAAAAAAAAAAAAAAAAAAAAAAGTTCTACCCTGGTGGCAGAGAAGAGAAGGGACTGACGGGGAATGAGACTGGAAGCCAGGGAAGGGGCTGCAGTGGAGACAGCTGGTGCTGTCCCACATCCGGGTCATGCCAGTGGGGGTGAAGGAGACGTGGATAAGTGTGAGAACTATTCAGGAAAGAGAAACACCAAGATTTGGCGGTGAATTAATATGTGAAGTGAGGAGCGGAGTCAGTCTCCCAGGAAGCTGGCCTGACAATGGCTTGTACGGTGGGGCTGCTTTCTACAAAAGGGCATCCTGGGCAGGAAGCAGACTTGGGAAATGTCAAGTGTGAAGTCCTGCAAGCTGTTAATCTGGAGGTGTTGAGCAAGTCGTCGGATACGTGGTCTGGAGTTTGGAGAGACAGACAGGATTGGAATGAGGTTTACTCAGCAGTTAATTCCCAAGCCCACACCCTTTGCCAGATGCTGCACCTTACATTCTAGACGTCCATTAGTAAACGAACAGGTGCTAACACTGCCACCTGGAACCTAGAGCAGCTGCCATTTAAATGGAGCAGAGGTACAGGGATGGATACTTACCTAGGGTGAGTGTTTTCAGTATGTTGAAATGGGCTGCTACACCCATGATTTGAAATAGAAGAATACTCACCAGAAGGAGACCGAGACATGGAAAAACCAGCAGCATGTCCCGTCCTGAGAGCCAAGGAAACAAAGCATTGCCAAGAGGTGGGTGCGGGTGTCCAAGTCGATGCAAATATCAAATTGAAATGACAGATGTCGCCCACGTGATGGAGGTACTAGCATGTTTCTCTCCTACTTCCCAGCTATGCTCTGAGGATGAGTAAAGGAAGAAATATTAAAGCCCTATAAATTTCAGGATAGAAATTGCATATAAAATAGTTTTCATTATCTTTATTATCATCATTGTAACAGTAATGTCAAAGCTCAATGCAAGAAACCACAACTGTAAAAAGTTAAAGTGCCACCATCCATGACGACTTTTCTTTCAGAGATTAGAAATGGAACAGGGGGCTGTGCGAAAAATAAAACATAGTGAAACTGTAAAAAGAGAAAACAGAAAAATCAGATTCATATTTCCTGGCATTCCCAGTAAACGGTATTTATTTGTTGATGTGTTTATTTATTTACTGTTCTCCGTATGAAAATGTGTAGAATGCAATTAGTGCTTTTCTGATATTGAATAGTCTCACAAATCAAAGAACTCCCACTCTCTTGATGGCTAAGTCTCATAAACACAGAGAAGCTATCAGAGAGCTTCATGCCAGAGAAGTTAGCTCACAGAGCTTTGACTCCTGAGCTGATGCACTGCGCGACGGAATCCTACATCCCTAGGATGAAACCTAAGCAGTATAATCCCGTGAGACAAGGTGGAAATGTAAAGTGTAACGATTGTCATTGTTGTTACTAATGGTCTCTGTGATAATTGGAGGACACTCAGGACAGATGGCAGCTAACTGTAATATGGGACCCTGGATTGCACCCTGCAACAGAAAAAAGGACACTAATAGAAAACCAACTAAGGTCTGTACTTTACTTAATATTGGACTAATGTTAATTTCCTGATTTTGAACATTGTAAAACCAATGTGTCAGATGCTAACATTAGGGGAAGCTGGATGGAGGGTATACTGAACAGGAATTCTCTCTGCTTTACCTCACATCCATGACATCACTCTAAGTCTTCAAAATATTTTCATGCTTCAATTGGCTTTGGCTGTTTCTTCAAGTTTTTCTGCACCTCCGCATAGCAACTCACCTCATTTGGACCTACTATACTAGAAGAAGCCTGGACTCCATGCACGAGCTTGTAACAACAAGTGAAATAGCGTCACTGGCTCTTAAAAATCATGAATCTATCTTTTTACATTTTATTGTTTTAAATTTACTGCCTATTACTCCAAGAATTATTTTTGTATGCTTGTTTTTAAAATATCTATGTCAAAGTATTCTCTGCACTTAGTCACTTTCTGTGTACCAATCTGCAAATGGTCCAGTTTAGTGTATAAACCATCTCGACTGAGGAAGGCTTTGTCAGTGCTCATACCCACACATGAAACACCCATCTCCATGTGCTACTAATTCGCCTGGCAAAAACATGTTATTGAAACAATGCATGTGTGCAAAACATTGAAATTGCCTCTTTTTGTGGTGGTATCATAAACAATGAAATCTGACTGTATCATCAGGAAACACTTGCTCTCCTGTCTCAACTCACATTATTATTTGTAAATGTACTAAGTGTTATAAATGGAAGAGTTTGCCAAAATCAGCAAAGTCCATTAAAAAAAAAAAAAAGCCTGGATATTTGGCTCTGAAAACCTTCTCTGGCCAGATCCTTAAGTCTTTTTTCCTGCTCAGGACTTGCATGAAAACTACAAGAGGACCTGTATTGAAGCCTGTGGGCTGGGAATCCCAGTGGCAGCAGCACCAGGTGGACCAGAAGAGACCCTCAGCAGCAGGGAAGCCCCTTGATCTAACCTCTCCTAATGTAAATGTATTTCATCAGTGCATAATGCACTTCAACATCTCACTTAGACACAGAAAAATGAATTCCATGGAGGGAAGCATTATCTAGAATAACCTTGATTTAACAAGAATGATTTCATTGAGCAAGCATTGAACCATCCATCTGAAGAACAATTTGCTCAAAGAAACCACTAATCAAGAACTGCTCCAGTCAAAACGCTAACCAAGTAAGAAAGCAGCCTGCTGGTTTGGGACTGGGAGAGTGCAGAGCGCTAAGACCACGCTGCCTGCCAAGAGGCTGTGCCTCGCATTTGAATCCCAGCAGTGCTGCTGGAGGTGGCATTGATGGATCTGCATGTCCAAGCCAGAACTGAAGACACTCTCGGGAGGATAGCAAGTGACCTGCATGCCAGAACATGTGGTTTTCTTTACAAGGCTTTCCACCTCTGCATTCTCTATTTTCTACTTAGCAGAAAGTGTGCATGCTACATGTTTTACAGGGCATACGAGGTGGCCTAATCCCGTTACCAAAAACATGTAGCTTATTTTTCCCTGCAAGACTGTCTTGAACAGCAGGGCATCCCTCCATGTTCAGGCGAAGCACTGAAAAATGAAGCTGGGGGGAGCAAGGAGGCACCAGTGAAGCAAGTGTTACAAACTGCAAGATGGAATTCTGCTTAAGCAGAATGGGGAAGCCATTAAAGCCAATAATTCACGTTGGGATCCCTGAAAGGATTCATTGAGTTCTGCTAGCTACATAAAGATAGTCCCTCCAGAGCACAAATGTGTAGCATTTGTTAAAAACAGTATCAGTGAAACTAGATGGTCAGAAATGGAAAAATAGGGCACTGACTTCCTTGTAGCCCCTCCCAGACACCCAGACTGGCCGCGTCAGGAAGAACAAGGCTATCTGGCCTCCTTGCCTCAGACTCGGGTGCAGAGAGCCCAGAAGGTCCCAGGTGGCACTGGAGTGGCAGCAGGGGGACATTGGAACACCCTGGAAGGTGGCCCTCACCTCATAGTGACGGAGTGGAGCTCTTTGTCCCATCCTCAGCCACCCTCAAGACGCAGAAATGAGCAGACAGAGCAGAAAGCGGCACAGACAGCCAGGGGAGAGTTTCGTTCTGTCCAGACACAGACAGGGCACAAACAGGGAATACCTGGTGTCTCCCCCACCACTTCCGTTTTGCTCAGATTAAAGAAGAAAACTGGAAACCACCGTTATCTAGGACACAGCAGCTCTGCTAGCAGTGAGCCAGGGCCACATGTGGACTGCGTCAGAGTGGTCAGGAGCATAAGATTTGGGGACAGAGAAGGGCATTGGGACAGGGGCTGCATCCGTGCATTTGCTTCAATTCTCTCTCCTGCCAGAATCAGAGAATCAGATCTGGTTTTCTGGTTTTTTTGTTTTTTGTTTTTTTTAATGGAGATGGGATCTTGAGCTTCCAGCACCTTCTTTTTTAGCGTAAATATCTCCGTCAGTCCCCACCAGCTAAAATTACATTGAATGGAATGGGACTCAAGGCCAGCACCCTTGTGTTAGAGGAGGGACCCCTCCATGAATCCTGTCTCTCGAACCGCATATCCGACCCATGAGCAGGTCCCGTAACTCTACCTTCCAGATAGCACCGAAGGCAGCTAGCACTTGCCAGTTCCACCGCTGTGCCCCGGGCTAACCACCCCACTCTTCTCTCACCTGTGTGCTATACGGGCTTTCTAATTGGTGTCCCTGAGTCCTTCCTTGCACCCTTCATCCTAATCTCCACATAGCAGCTAAAGCAATGCTGTTAAAACATGTGTCTGATCACACCAGCCCACTGCTCAGAACTCTCCAAGGGTTGTGAGCCAAGCAAAGTCTTACACGGGTGGCGAGGCCCTGTGTAACTGGATCCTGTTATTTCTCTGACCTGTCTATTCTTCTTGCTCAGGCCACCCCAGCCATTCTGTCCTTGTAACTCCTTGAACTTTCCAGACATGGTCCCCCAACAGGGCCTTTGCACCTGCTGCTCCCTCTGCCTATAAAGTTTATTTCTGAGGCTCATTTCTCATCTCTTCCCAGTCTTTTCTCAAGCATGCACCCCACACCCCCCATTCCCTTTTCCTGGCTTTATTTCATTTGTTTATTTATTTTGAGATGGAATCTTGCTCTGTCGCCCAGGCTGGAGTGCAGAGGCACGATCTTGGCTCACTGCAACCTCTGTCCTGGCTTTATTTTAATTCATAGCCCCTGTCACCACGTAACAAGCTATTGACTCCACTTATTTACCTTGCTTACTGTCTGTTTCCCTCAACCAGGATTTGAGAATAACAAAGACAGGGATCTGTTTGCTTATTTTGTTCCATGATGTATTCTGAGAGCCCAGAACAGTGTTTGGTATAAAGTTAGTACTCAGCAAATCACTGTTACCTTCACCGGTGGGATGAATAAATATTGAAGGAATTGCACCAATCAGGCAGGATACAAGAGCACTGAAGAGCAGGCAAGAGATGCTGAGAACCCGCTGGTTCTGCAGGACAAGGCATTTCTTGATCTTTTGGTTGAGAGTGGGCAGAAGAGGCCGGTCGCGGTGGCTCACGCCTGTAATCCCAGCACTTTGGGAGGCTGAGGTGGAAGGATCACTTGAGGTCAGCAGTTCGAGACCAGCCCGGCCAACATGGTGAAACCTTGTCTCTACTAAAAATACAAAAGTAGTCGGGCTTAGTGGTGTGCACCTGTAATCCCAGCTACTCAGGAGGCTGAGGCAGGAGAATCACTTGAATCCAGGAGGCAGAGGTTACAGTAAACCGAGATCATGCCACTGCACTCCAGCCTGGGCGAAGAGAGTGAAATTCCACTCAAAAAAAAAAAAAAAAAAAAAGAGTAGGCAGAAGCACCCTCTAGCACAGCATTTCTCCTCCAGCAGGCTGCCCATTAGAGGGTCCTGAGATCACTGCAGTGGGCCGTGACCACAAATATGAAGAAAATTTTAAAAGAAATAGCCACCCAGGGTGGCATGTACCTGTAGTCCCAGCTGCTTGGGAGGCTCGAGGATTGCTTGAGCCCAGGAGTTCTGCCCTGTAGTGCGCAGTGCCCATCGGGTGACACCCATCAGGTATCTGCACTAAGTTCAGCGTCAAGAGCAGCGGACCACCAGGCTGCCTAAGAAGGAATGAACCAGGCTGCTTTGGAAACAGAGCAGCTGAAACTCCTGTGCCGATCAGTGGTGGGATCACACCTGTGAATAGCCACGCCTGCCCGGGCAACACAGACCCTGTCTCTTGCTAAATTAAAAACTTAAAAATTAAAAAAAAGAAAAGAAATACATAAATTAATTAAATAAAAACAAAATTTTAAAAAATTTAAGGAAATGGAATCTTTAAAATTGGAGTAAATCAAATAGAGTAAGAATAAGTATTATTTCAAGAAATTTCTGTTTCCAATCCACACACACATATATGTGTCAGATTGTTGCAATGTAAAATGTATTGCTTATCATAGTTCTCAGTCAAAAAAGTTAGGAGGCTGGGTGCAGTGGTTCACGCCTCTAATCCCAGCACTTTAGGAGGCCTAAGCGGGAGGATTGCTTGAGGCCAGGAGTTCAAGGCCAGCCTGGGGAACATAATGAGACTCCCCCCACCATTTCTAAAAAATAATTTTTTAAAATTGACCAGGCATGGTGTGTGTGCCTGTAGTCCCAGCCACTTGGGAGGCTAAGGCAGGAGGACTGCTTGAGCCCAGGGGGTTGAGGCTATATTGAGGTGTGCTTGCACCACTGCACTCCAGCCTGAGCGACAGAGTGAAAACCTGTCGCAAAAAAAAAAAAAAAAGTTCTCTATTCCCTGTGACCAAAAGACTTCAGGAGTTTAAAGTATTTTCTGGTTTGAGTCACGATTACGACTGTTGTTATTGTATGCAACTAATGAAAACAACATAAATGTTATAAATGCTGATTTAAAAATTGTGTTACTAAATGCAAGGAGAAAATTTTAATTGGAAATGTATCATATGATGAATGTTCTTTTTTTTTTTTTTTGAGATGGGGTCTCACACTGTCACCCAAGCCAGAATGCAGTAGCGTGATCGTGGTTCATTGTAGAACTCCTGGGCTCAAGGGATCCTCCTGCCTCAGTCTCCCAAGTGGCTGGGACTACAGGTGTATGTCACCACACTCACTCTATTTTTTGTAGAGATGGAGTCTTGCTGTGTTGCTTAGGCTGATCTCAAACTCCTGGGCTTAAGTGAGCCTCCCAAAGTGCTGGGATTACAGGTGTGAGCTACTGCGTTGTTTGAATTTTCTCATTTTAAAATGTAACAGGATAAATATACCACTGCCAGAATGCAACATAGCTCAGAATTAATTATTTTCCTACTTTTTGTGCTTTGTAGATATAACTTCTGGAAAACTCCATCACAAAATTAAGCTGATGGGAATGGAAAAGGTTTGTTAAAGAAATGTCCGTCAATTCTCCCAATTCTTTCCTCATTTTATTCCCCAGATCATCCAGGTCTTCACAGGACTCTCCCCCAGAATGATGCCTCCTTTGACAATAGCTGGAGATGTCAGAGATGAGATCATTACTCAGCACTGGATGCAGTGGTGCGTGTCTGTGGTCCCAGCCACTCAGGAGGCAGAGACAGGAGGATCACTTGAGCCCAGGAGGTTGAGGCTGCAGTGAACTTTAATCTACTCCAGCCCAGGTGACAGAACAAGACACTGTTTCTTAAAGAACAGTAATAATAATAATACATTTAAGTTTGGAAAATCTGTTGTAGGTAATACTCCTGGAGTAGCTGAAATACTCACATTTTAACGGTTTTGTAGAGAGAGATCTTCCGCGGCCTTCTTGGTGCTCCCATTGTGTGTGCTTACGTATGGTGAGCTTGTGGACAACATTTCTCCAGGGCTCTGCTCATTTTTCTTTATTTTTTTCTTTCTGTTTTTCAAGCTGCATAATTTCTACCTATCCTGTATATCTGCCTTCAGAGTTTGTTGATCCGTTTTATCTGAACAGCTCAAATCTCCTGTTGAGCATTTCTAGCGATTTTTACATTTTTGTCATTGTGCTTTTCAACTCCAAAATTCCCATTTGGCTCTTTTTTGTAGTTCCTCTCTTTAGCGACGGTCTCTAAGTATGAGTCATTGCTATCAAACCCTTTTAAAATTATTTACACGTGGTTTCCTTAGTCCTCTGAACACATTTACAATCCTACTTTGAGTATGCACCTGCTTGGTCCCACATCTGAGCCCCCTTAAAGGCAGTTTCTATTGCCTGTTGTTTTTCCTGGGTATCAGCTATTCTTTGTTTCTTTGTAAGCCTAATTTTTTGTTGAAAACTGGACATTAAATAGTACCTTGTAGTAACTCTGGATACTGACATCCCATTTGGCGGCTTGATTTTTTTTTGTCATTTTGTTTACTTGATTAGTGACGTGGCTGGGCTGAATCTGTGAAGTCTTATTTACCTTGCAGTGTGATGTCCGGCTCAGCTATTTTCCCCTTGAGTACGTCTTTTACCCCGGCATCCTAGTGTTCACCCTGGGTCTGCATAAACCACTTATTGGTCAAAGACTGTGCTTAAGCTGCTTAGCCAATTAGATTTTCACCTTTAGCACTGCATCTGTGTGTGGTTGCAGACTGCTTTCACTGCTCAGAGAGTTCAGGATTTTGCCCTGCCTTTAGCCAGGGTCTGGTAGCTCAGAGTTTCTCTTTCCTAAAAAGGTGTAGCCTTGGGCGTCTGCACAGTCTTCCAAACAAGCAGGAATCAGTATGATTTTATTTTTAGACCTGGCTTCCTAGGAGTCAGTCTTGGGTCAGAGTAACTGTTGTTTAGCCAGTGTGTGGTCAGAGGCTGTGCTCAAGTCCCTGGAGCCAGAAAGGCTCAAGGCCCCTTAATGATGGGTCTTCAATTGCTGGGCCTGGAAGCTCCTTCCTACCAATGAGCTGGAGTAGGGCAATTGAGCCCCTGTATTCTTTGTCCTGGGCAAAACTCTCGCCCTACAAATGGAGTCTTTGTGATGAGGGAAGCCCCAGTCCTCCATGCTGAGCTCACCACTTAGCACTTCCACAACACAAGCCTGGGGAAGACGGGAGATGCACATGGCCCTCCCCCACTGGTGTGAAGGCTGGATGCTGGACTGGGAGCTGAGGGTAGAGGGAGTCCCCACCACACAGAGCTGATGAAAAGGCCATGGGGGTAAAAGCCCTGGCTCAAATGCCATAGACTCTTGCTATTTTGATTGAGATTTCATAGGTTTTCTTGAATGACACTTTTCCCTTTGCTGTTTGGCCTTAGAACAACTATTAGAGGCTTTAAATGATTGTTGGTTTATGTTTTACCTTTTAATTAATTTTTTCCAGTTAAATGGTTGCTTTGCTGAGGAAGTCCTGCCCCCTGTGCCTTTTGTACAATCCACATCAAGGTCTTACCGTGTGAAAGTGACTTTCTGTGTGGAACTCAAGCTTAATGTGCCAGGGCCAGCCTGCTACCTTTCAGCCAGCACCTGTTCGATGGGGCACCCCCAAATTCAAATCTCCTGGGCCTGACACAAAGAGGAGCCAGAGGAGAATGAGGAGGAATGGGACACAGAGCTCTTGCTCAGGGGTGGTAGGGCCCAGGGGTCGAGAATTCAGTCCCAGACAATACATATTTACTGATGGAGTTCCCCACATCAGACCTGATGTACTGCCTGTTTTCTTCCACCAGACATGAGGACCAAGCAGATGAGGTTTTTTTTTTTTTTTTTGAGACGGAGTCTCACTGTCACCCAGGCTGGAGTGCAGTGGCGCGATCTCGGCTCACTGCAGGCTTGAGTTTTATTTATTCTGTCCTGTGCTGTATCCCCAGAGCCTGGAACAGTGCCTGGTACACAGTAGGGCACCTGCTGACCAGGTGCAGTTCATGGCCACCACCTCTAGTTACCTGTGGTTGGAGATAAGACAGTAATGAGGCCAGAATTCTTCAAGAATCCCTTGAGCTTCCTAACACGCAGCTGTGCAGCCTGTGCTGCGTTATTTACCAGAGCCCCAGCTCCAGCCCAGGAGGGCTCCCACCCGACTCTGTGGCAAGCTGGACGGAGCACCACAGTTGCAGTCACACGTCAAGCCATAACACTGGCAGAGCTCCTTGAGAAAGCTGCCTCCTCCACCACAATGCACTCCTGCCTCAGTGCCTCCTGTGTAAGAGAAGAGCCAGGCAGAGGAGACGCTTCTGCCTTCATCCCAGGAGATGAGCTTGAACTGCATGGGTCCACTTAGACGTGGATTTTCTTCCATCTCTGCCACCCCCGAGACAGCAAAACCAACCCCTCCTCTTCCTCCTCCTTCTCGGCCTACTCGATGTGAAGATGAAGAGGACGAACACCCTTGTGATGATCCACTTCATGAACAGTGAATGTGTTTTTCCTTCCTTGTGATTTTCTTAATACCATTTTCTTTTCTCCAGCTTACTTTAAGAAAACAGTACATCATGCACATACAAAATATCTGTTAATAGACTGTTTATGTTATTAGTAAGGCATCCGGATGACAGCAAGCTATTCATAGGGGAATCAAAAGTACTCAGATTTTCAGCTGTGCAGGAATCAGTGCCTCTACCTCCACACTGTTCAAGGGTCACCTCTATATCCACTTTATTTTTTTAATATTTATTTTTATGTCAATAGTTTTTGGGGAACAGGTGGTTTTTTGTTACATGGATAAATTCTTCAGTGGTGATTCCTGAGATTTCGGTGCACCTGTCACCTGAGCAGTGTCCCTTACCCCCCTCCCACCCTTCCTTCCAAGATCCCAGAGCCCATTATATCATTCTTATGCCTTTGCATCCTCACAGTTTAGCTTCCACTTATAAGTGAGAACATATGATATTTTGTTTTCCATTCCTGAGTTACATCACTTAGGATAATGGCCTCCAGTTCCATCCAAGTTAGTGCAAAAGACATTGTTTCATTCTTTTTATGGCTGAGGAGTATTCCATGGTGTATATATACCACATTTTCTTTATCCACTCGTTGGCTGATGGGCAGTTAGGTTGGTTCCATATCTTTGCAATTGCAAATTGTATATGTACTTTATTTTTATTATTTTTTAAATTTCATTTCTATATTTCAGAAAACCTACTTGAATACACTTTGAAACAAGAGTCCAACAAAATAGAACAGACTCCAGATGTTGAATATAAAAACTATTATAGTTCAAATCTGAACACTGGTACTTTCCCTCATAAACTTCAACTAAAACAAAAAAAAAGTAAGAAAAGAAAGAAAGGAAGAAGGAAGGGAGGGAGGGGAGAGGGAGGAAAGAAAAAAGAAAAGGAAAAGGAAAAGAAGGAAGGAAGGAGAAAGAAGGAAAGAAAAAGAAAGGAAGAAAGAAAGAAAAAGAAAAGAAAGAAAGAGAAAGAAAGAGAGAAAAAGAAAGAAAGGAGGGAGGGAGGGAGGGCGGGGAAAGGAAAGGAAAGGAAAATAAAGAAAAAAAAGAGAGAAAACTCTAGTTATTAGAGCTACCTGACAAAAATTCATGCTGATCCTGAACTTCCAAGTGACAGTAGAACTGAAACTGTTATGTCTGCACAAATGGCAGGGCTAAGCGAGTGACACAGACATGTTACAGCAAAAGGCCAGGGCCAACTGTTAATTTGTCCACAATTAAGAAACTGACAGACTTAAACTACCATATAAAATCTTACATGTAAACTCTATAACAATACTGTGCTAGGTACAAGATTCAAAAAATTTTTCATTTAATAAAAAAGCTTTACACAAACAAGCCATTAGTTTATTTCAAGAAAGAAAACCGAAAATTAGTCGAAGGCCTTTGTTTTAAATCAGCTTACGCTATATGATCTCTATATATATTTTAATCGTGCTAGACCTTTTTTTGCCATCCTCTTTCTGAAGTTTTTGGATCCTTTCTTCAATTCACATTCTAAAATACATATATTAGGACAGTGTTCACATAGCACCAGTTGAGTACTGTGCGAACACAGTAATAATTGCTGGTACACATATAAAATGCATCAAAAATTGCTATATGTAACAAGATCACCCATCCCAACCCCTCCCCACTGAAACTGAAAACTATATAACCTCTTACAGAACGTCAGTGTTCAAAGTCTTAGTGTAACTTGATAGCTTAGTGAGCTGCTTGGTCCCTTTCAATCCTTTTTCTTAGCGACAGGTTCAGTTGTTTTCCTACTGCAAGAGGCAGTTTTCTGTCAGCATCTCAATACATAGTTTATTTCCCACTGAAACATGGGATAGGTAATTTATTTCCAGTAAGCTTGCTTGTTTTCTTATATGCATTAAACTGTTTTAAAGTCTTCTTTGACTTTTCTTGATGACTTCCCTTGCCAATGTTTATGTCAGTACTGCCACTAACAGCCTGAAGTCCATGGTGGGGCTGCTATTTTATTTCTCACATGTCACAGTAGTCCTTCTGTGTTCACAGTTACAGGAAAGGCAGTAGCTGAAGGCGCACTGACAACCACTACGTGGGTCACTGTCTTATTTCCATCTGCCAGTTTTTCTTCTACCAACTGCAAAGTTTCCACATCACGTTCTTGCTTTTTTGCCACTGCTTCTGATTTAACCTCCGGCCCCTTTATGACTACAGCGATAACTCGAGGAGGAGTCTGCCCGGATGCCTGCTGAGTAGGCACTGATAGTCTCATTACAGGTGTACCATGGGCTATTGAAACGGGGTAACTGCTCTCACAGCCAGTGGGGCTCCAACAATGTGAATGCTTCCTGATCCAGTCAGATTTGACTTTGCAGTTGACACTGTGCAAGCTGTGTAGCTGGGATGGAAATAATTTGGGGACACTGCATGGTGATTTTGTCTCCGTTTTCAGTAGAAGCTGGCATCACAGTAGGGATTGCCTGAATGAGAGGATTGCCCTTGGAGAGGGGGCTGTTGTTGAACTAGTGCTGATTATTAGTGGTGCACCTGCATTAGGTGACTGAACTGCCACAGCTGAAATTTTCTGGCCCAGTGATATCATTACAACAGATACTTGCATTGCCACACGAACTGTCCTTGAAGCTGCTGTTGCTGATACAGATGCAGTGATAGCAGGAGATTCTTTTTCATTGGTTCACAGCTATCTGGTGATGGAGGAATAGGAGAGGTATCCATTGGTTCAGACTCTTCAGTTGACGCCTCCACTACAGTTTCTGTAATGACATCTGGCCTCATAGCAGCATGGATAAATTCTGGAGTTGATACACAGGAGGGACAAACACTTCCACAGGACTTCTGGAATCCCTCAAGCAGGTAGGAGATTCCACATGAAGCAGGGCTTCAGCAGCTTCGCTTGTCTTATCTGTACAGTGTACATTACTGCTGTGAGCAGATGCTTCCACCCCCGAGATGGGCAGATCCAGCTGGTTCGTGGGTCCCTCATGCAGAGACGTTGCCAGGTTTATCCCCGGGCTGGAGCTGCTGCTTCCCACTTACTTACACCGTGAGCAGCGGCGGCAGGGGAGGAGGTGGAACCCACGGCCGGAGACACACGCCGTGCGGTCGGTCAACACACACGCGCTTGCACACGCTCCAGTGCCCGGAAGGAAGCTGAGGCCGGCCCGCCTCCCGCCGCAGAGCTGAGAAATCCCGCCACCTAACGGCAGGGGCAGGGGCCACAGCTGGCAACGCCTACTTTATTTTTTAAAAGAATCACCGGGGCCTGGAGCGGTGGCTCACGCCTGTAATCCCAGCACTTTGGGAGGCCAAGGTGGGCAGATCACCTGAGATCAGGAGTTCGAGACCAGCCTGGCCAACATGGTGAAACCCCGTCTCTAATAAAAATACAAAAATTAGCGGGGCCTGGTTGTGTATGCCTGTAATCTCAGCTACTCAGGAGGCTGAGGCAAGAGAATCGCTTCAACCGGAAGGCAGAGGTTGCAGTGAGCCAGGATCATGCCACTGCATTCTAGCCTGGGCAACAGAGCAAGACCGTCTGAAAAAAGAAAAAGAAAAAATCATCCGGGAATACATTTTGTGCCATATGTATTGGGTGAATTAAGGAAAGGCTCTTTATGTGATAGCTCATTTATGCCTCACCACCACCTCCTAAGATAAGGAATAGCAGACCATTTTCCAGATGAAGAAATGAGGTTTAGAAGGAACGTAATTTTAAAGTCACATGACCAGCAGGTCCCAGACCCTGTATTGGAACCTGAGTATATCTGGCTTATGTTCCTCCTACTGCATATGCTATATCTTCCAGGAAGAAAAAATTATTTACAGTGTCCTAAAGGTCGTCATAGTTGGAAAGGACCTTATGGATAATCCAGGCAGAAGTCTCTCCCTTTTTACATTAAGCTATATAAAGTCTTAAACTGAACTAAGTCTCAATTACGTTAACTGAAAGACGTTATCCCATCGTGTGATCCAAGATGACCCTAGTGGTGCTCGGAACTTGCTTTGCCCGGCAGCAGCTGTTCGCCAGTCCCCTCCTTGGCCCCAAGCCCCCCGGTGATCGTCACATGGCCTCACACTTATGAGCTACATTGTTACAGATTTTAATAATATAACATCCTTCTATGATGGATGTCCAAAAGCAGGCATCAGAAACCACTGACATTTATTATCATTGTCTGTTACTATGGGAAAGTTGGAAGCTGTCGTTTTTAATGCAGATAAATCGGGTCTTACTGTCTGAACCCCCTTTGCTCAAAGCTCTGCTGAAGTGAAGCACGTATTAAATAGTGTTTCTAAATGACCACTGACCTGGCATTTCCCCAATCAGAGATGGTTTTTTTGTTATTTATTTTTAATTATGTCACATCTATGAAACACAATTTGCCAAAAACAAGCCCTTCAGCAACCTCTGAGCACGGAGTTCTGACAGCACAGGGGGGAGCTGTGTAACAATCGTGTGTGTTTTCCGTGATCCCAGAGGACTGCCCTTCAGCTCTGCGGAGAAGGCTCCTCTGCAGCACGAGGCCCACCAGGCTCGAGGCACAGACGAGACCAGAGCACATCTACACTCAGGTCTGGTGCTCTGGCCAGAAGCAGAGGCTGCCAATTGTACTGAGCCATACTTAATTAAGTAATAGTTTTATGAGGTGGACGGCAATACCCCAGGGGCCAACTCAAGGCCACAGGATTTATTGAGCTCTAACTGCAAACCGGCAGTCCCCGGCATGCACACAACAGAGCCTGTATTACGAGAAAGTTAGTGTTGCGAGAGAATTCTTTCCAGGGAAAGTGAGGTGCCCATTCTTCATTTGCTAGTAGGTTCTCTGCTCCGTGAAGCACCAGCACTTCCAGCAGGAGCCTGGGTGGACACACCGTGCGGAATGAAAGATGGGGAGCAATGACCTGAAAGCATGCTTGGGGTTTGCCTGGTCAAGGGAGGCAGGAAGTGGTAGCTTCTAAAGAGGAAGCACCTTCACAAGCAATAACCAACAGCAGTGGGATTTCAGTGTGGGAACAACTGAGGACAAGACAGGTCAGGCAGGGGTGTGATAATTAACTATGGTTTCAAGAAGGAGAGGGCCAGAGCCAGTCACCTGTCCCCAAGTGTCACTGTAACTCCACCCCTCCATCAGCCAAATCAGCGGCAGGAAGCGGGAATGAGTGATGCAGGCAGCCGAAGGGACCACTCACCCCTGGATCTCCGTATCTAGCTGTTTAGCTGTGGGGAACGTTATTGAGTGTGGATTTTAAGGCACAGAAAATACTCTGCTGAAAATCCAAGGAAACACACTCGTAGACTTACAAGTCTACAGATTCTAGCCCATACAGGAGTCAGAAAGTCCATGAGAACCTGGAAGCACCTGCCTGTTTAGATTTTGTACTTCATCTTTTCTGCCGTCACCCTTGGGTAGCTCTCCCAGCAAGACGACTGGAAGAAAGACTGAACTTAAAGCAGCTGTTTCCTTGGAATACTTATAAAAATATGAAGGCTTTGTGTGTTCTTTTTAAAAATCTATAACATTGCAACCCAATTCAAAGCAAACACATAAAAAAACACAAGGCTGATGGGTAAGAAAACGACCTTAATGAGGGATCCTTAGAGATGTTAATATATTGAAGCCAGTGGGTCAAGGCAGAGACCCTTTGAGGCCCTTGCAGGAACTGGTTAGTGCTGAGGACAGTGGCCTTCCCTTCTAGCTTGCCCAGGGCAGTGTCACTTTATCCTGCTGTCCTGGGGTCATCATGAACACCATCCCCTTTCAGACTGAAAGGCATCCTGTAACCACAGAACTAGTTCAAACCGATTCAACCCATCAGTAACAAAATGTAATGAAATGTGAGCTGTTTTTCAGTGCAACAGACCCCCAGATTGCAAGTCATATAATCTGAGTGTGCCAGATGAACTGAGCAAGCCCTATGCATGCTGGCCAGAACATAAAAGCCAACCACAGGTGGAACCAAAATATTCAGACTGCAGAACAGAGAGCAAATTAAGAAGCAAATGAAGAAGCAAGAGGTGCCCTGTTTTGTTGCAGTACAGACTTTACAGCCAACGGCCCATCATTGCCCCTTTGCATGACCCAGTTGGATCCCACCTTGTGGCATCTTCCTGTCTCCCCCATAGTTACCCTCTGCCTATAAAACCTGCCCTCAGACTTTGGCTGGGGGAGATGGATATGAATGCCCTCTCCAGTCTCTTTGCCAGTCCATTCACAATAAGGCTTTTGCTTTTCTCAAAAGCCCATGCCACAGCATTGGCGTCTATGTGTGTTGGGAAGCAAGCCCATGGCTCAATGACGATCCCAGTTTGGACGACAAATTCTGCAGTCATCTGGAGCTGGGAATCAGACCTGGAGCTCTGACAGCTTCTCATCCTCCAGGTGAAGGCTCCAGCAACGACCACCAGCCTGGTGCCCTCGATTGGCCTTGGTTCCAAAGCGGGCAGTGGTGATTAACAGTCCGAGGCACACCTGAGGCCCGAAGCCATGTCAGCTCCTGTGCTGGCCTGAGTAGCTGTGTCTGCCCCATGTGACAGGGAAGTTAACCACTCAGCCTCCCTGGCATCTGCCCCAGGCCCATCGGGATGGATGGCATCATAGTGATGGGAAGAAGCACTCCCCGCTTTGTGACCTGAAGGGCAAGACAGTGCTCTTTCCCAGCCCAGCTAAGGAGTCCTCTTTAACCTTGTAATAGCCATCAGCCTACTTGGTTGTCCTGGAAACACAAACCAAAGATCCCTGTTTCTCATTAGGGTCCCATCACATTCCGGCGTCTTAGGGAGAAACTTTGGGAATAGCCAGGCATCATGGTGGTGAGCACCTGCACTCCCAGCTGACTCATGAGGCTGAGGCAAGAGGATCGTTTGAGGCCAGGAGTCCTGGGCCACAGTGAGCAATGATTGTGCCACTGCACTCCAGGCTGGGCAACAAAAAGAGACCCTGTGTCTAAAAAGTAAATAAATAACTAATTTAAATTTAAAAACAAAGGAGTTTGTTGCTCTCTTGCATCACAGTCTAGATGAATGTTCTAGTTTGACTGGTGGTTCTGGGCCACGCAGTCATTCAGAGCCCCAGGCAGAGAGCATGTCTGCCATCTTTGGCCCATGACTTCCAGGGTAGCTGTGGTCATTGCCACTGTTGTCAGTAAGGAGGGAGCAGCGAGGATGGATGATGCACTCCCATTGTTTTATGGGCCCCAATATGGAGATGGCCCACATTATAGGAAGAATTTAGCTAAGTTGGCCCAAGTACTGCAGAGAGGACTGGGAGAGGTTGTACCTGGTTGGTATCCAGATCCCAGGTAGAATTTATTTTTATGAATGAGGGGAAGAGTGGATGTTGGCTTACAACTAGCATTTTCCATCACAAAGGTGATACTTCCTTCCCCTCAGGCTGTTGCAACAAGTAGGTTACAGTAAATGTGCCCAGCACACACTGGTATTCAAGAAATGGGAACTCTTCCTCTTCCTATTTCTAACATGCTCTTGTCTGGTCTCGAGTCTGTAAATACCCTCCCTGTGCTGGTCGTTTCCAAAATTACATGACTTGCACTAAATTCTCCCCTGAGCTCCAGCTCTAAATATCCAACTGACCTCTTGTCATACCCACTTGGATATGTAATAGACATCTCAAATTTAGTATGTACATATGTTGAAATTTATCAAATCATGCATTTTAAATATGTGTAGTTTATTGTGTGTTGATTATACCTCAATGAAATGGTTTTGAAATAATGGTATAGACAAAAAGGAGCACCTGCTTTTCCCCCTGAAGGAGACCCTTCCCCAGCTGCCATCATTTCAGCAAATGGCACCACACGGTTGCCCATTTCAAAACCTGAGGTCTCCTCCTTGGGTCCTGTCCCCTCCTTACTCCCACATTCAACCCGTGGCAGTCCTGTCTGTGCCATGTCGCAGGCCACCTGCTTCTCCCCACTCATTGCCATGGCCCTGGCCGGGGCTGCCAGCATCTTGTGCTCAGTTCCTGCAACAGCCTGCCTGCTGGGACCCTGTCTCCACGCTTGCAGCCTTCCAGTCCCATCTCTGTGTGTGTATGTGGTGAGATATAAACAATATCAAATGTACTGTCTTAGCCATTTTTAAGAGTACAGTTCAGTGGCATTAAGCACATTCACTTGGTTGTCCAGTGAATCTCCCCAGACTGAAACTCTGTCCCCATTAAACACCAGCTCACCATTCCCTTCACTCCAGCCCCTGGCAGCCACCACTCTACTTTCTTTCTCAATGAATTTGACTACTCTGGATACCTCGTGTGGGTGGGATCACACAGCATTTGTCCTTTGGTGTCTGGCATATTTCAGTGAGCATGACGTTCGTGCATGTTGTAGTATGTGTCAGAATGTCCTTTTTTTTTGAAGACTAATATTCCATTGTGTGGATAGACCACATTTTGCTTACTCATTCATCTGTCAATGGACATGAGTTGTTTCCACCTCTTGTCTGTCATGAATAACCCTGCTATAAACATGGCAGGTAAGTAGCTGTTCGAGCCCCTGCTTTCAGTTCTTTTGAGTATCCTGAGAAGTGGAATTGCTGGATCTTATGGTAGTTCTATGCTTAATTTTTTGAGGAACCATCATACAGTTTCCCAGCCACAGCTGCCCCATGTTACATTCCTACCAACACTGCACAAGAGTCCCAGTTACTCTACACCCTCACCAACACTTGTTTTCATTTTTTTTTTTTTCATGATAGCCATCCTGATGGGTATGAAATGGGATCTCCTTGTGGTTTTGCTGTGCATTTTCCTAATGATTGGTGATGCTGAGCCTTTCTTCATATGTTTATTGGCCATCTGTATATCTTCTTTGGAGAAATATCTATTCAAGCCCCTTGATAATTTTTCAATCGTTTTGTTGCTGAGTTTTAGGTTTATCCTTTAAAACATAAATCAAATCTAGTCATCTTCCACTTCACCCCCTTATGGCTTTCCACTGCATTTAGAAGGCAATCAGTCTCCTTCTCTGGTTACTAGCTACCTCCAAACCACCTCTCAGCACTTCCCTGCTGGCTCCCTGAGCAACCCCTAGGGCCTCCTTTCCCTTCAGAGGCACCAAGCTCTTGCCCAGCTCTCCCTCCCAGCCCTGAGCATCGCAGCGCAAACAGGTCTTCCCTGACTGCCTGAGCTATCCGCCTTAGGAAAAGGCCTGGCATTACTGTCAGTGCATCATCATATTTATCATGACCTTACAATCTTGGTTGCTCTTATCATTTTTCTCTTTCACACCATCTCCCTCTTCACACAGCCCCTCCATGCAGGTGTCTTGCCTGTCTCACGCATGATACCTGATGTCTGCTCACAGCAGGCTGAAGTAAGTATGCGTTAAATGAATGAATTAATCTTCTATTACTCTCCTGTCACTATCACCACTACTTCTGCTCCTACCATTTCTACTATTTATTGAGAATCTCTATGTGCCAGGCACTGTGCTGGGCAACTTCACATACATTAATACCCTCAAAATCTCTGAAAATCAGGCAGGTTGTCCAAACTGGGATCGTCATTTTCAGTCTCTGAAAATCAGGCAAAATCTCTGAAAATATGGAATGAGCGTGCCCATTCCATAGATATGTCTCAAGTTATTAAGAAACATGTCCAAGGTGGCAGAGTATAATGGCGGAAAAATCCAAATCTTTCCACCTTCAGACCTCATAGCTTTTTTGATGCAGGAGCTCAAAATTGGCTTTCTGCTGTTTCGTGCAAAAGGAAAACTGACCAGGGAGATAGCAGAGGTCACCTTTAAACTGTCCGTTGTGGAAAGCTCTGGAAATAAATGCTTACACCTGTGAGGAGAGCTTACCGCTCTGCCTCCCTGTGTCCCCCTCCCTTACTCAACTCATCTGACCCTCTTCCTCCCAGCTCAAGCCCTGCCTCCTCCTCCAAGGAGCCCACCAAGCCCGTGGGTTCCCTCTCAGCCCACCGTGCTTCCTCCCTCCTTGGAGTCCCCTGAACCCCCAAGCCAGAGCTGCCTGGCTTGTCTCAGCATGGTCCCCATCTGCTGACCAGCCACAGGGCTTAGCCTCAGCCTCCTCACCAGACTACACAGACCTGAAAAGAGAAGAAACCCCTCCACATAAAGCCAAGCAAAGACCAGAAAGCAGAAGGAAGGGAGACCAGATTCGCTTGGACGTCCTCTCCAACAGACTTGCGCTCGGCTGAAACTTCCTCACTGGTCTGTGCACACAATGGAATGTTATTCTGCTTTAGGAAGGAATCGGTCAAAACTCCCGTGCTGATCAGCAGTGGGATTATGCCTGTGAACAGCCACTGGGCTCCAGCTGGGGCAACATAGCAAGACCCCATCTCATAAAAAAGGAAGGGAATCCTGTCACACATCTCAGCATGAGTGAACCCTGAAGATGTTATGCACAGATACAAGAAGACAGATACTGTATCAGTCCACTCCAGGTTCCTAGAGTGGTCAAATCCACAGAAACAGAAAGTAGAATAGAGCTTGCCAGGGGCTGGAGAAGGGAAGATGGCAAGTTGGGGTGTAATGGGCAGAGTTTCTGTTTAGGAAGAGGAGAAAGTCCTGATTCAGGTGGTGGTGATTCAACCATGTGAATGTACTTAATGCCAGTGCACTGCACACTTAAAAATGGTTAAAAGGGTGATGTTTATGGTATATATTTTACCATACAAATAATATACGTGTATATATATATATATATATATATATATATTTAAACGTCATGAGTGGAGCAGGGCTCAGCTGGCAGAGGTGCACCGCCTCGCTTGGTTTCCACTCCTCTTGAAAGAACAGGTGCTCGCATCTGCACTACTCTTAGTAAAAGTCAGCACTGCTCTGCAGCCCCCGGGGGCCAGCGCGGGATGCGGGTGGGGAAATAGTCACTACAGGCCGGAGTACCCCCACTCCCTCCCCAGGCCCATTTCCCCGACGAAGTTTCACTCCACTGTTCCTGGGCATCTCCAGGGGTGTCTGGTTTGAACAAGAAAAGGAATGTTCTGTATGGCTGGTCCTGGGCGCTCACCGGGAATGAACGGGAACCGCTCTTTCGCACACAGGCCGCTTTGCGTCCAGCCACTCTTGGGCTGCCCTGAAGTGGTGTCCTGGTGGTCCGTGGAGTACACGGGAAAGTCCAGCAGACAAACATTATCAAGGTCAGGCATTGTGTCGGTTGTATAAACCCATTTTCTCTAAAATACTTAATGTTAACTTAGAAAAAAAAAAAAAACACAGAAAAGCTGCTTAAAGCCGGCCAACGCTCTAAGTCTCACAGAAGCGTGTGAAAATCCCCACGCTCAGTAGCCCCCTCCCTGCACACGCCCTGAGTCCGGGTCTCCCTCCTGTGTGAATCCAGGGAAGCGGGAACGCGGTGAGGGGTCTGGTGCGGAGCAGCCCCAGAGCAGCCGAGTGCAGGGCCCGAGCTCCAGGAACCCAGCCCGTGCCGGGACGGCCCTAATTCCAGCAACGCTAGAGGGCGCCCGTGCCAAGCGCCCGCTCCCAGCAAAGCCGCGTGCTCCCGGGAGGCTGAAACCGCGGGCTGAGCGGGCGGGGGGAGAGTAATGGAAACACGTGCCACGGCCAGGATGAACCTGCAGGGCAAAACGCTCAGTGAAACCAGCCAATCACCAGAGCACAACTACTGCATCACTCCACTGACCACCCACCTACCTGTCATTCTGTTCCGCGTTGCCATAGAAAAATACCATAGACTGTAGCTTATACATGACAGAAATTCAGTTCTCATTGTTCCGGATGCTGAGAAGTATGAGATCAAGGGACCGGCAGATGCGGTCCCTGGCGCAGGTCCTCTTCCTGGTTCTTGCCGTCTTGTCACTGCAACCTCACATGGTGGGAGGGGCCGAGGATCCCTCCAGGGTCTCTTTTATAAGTCCAGCAATCCCATTCAGGAGGGCTCTGCCCCATCACCTGTTTGTATTGTCTCCCAAAGGCCCCACCTCCTAAGACTATCACTTTGGGGGTCAGGATGTCAACATGTGACTTTGTGGAAAAGGGGGTGTGACATGAACATTCAGTCCGTTGCACTACAGTAGTCAGACTCGTGGAGACAGGAGGTAGAATGGTGGTGACGGGGGCTGCAGGAAGGGGGAATGGGAGCTAGTGTTTCCTGGGGACAGAGTTTCACTTTTGCAAGATGAAAAGTTCTGAATATGGATGGTGGTGATGGCTGTGCACCATTGTGAGTATACTTAATGCCACACTGAACTGCACACTTTAAAAATGTTTAAGGGCCGGGCGCGGTGGCTCACGCCTGTAATCCCAACACTTTGGGATGCCGAGGGGGGTGGGGGGGATGGATCACTTGAGGTCAGGAGTTCGAGACCAGCCTGGTCAACATGGTGAAACCCCGTCTCTACTAAAAATACAAAAATTAGCTGGGTGTGGTGGCATGAGCCTGTAATCCTGGCTACTGGGGAGGCTGAGGCACAAGAATCACTTGAACCCAGGAGGCGGAGGTTGCACTGAGGTGAGATCCCACCACAGCACTCCGGCCTGGGCAACATAATGAGACTCCATCTCAAAAAAAAAAAAAAAGTTAAGATGGTAGATTTTATGTTATGTGTATTTTAACACAATAAAAAATCAAAGGTAGCTAATTCCCATTCTGCCCCAATTTCAGAGAAACACATGGGTGAAGACAGGGAGGGGTGACTGTCGGTGCTTCCCCAGGCCCTGCTGCCTTCCAGATCTCTGGCACCAGGGCTCCTTCTAGCTCCCTCCCCAGAAGAGGACATCAGCGACTTGCACAGGCCCCTTCCTGGGCCTGCCTGAACTGCCAGGGGCGATGGTTGTGGAGAGAACCCAGTGCGTGGGCAGGGAGCAGGCAGCATGCCCCTTCCCATTCTGCTCCAGCGTATCACTCTTGTTGCAACACAGGGCGAGTGTTCCCACACTTCATTTAATATTCACGCGCTATAGAGTGCTTCCTCCAGCTCCTCCGTCTTCCAGACAGCCTGGACTCCAGGACTGGTGGTGAGAAGCAGCAGAAATAACAAGCATCTCTTGGGGACCTCTGGCTCCCTGGCCCAGCTTGCTGGCCCCTGGTTGCTTTAGGGAGTCCTGTGCCTTCTCTGAGCAGCAAGTCCCTCATTGAAAGTGAGAGGGTTGGACAAGATGATCCCTGAGAAGCCTTGGAGTGCCAGCTTTCTGAGAACTGGCCTGGCACAACACGCCCCATTTAGTACACACGAAGCCAAAACAGAGAGAAGTGAGTCCCAGCAGGAGGAGTCAGCGAGCCGGCCCAGAGCACGCTTCTTAGAAAAGAACACACTCAGGGCCAAGGGCACAATGACCTTCCCGAAGGCACACAGGGCACAGGGCTCTGCAACTCCTGTTTGTTCCCGGTAGAACATCTCACTGTCCCGGGAGAATATATGAGGAGTGCATAAATATACAGCCCTGCACTGCTTCCTGGGCTCCCGTGTGATTCCAGGGCCTGTTCTCCAGCAGCTGTGAGCACCCACCCAGACCCCACTGGCCTGGGGACGGCCACTGAGCCAGTCCCACCTGCAAGCCCTTCAGCGATTCTCTGGCCCCCATCCCCACCCGTCTGTTCACTTTTCCTGGCAGGCTCGTTAGGGGATAAAGCAGATGCGCGGGACACTTTACTTGCACCTTTCCCGGCCACCCCAGTTCAACCCTCCAGGTTACCCTCCGGCAGCAGAGCCACCCCTGCTCAGGACGTGCACTGCCTTCCATTAGGCAACAGTTTCATGAGGCATTTGCCGTCCTCAAGAGGCTGATGTGACAGCGCCTGATTCACAGAGCCTTCCCTCTGACCTGGGTCTAGCTGGCTCCCCAGTGGGACACCCCAGGACCTTTCCTGGCCCAGATCTGCCGCTCTGGGCTGTCCTGAGTGAGGAACACCTGAATAAGCCACAACATCAAGGAAAGGATCATGAGGATGGGATCACCTGGGAGCAAGCCCCTCCCTGAGCCTTGGAAACCCCATGACTCCTATTTTCCATGTCATTTTCTCCATCATGGAATGAATACTTAGAAACTGGAAGGTCGTGAGCAGAATGATTCCGTCCTAGAGCCTGAAGGAGTGCATCAGGGCCGGGCACCACCCCCCTGCAGCATAGCTTCTAAACCAATGATTGATATCTTCATTTACCAACACGATAAAAAAGGAATTCGTTTTCTTAGAAGCTGTGCCTGTCACTCTGCTCAGAAACAGTCCAAGCAGCCGTTCCAAGTGCGGCCTTCAGCCCATGCCAAACTTAGATCAACTGCAGGCTTGGAGCTTTCTGAGGCGAGAATGGAAGTATGTGTGCTGCAGTGGTGTGTGTGGGTGTGCACTCGTGTTTGTAGGTAGCATTTACACACACCTACCGTGGGCATGCACATGTGTCTCCCCGTGCCAGTATGCTGAGAGCTTCAGGACGTGGCCAGCACTCCACACGCAGGGGATGGAAAAGCCATCACATTTATTGTCTGTCCTTGTGCGGTATTTAAAATACAACTGCGAATGTGTGCAGATTTTTAAATGTTACTGGACCACTTGGGTTTTTTTTTGAGACCGGGCTGACTCTGAGCCAGACTGCATCTGTCTGCGTTGAAAGGGACCATTCTTTCCCTCCTGCTCCCGCCCTGCCCCCTCCACACACACCCTCCTTCATGTGAAACCCGAGAATTTCCTTTCCCGTAAGCCTTCTTCTAGAAGCCTGTGCTCAGCACAGGGGCCAAGCCCTGCGGCTAAGGCAGACCCACGTGACTCTTGAACTGCAGACTCAAGTCCCAAGGTGGGAAACCGTTTGTCAACGGCCCCCAGATTTACAGCCACGAGGCCAGGCTGGTCTTGGGGTGCAAAGCCATTGTTCAAACCATCAGTCATGCAAGGCGTTCCCAGGATTGTTTATTTTCCCCTCCAAAAAGCTCTCTTCAGCTTTGAAGAAATGCTGTTTCCTCCTCTGGTTACTTCTGCCTGATGAGAATTCTGATCTAGGGATCCAAGTAAAGGGTGGGCCACAGAGCACCTTCTCTCTTCGTGAAAGGACACCCCTGTTACTAAGCGTGCCTGAAAGTGTCTGAGTGTTTCCCAGTCCTCATCAGTGTAATCTTAAGCTAGAAGCTCCCCTTGGGCAATGCGTCAGGTCTTCCACTTTTTTCCAATAGACCATGCTTCCTAAAAGACAGGTTTTAAAATCTTCTACTTTTTTTGAAAAACAATTTTGAATCATTAAAGAAATTTTTGAAAATCGTTTTCTATAACCCACACTTCTTTGTGAACCCCATGATTTTCATTTGTGGAAATTTTCCGATTCTGACCATGGGAATGTGTGTCTTACCAAATTTCAACCAGACGTCCAGTGTTTCCACCTAACATGCTATTTAAAGCCACTTCCATATTCAATTCAGTCTGTGCAATCCTAGTTCCAAACGCTCGGTTTCTGTTCCATCCAGAGAATGTGCTGAGATTCCTTTTGTCATTCCTTTATTGCTGGACATTTAGGTGCAACAAGTGTAGACGGTTGTTTTTTCCAGGAATTATTTCCTTCAGATGAATTTCCACAAGCGAGATGACTGGATCCACTGGTATAATCATTTTCAAGACTTGATGTATTTCAAATTACTTCCCGAAAAGCTTTTAACTACTTACGATGCCACCAAGAGCTAGCACAATTTTTTTATTGTGAAATTGCCAGGAATTAAATTAGCTTTTCTTGACTTAGCAGATAAAAATTGACAACCTGAAAAGGTTCATTTTCATTTCTTTAATGACTGGTGAAGGTTTTATTGTTTTGCTTTTGTTCCCCACCCCCCCCCAAACTCTGTGCGTGTTTAAATGTATCCTGTGGCTACATCTTCATCCTTCCTCTCTCAAATCCTACTGCAAAGCAAAGGATGCAGATGGGGGTTGTAGTGAAAGGGAGCTGGGATCATCAGAATGGCCTATAGGGTAACCTCCCCATACAAATTACAATGGAGACCTCCCTAGCTATGAGAACATGGGAGATTGAGCCAGGAGATAGGGTGGGGGTGTGCAAAGAAGTCATTGGCAGGGAGAGTGATGGTTGTAGCATATTTCTTCCCTTTTCTGGGTGATGGTGGGTTTTCTGTGCTGACACCTGCTTTATCCTGGGCCTACTGCCTTCCATGGGACTCTCACATCCCAGAGCCTTAGTTTCCCTTCCTAACCACAGGGATCCAGCACTTAAGCTCACTCTATACAGCTGTTTTGCCTTCAAAGACTAGTACTTCTAATACACACTCTCTACTTTCTCTCCAACAGTGGCGCTGGCTTTTAAAGTCTTTCTTCCTTGTGAAAGGGAGCTTCAGGGCCATGGGCCAAAGCCTCCAGGGGCTCCGCTTTGGGAATCTGATGGAAAGCAGGCATACATCCCATATCAGCCACTGCAGCCACCACGGACTCTGCAGGGATGTTCCGTGTTGCCCTGGTGAAGACACTGATGCCTAGTCAATGCTTTGGGATGGCTCTTCTTGAGGCCTGCCAGGACTGATATTGTCTTTTGAGGAAGTTAAGGGACAGCTTTGGATGATGAGAAAGAGAAACCTGGTGAGAAATTAGGGGCAGGGTATCTGCCATGTTTCCCAGATGTTGAGGTGTCTAAGGAGTTTTCTACTTATGAGGATCTCAATTCCAACATTCAGGACTCTTTATTCTTATATTAAACAGCCCTTCCCAGAAAAGCTTCTCTACTGTCCTAGACAGACGATTTCCCTGTAAACCATCAACCGTGGTCCCTTGGACAATCACACTTCTGAGCTTCTTGGGGTTCCCATGCTGTGCCGTGTTTTTCCCTCTAGCGTGGCAGGAATTGCCCACATGACATGTGTCTGCTTGTGTCTGTCTCTCTCATTAGACTGTCAAGTCCGGGAAACAAGAGCATCTCCCACTTGTCCTATTCCCAGCTCGTGGCAAGCCATGGGGGTGTTGAGTGAAGGAATGGCTTTGGGCATGAAACCAAGGGCTAATCTGACTAAGCCCATCAAATTTAACCTGCCTTGCACGCTTCTAATCACTTGCTTCTTGTCAACTTTTTAACCTATGTAGCTAAAAGTCACATAGCCAAAAGCACCTACCTCAACTCCCTGAGCTTCCTGATAGATAACATCTCTGACAGTGGGTCACTATAGTAACAGTCGCTTAAAGTTGTTTTTTAGCAACTGGGGTGGGGGGGGGTCCAGTCCAGTTTAAACCAGTTGAGACCACCAACCTTTCAACTAGGCCTGCATGAATGCCTGAGAGGTGACCTTTTGAGATCACAAGGCCAAAAACTGCCCCCTCAGGTCATGCTAACACCACCATTTTCTGAACAGGCAGCCTATGAAGAGCCAGGAAAAGCCACGAAGAGCCAGGAAGAGCCACGAAGCTTGACTATGCATGTGCAGATGGCCAATTAACCTCGCTTTTCTTCCCCCTCAGTCACCTTTCCCCACACCTCAGATCACCTTGCTTCCTTATGCCATATATATCTCTAACCTGACTTTTGGGGAGGCAGATTTGAGACCTGTTCTCCTGCCTCCTTGCTTGGTAGCCTCATAGATCAACCCTTTCTTCTTTGCAAAGCCCATTATCACAGTGATTGGCTTACTGCATGTAGGCAGAGGGAGCCTGGTTTGCTATCAGGGAGGCAGACCTAATACTGACCCTCCTTGAGTAAGTGGATGACTGCAGAGCTGGGATGGAAATCAAGGCACAGAGAAGGTAACAGCACCAAGATCTGTTCTAACCATCCACCCCAAACGGCTCCCCTGCCCAGCATCTCATGTGACCAAGGGCCCATGTGAACCCACGCAGAGCCCATACGAATAAAACCTTTGACATCAGCTTCTTGGGAACCAGCCTGCCACCTCCTGAACCAACCAGCTACCAATTAAGCATTAGTCCCCAGAGCAGGAAGCCTGGGCACCTGCTGCATTCTTGGTGGAACCTCATCAGCCCCTGCAGGGTAATCACGCCATCCTAGGTGGTCTCCTGGGATCAGCAATCAGCGACACTCTGATAATAAGATTACTGGGCCCTGATTGCAACAAACTTCCTTGAAGATCCTGGGCCAGTCTTTCTATCTGGGTATTGTGAGAGATAATCAGTTTCATCTGGTTTCGGTTCTTTTAAAACTCCCCCTTTGAAATATTCAGATCATTATCTGTAACCAGTGCCTTGCTTCAGCTTTATACAATTTGTGTTAGAGACTGCTATGTGTTCACCAAACCCCAGACAGCTTTTTAAAGAAATTTTATGCATATATAGTATAGGCATGTACATAGCTTCTATTTTTTGCATGTGATAGCACAATATTACTTTCTTTTCACTTATTACTATCACTTATTACTTATTATCCACTTTTCATTTATTACTAATATTATTACAATATTACTATATTTTCACTTAGCACCATGTCTTGGAGTCCAGTCTGTATCAGTACATTTAGAACTGTCTTGTTCTTTTTCATGGCTGTGTAGTATCCCCATGTGGATTTACCATAATCTGTTTAACCTGCTACCCACTGATGGGCATTTAAGTTGTTCTCAGACTTCTCCTATTATGAGCAATGTTGCACATTCTTGTGAAATTATATCTGCAAGATATAGTCCTAAAGTGGGATTGCTAGGTCAAAGGGCATGTGCATTTTTATTATGGGTAGGAATTGTCCAATTGTCCTGCACAGATATTGATGCCAGTTCTCACTTAAGTTGACCATGTGTGAATGTGCCTGTCTCTCCTTATGCCTATGATATTTTATCACCTGTTTAATCTTTGTTAATCTGATAAATGAAAAAAATCTCATTGAAGTTTTGAGTTGTATTTTTTTTTTTTTGTGATGGAGTCTCACTCTGTCACCCAGGCTGGGGTGCAGTGGCACGATCTCCGCTCACTGCAACCTCTGCCTCCCCAGGGTTCAAGCAATTCTCCTGCCTCATCCTCCCGAGTAGCTGGGACTACGGGTGCGTGCCACCACACCTGTCTAATTTTTTTGTGTGTTTAGTAGAGACCGGGTTTCACTGTGTTAGCCAGGATGGTCTCGATCTCCTAACTTCATGATCCACCTGCATGGGCCTCCCAAAGTGCTGGGATTACAGGCGTGAGCCACCGCGCCTGGCTGAGTTGTATTTCTTCTATTATGAGGTTGAGCATCTTTTGCTAGGCTTTAGAGGCATTGATTCTGCTTGTCTTTCAACTCTCACTTCACCCTCTTTGCCCATGTTTCTCCTGGGTTCTCTCCTTACTAATTTGTAAGAACTCTACACATCAAGAGCATTAGAACCCTGTGCAGTCCAAGGTGAAGCATTTCTTTCCCCCTTTGACTCATGAATTTGGGGTACTTTGCTGTTTTGTTTGTTTTCCGCCATGTGGAAGGTTTTTTCTTTTACATACAGTCATCCCTTTATGGGTCCACATCTGCAGATTCAACCAACCACAGATGGAAAATATTTGGAAAAGAAACAATTGAAAATAACAACACAGCAATAAAAAAAAACAAATAAAAAAACTATACCATATAACAACTATTTACATAGCATTTACATTGTATTAGCTATCATAAGTAACCCAGAGATGATTTAAAGTATACAGGAAGATGTACATAAGTTATATGTACACACTATACCATTTTATATCAGAGACTTGAACATCTGCAGATTTTGGTATCTGTGGGGGTCCTGGACCCAATTCCCCAGATACCGAGGATGAACTATTTATTTTCTTTTAGTCTTTTTGCATTTTTGTCATACTTTTAGCATGTATACTAAATTCTAATATGTATTTGAACATTCTTGAACTTTATAGACTGTTCCATTGAGCTTTTGCGCCACATCAGAAACTCAGTGTTTATTATTATAGCTTAATATGTGTCTAATTTCTGGCACAGATAGTCCCCTTCCCCTACCATTCCTTTTTTTCTAGAACTTTCCTGCCTCTGCTTGCTTATTTATCTTCCTATAAGAGCCTTGGCATTAACTCCCTACATCCAAAAATATTATATCGAAATATTTAAACTATAGAAAATCGACCTGTTAATGATATCTAGTGTTATACAATAACATGGTATGTGGGTTTTTTCTTGTTGTTCTGGGGGGTTTTGGTTTACTTGTTTGTTTGGTTGGTTTTGGTTTTGGTTTTGGTTTATTATTGTTGTTGTTTGTTTTTGACTAAGTCCTAAGCTAATGACTACAGGGCATAAATTTTGATTCCAGCCAATTTGCTAAAATATGTTACTGTTTTTAATTCCCTGGAAAACCCAAGAAAACCTGCTAGAATAAAATAACTATCACAGAAGCTTCAAATGACGATAGTTTACCTTCTCGCCTTTTAAATTTGTATATACCTCATTTCTTCTAGTGTGTTATATTGACTGATCTCTAGAACAGTGTTACATGATATTTGTGAAAGTGTATATACTTGTCTTACTCCTTTCTTTAATGATTCAAGTGTTTCTGCATTTTTAAGTATGATACTGTCTTTGGGATTAAAATATGCTTTTATATCATGCTAAGGATGTATTTATTATTATTTCAAGATATTTTTTGCAGAATAAATAACACTAATGGATTAATGAAGCTAAACACGAACAAAAAATTGTGCTAACATTGCAAACAGTCATCCAGCTGTTAGGTATCTCCTGAGAGAAAAGCACACACAACCTAAAAAGTAATTTTTCATAAAAATATCAGTTGGATCTCACCAAGCCTCTAGATCTAACTACCAACTTACAGAAATGCAGAGGACAGAACAGTCTATTTAATACACTACACACAGGGAGCACACTGCAAAACACAGACTCTGGGAAACTCTACAGGACACACAGCCCAGGTCTTTCAACAAATGTGTTCCAAGTGGTGAAAACCAAAAGATGGAGGGAGATCCCTTTAGGTTAAAGGAAACTTAAAACACATCAACCAACTGCAATGTGTGGCCTTACTAGGATCCTGATTCAAATCAACACGATGTCAAAAAAGTATTCACGAGACAATTAGAACTTTGAACACTTACTGGATATTTGATGACATTAAGAAAGTATTGTTAATTATTTTTGGTGTGATAATGTCGTTATGATTGTTTCACAAAATCTTCATCTTGAAGAGATATGTACTAAATCACTGAAGGATGAAATGATGTGCTGTCTAGGATTTGGTTCAGAAGAGTATACACGGAAGCATGGGGAGGAGTATAGAGTAATGAGATTGGCCATAGTGTGAGCTGTGCGGTGGGTGCGTGGCAGTTTATTTACTATTCTGTCTACTTTTGTATTTGTTTGAAATTCTCCATTACACAAAGTTAAAAAAAAAAGAATAATGCATTTTGATAAATGTCTTTTTAGAATCTGTGGAATAACGGAATTATTTTTCTCTTATATTGTATTAATATGTTGAATGTGATTAATATATTTCCTACTTTGAGCCAATCCTGGCTTCCAGAAAAAAAGCCACTGGGTCATGGTTCATTATTCTCCTAATGAGCTGCTAGGTTCTCTTTGCTGCTATTTTGATAAGGATTTTGAATTATTATTCTTAAATGAGATTAATGAAGACTTTCATTTCAAAGTAGATCCAAGGATAGATGCCTGAGGTCCTCACAATATAATAATTACGGCAACAAATATTGATTACTGGCCCTTGTGCTGAACACTGTATATCTTAGCTCACCCTGCCCCTCACCTTACGGACCCCAAGTGCACTGGGGCAGGAAGCGGAGGGCGGGGCAGGAAGCGGAGGGCGGGGCAGGAAGCGGAGGGCGGGGCAGGAAGCGGAGGGCGGGGCAGGAAGCGAGGGCGGGGCAGGAAGCGAGGGGGGCAGGAAGCGGAGGGCGGGGCAGAAAGGGGAGGGCAGAGCAGCACACATCAGTGGGACACACACCTCTGCATGTGTCATTCCTGAAGTCAGATGCACAAAAGCTGCCAAATACCATGCATGCTTTCCTAGTCTCAGTTGCACAGCCAAACACCCTCCAGTTCCAATGAGAGGTCATTGCCCAGAGAATGACCTAAATCAGGATAGAAGTTGTTCCTTGACAGTCTTTTCCTGGGCCAATATCCTGCTTCATTCACCAATGATGCCATCTTAGGAAAGTTGGAAATGGTCCATTCGAATATCTTGAGACTCTTTGAACAATGAAATATACTTGGAAATTAAAGTTTCACGTCCCGGCACAGTGGTTGTCTCTCATGAAGGGTATCAGATGTTTTACAGGTTTAACTTACATTAATATAGTCGGCCCTTCTTATCTGTGGTTCTGCATCCACAGATCCAACCAACCATGGATCAAATTATCTTTAAAAATAAAATAAAAACAATACAAGCCAGTCACGGTGACTCACCCCTGTAATCCCAGCACTTTGGGAGGCCAAAGCAGGGAGATGGCTTGAGCCTAGTTCAAGACTAGCCTGGGCAACATGATGAAACCCCATCTCTACAAAAAAAAAAAAAAAAAAGATATATATATATATATATATACACACACACATACTTATATATATAAAATAATATATATACTTATATATAATAATATAGATAATAAAAATAATATATATATTTTATATATATATATATATATATATATATATATATATACCCACACACACAAAAATTAGCCAAGCATGGTGGTGCATGCCTGTAGTCCCAGCTACTCGATCCTTGAGGTGGAAGGATCGCTTGAGCCTGGGAGGCAGAGGTTGCAGTGAGCTGAGATCATGCCATTGCAGTCCAGCCTGGGCGACAGAGTGAGACCCCATCTCAAAAAAGAAATTTTAAAAATAACAATACAACAATAAAAAATACAAATAACAACAGTGCAGTATAACAACTATTCACATGTTATTTTCACTGTATTTGGTCTTAAAAGTAGTCTAGAGGTGATGTAAAGTATGCAGGAGAATGGGCTTAGGTTATAGGCAAATCTTACATTTCGGAACTTGAGCACCCGAGGATTTCGGTATCCTCCGGGATCTCAGAACCAGCTCCCCAGATACTAAGGATGCCTGTAATGACCACGGCGGGGGCGGGATTCAAGAGCAGCCAGGGACGGGGACCCGTTAACTTCCCCCATCTCGGGTGCAGCTTTCACCTCACAGCAGCCGACAGCCGGGCTGTCTCTGCAGATCCGTCTGAACTTCCACTGCAGCCGCTGTGGGACTTGCCCTGAACACAGCGATCCTCCGGGCCCCCACTCCCAAATCATGGACGGTGCTTCCAAAATGCACCTCTGCTAGCTGGATGTATCTCCATGTGCAGAAATGGCACACATACCCTAACGCTGTTTTGAAAACTGCACAATAGGTAGGCGCGAGGACATTTGACATTCTCTGGCTGTGCTCGCAGACATAAACAGTTGGCTAAAGAGCACACCACGTTTTCAGAGAAACCTACTCCCTCTCCACCCTTAACAAACCCACAAGTGCAAACCATAAGGAAGGGGGCCTGCAGGCTTGTTTCCTCTGTCTGCTTTTATTACCCAGCATGGACTCTGCTCCCCGAAGACGCCTCAGGTGGACTGTGGTGGCTACTGTTTCAGAAACAGTGACAGGACGATCAAGGGCCGGAACCACCGTGATAACAGCAAGAGTGCCCAGACTTTCAAGAACAGGGGAAACTGACCTATATAAAGCCACTTACACACCACTTAAAAATAGACGCACCAAGGTATTGCAGATACTGCCAAAGAAATAACCCCTTTTTAAAGAACAGCTTTCAGTGGTCTGGAAGAAATGAAGGTTTGCTTAAAAAAGGAAACAATTTGGCTCTCCTCTCAGTACCAACTGTGCCCTTTATAAAAATAAGAGACCTCAAAATTGTCCCAAGCCCATTCCTTGGGGTTGCTGAGGCAGGATTCCAGGCGCTTGGGTGGTCAGCACCGCGTAAAACTGACGGAAGCAAACCAAGGGAAATTGTGGGAGGAAGTGCTTCGTACAAAACAGGGAGGATTATTTGGGAACATTATTAGGAGTTACGTGGTGATAATAGGTTGCACTGACACCAGGCCACGGGAGCTCACGTATCCCTCTGAAGACGCGCATGAGCTTTCAGTATGAAGTAAATAGCATTTTTACATCTATTTTACAGTAGAAGTAATGGATTTTCCCATTGTCTGCAAGGCACAGAGTAGGTCTGGTAGTTATCTGTTTTATTTGATTCGTCTGCAGGTAGCTGCTAGACTGTTCATTTGGACAAAATCTATTTTGAGGGCTAATGGATCCAAATAGGCAGTGAATTAGGCTCAAAATAGCTGGTTGATCACTGCCATGCTTTGTTTTGTTTGTTAATGTATCTGTTTGTTGGTCATGGCTTTGAGAAATTAACTCATTTATATCTACTTAAGAATAGAGCAAGAATTTTTAAACCAAAAATAATAGACCTTAGTGATGGCAATTTACAAAATAAATGAACAGACGAAGACCAAGGAAAAGGAGGGAGGGCTGGGAACGCACCCTGGCTTCCTACCTCACTCCAGTCCCTGCCCCAGGCTGCTGTCTCCCTTGTGTGCAGACCTGACATCAGTACGCCCTCAGCCCCCGGAGGGCAGAAGGTGCTGTAGTATAGATGTTGGTGCCTCGGATGCCAGATGAAGCACACAGTAAGGCTTAGCAGACATGAATCGTGGACTCATTTCCTAAGATGAGTTTCCCTTTGTTGGTCAAACAGTTGGTTGGGTTGGTCTGCTCAGAGCCTCTGTGGCCCACATCCATCCCATACTCATCAATAATCTGGCCTGAAGGAAGTATCTCCCCAAATAAGGTGGGCTTAAAGCATCCTTTCCCAAACCTATCGGATCAAGGGAGTGTCTTCCTTTTTCTCACAGAAATGGCTAATTTCCCTGCAGCTGGTGTTGTGAGGCGCAAGCCTTGGCAAGTGCTGTGCTCAGCTGTGTTCCAGCCTCAGATCCCCCTGCAGGCACTGGTTCTGCTGGGCCCCTCTGCTGGCTCTCCAGGCCCCTCACCCACAGCCACCGGCTGAGCTTTGCTGGAATGCTTTTACATGCGTGAACCAGATTCAGAGATGCTGCGGGGAAGAAAGATGGAGAAAGGACGCCTACATTACAACTATGATGACACGTGTGTGTAGGCATCAAGGCAGGCCTGGGCAAGTTCTGTGCAGATATATTTAACTCTGTCCTTGTAATTTCAGGGTCCCTAGATAAAATGCTTGTAAGAGCCCAGGTCGCAGAGCCAGGGAGCTGGGAGGCCTGTGGTTCCTCTTCCAGAGCAGGCAGCTGGACTTGAGCAAGGACAAGGAGTGCAGAATGTTTTTCCTTATGTGAGAACGAGAGAGTCCCAGGGCCTCGGCTGGCTGGCTGACGTCCGACACACCAGAAAGATCGCCAGAAAAGCGATCCGATGGGCCAACAGAGAGAGCAGGCCCACTTTCAATGTTAGGGTTTCAATGTTGAAACCAGATGTCTCGAAGGCTCACACATTCACAGAGCATCCAGCGATGTGTGTACACACACGGGGTGATCTCCCAAGGCACTTCGACTCACTCCGTGGCTGCCACAGAGGAAGAGGTAAGAGCACTTCCATGGCTGGCCTATTGCGGTAGAAATCACGACTGATGTCAAGGCCAGGGTCATTGCCAGCTCTCTTTACTGCTCTGTGACCCAAAAGACTCCACCGAACCCAAGTCGGCCTGCACAGTGCTAAACTCTCCAGATGTTCCCAAGTATAAAGATTTAAACCAGTCGACAGTGTACTTTCAATATCCAGATGTTCTGCTGTATTGAAAAGATCCTGTTGAAAATATAACTTATAACTTGTTTTCATGGTTTCAGGCACTACCTACTGAGGACCTACTAAGTTCTGCAAACTGTACTAGGTGCTTTAAGCATAATTTCTAATCTTTACAGCCACCTTTCTTTCTTTTTTTTTCTTTTTGAGACAGAGTGTCACTCTGTCATCCAGGCTGGAGTGCAGTGGCGCGATCTCGGCTCACTGCAAACTCTGCCTCCTGGGTTCAAGTGATTCTCCTGCCTCTGCCTCCCGAGTAGCTGGGACTACAGGGGCGTCCCACCACATCCAGGTAATTTTTGTATTTTTAGTAGAAACGGGGTTTCAGCCACCTTGCCCGGCCACAATCACCTTTCAAAGCAAATATGATTACCCCCTGTTTGGCTGTCCTTTTCCTTACCTCAGTCTTGCTGACAAGGAGAGCACCCACCATTTTATGGGGACGAACTGAAATTGGAAGGTCCTGTTGCCTCAGGTGGAGTCCAAGCACTGGCAAGAGCAGGAATGGGAACACAGGTCTGCCCAACTCCAACGTCCACTCTGCCTTCCTCTCTCTGAACCTGTTTCTTCATCAAACCATGGCCACAATGCCATCTTTGTGAAGTTGTTGAGAAAATTAAATAATGTATGTATGCATGGACTAGGAGGCTACAAACTCAAGGCCTATTTAGCCAATTTAGCAACAATATGTATAACTTAGCCAGTGCAGTACTTTGGAAAATGTGTCCATCGACATCAACAGGCAGGGCTGAGGTCACCCGTGAAACGCAAGTACGCCACTCTCCAATGTCCCACCCTGCCGACTCACTAACTGACCTTACCTGATTGGTCCTTGAAATTACGTGTGTTAGGCCGGGCGTGGTGGCTCACACGTGTAATCCCAGCACTTTGGGAGGCCAAGGCGGGCGGATCCCTGAGGTCAGGAGTTTGAGACCAGCCTGGCCAACATGGTGACACCCCGTCTCTACTAAAAATACAAAAATTAGCCAGGTGTGGTGGTGGGCACCTGTAATCCCAGCTACTTGGGAGGCTGAGGCAGGAGAATCGCTTGAACCCCGGAGGTGGAGGTTGCAGTGAGCCGAGGCCACGCCACTACACTCCAGCCTGGGCAACAGAGAGAGATTCCGTCTCAAAAAAAAAAAAAAAAAAAAAAAAAAGTGTATTGACAACCCTCCCCACCCTGCCCCGGGTATGCAAAGCACAAGGACGAAGTCGACAGCAGGCACTCTGTGCTCTTGGGATCCCCGGGATGTAAGAAACACAGGCTGATAAAGATGGCAAGAAGAAAACCCTTCCCTGATCCTCCATCTCCACAGGTGCTCCTTTCCCATGAACAAGCCAGGAATCACAGCCTCTCTCCCATGCCACAGAAGAAAGCAATCTCTTTTTTCATTTGTATTTGTAGTGTGGTAAAATACACATAACATCAAATGTACCCGCTTAGCCATTTTTAAGTGCAGAGTTCAGTGGCATTACTGCACTCACATGTTGTGCAGCCACCATCATCCATCTCCAGAACCTTCTCATCTTCCCAAACTGAAACTGCACCCACTAAACACCAACTCCCAATTCCCTTTGCCCCAGCCCCTGGAAAGCCCTATTGTACTTTTTGTCCAAAAGAGTGACATCTTCCCTACCCTTCCCAAACATGGAGAGCCTTAGTTAATGATTAAACCGGAGCCAGGACACCCCGTCTGCCCTGTCTTATATCAATTCTATGAAGGCTGAGACTGTTTTGAGAAGCTGAGCATTTTGGCCTGTGTTGGAATATTCTGTATTCAGATAAATGATACAGTGGAGTGATACGTTTTTCAGATAACTTTACCTCGTACATTCTTCAACTACTGTCGGAGAATGCATCACCCTGGAGGAAGATTCATGGGGGCCCAACTCCCAGGATAGAGCAGGACTGTGAACAGAAAGCCTGAGCACAGAGAAGCCTGAAGTGTGAGCAGAGGAGAGAGCTGGGGGCAGGAGCCTCTCCTCCATCCCATGGGATCCAATCTGTCTTTCATCATAGGGTGAAAATTTGATATTTCTGGATCCCTTGTGAAATGATCAGAATCATCCAACTCCTTGAGTAGCAATTAGAAAACATATTGGGATTGCTTATAGTTGACTAGCAATATTACAAAGAAACAGAGGACCTGGGTGGGCACGGTGGCTCACGCCTGGAATCCCAGCATTTTGGAAGGCCAAGGCCACCACATCCAGCTATTTTTTTTTTTTCCTGTAGAGATGGAGGTCTCACTATGTTGCCCAGGCTGGTCTTGAACTCCTGGTCTTAAGCAATCCTCCCACCTCAGCCTCCCAAAATGCTGGGCATGGTGGCGCTCCTGTAGTTCCAGTTACTTGGGAGGCTAAAGTAGGAAGATCACTTGAGCCCAGGATGTCTAGGCTGCAGACAGCCTTGATCACACCACTACACTTTGGCCTAGGTGACACAGCAAGGCCTTGTCTTGAAAGAAAGAAAGAAAAAGAAAGAGAGAGAGAGAGAGAGGTGGGGGGGAAGAGGAAGGAAGGAAGGAAGGAAGGAAGGAAGGAAGGAAGGAAGGAAGGAAGGAAGGGAGAGACGAAGGAGAGAGAGGGAGGGAGAGAGGGAGGAAGGGAGGGAAGGAAGGAAGGAAGAAGGAAGGAAGGAAGGAAGGAAGGAAGGAAGGAAGGAAGGGAAGGAAGGAAGGAAAGAAGGAAGGAAGGAGGGAGGGAGAGAGGGAGGGAGAGAAGGAGGGAGGAAGGGAGGGAAGGAAGGAAGGAAAGGAAGGAAAGGAAGGAAGGAAGAAAGAAGGAAGGAGAGAGAGGAAGGAGAGAGAGGGAGGGAGAGAAGGAGGGATGGAGGGAAGGGGGAAGGAAGGGAGGGAAGGAAGGGAAGGAAGGAAGGAAAGAAGGAAGGGAGGGAGGGAAGGAATGAAGGAAGAAGGAAGGAAGGAAGGGAGGGAGGGAGGGAAGGAAGGAAGGAAAGAAGGAAGGGAGGGAGGGAGGGAAGGAAGGAAGGAAGGAAGGAAGGAAAGAAGGAAGGAAGGAAGGAGAGAGAGGGAGGGAGACAGGGAGGAGAGAAGGAGGGAGGGAGGGAGGGAAGGAGGGAGGAAGGGAGGGAAGGAAGGAAGGAAGGGAGGGAGGGAGGGAGGGAAGGGAAGGGAGGGAGGGAGGGAGAGAGGGAGACCTGGTCTTCCAATGCCGTGTGTTCTATGGAGCAGTAATTTCATGAAATGCTCAGGGAGAAAACACTCAGATGATTTGGGAAGACATTGTTTGTGGAGAATCACAAAACACATTAGCACATGAAAGGCTTGTGAAAATTACTTTAAGATTTATTTGTCACTAGAATTGACTTTTCAAATCGCATCATTGACAGCTACTGACAGCCCATGAAACTAGGTATTGTCAGAACATACTCTGGAAACACCAGCCTACTTATGTAAATTAAATGATACATTTTAGAATTTAGAGCCAAGGTACTATTTTCTCTGCTGATAATTGAGTATGCTTTAAAATTTCTGAATATATAACTGAGCTCAATACTCATCTCACAGATAATAGATGGAAAAAAATAACATAACAGAAGCTGTTAATTGCCTCATAATATCCTTTCTTCTCTTCTTCTTTAGTCACAGAACCCTGATTTTATTTGGGGGTAGCAACTTGGCCAACTAAAAACTACATCTCCCAATTTCCTTTACAGCTAAGTATTGCCAATAACTATATTCTGGCCAATGAGACAGTACTGGTGGGGCTTTGGGGAGGGTTTCTTAATGAGAGCTAATTCGGTTGGGTAGTGAGCCCATTTTGCCCTTTCATGGCTCCTTTTCTCTGCTGTCTGGAATGCAGATGTGATAGCAGGAGCTCTATCAACTATTTTGGACCATGCGGTTACCCTGACAAAGGAAGCTATGCATTAAGGATGTGGGATCGGAAAGGCAGAAGGGGCCTGGGTCTCTGCTGACATTGTGAAGCTGCCATACCAGTTCAGGAACGCCTACATTTAGACCTGATAACAAAATAAACACTTGTATGTTTAAGTCACTATAACTGGGGGTTTTCTTTTATATGTAACGAAGCCAAATCTTAACCAAAGAAGACAGTCACTACTTGAGAGAGTTCTTGATACCCCCGGCTCAGGAGATCTGGCCAGCTTTCCAATAAACTTCCATCTTCCCAGCTGTTGTCCCAAGTGAAACATGATCTATTATCTGATAACAAACAGCAAAATTTTCTCTCTGTCTAGGGATTCCTCCTCACCCAGAATCTTAGCCTGTGGCCCTTTCTCCTTTCTACAGGAGAGGAATTATGTTTTCCTTGCCAGATTCCTTACAGTGTTATACATGTGGGTTTGCACCAATCTTTGCTTTCATGATATAAATTTCTCCTGTAAATCTTATTCTTATTTTCTTGCCTGCTTGCCCTTCTGGATGGAGACTCTCACCATGAGGTTGCCAAGTCACTCAGTTGTGATCTTTTCTCCAGGTTCCTACCCCTTTTTCTCCATCTGTCAGGAATCAAGTTTCAATAAAAGGAAGTTTATTTTTGATTCAGTAAATTGATGTAAGAAGGGAAGCAAAACTATTTTGATTAGAATATGTTTGATTAGATACCTTTTCCAGCTGTCTGACCCCAACTCAAGAGCTCCTTATTTAATTCTTTCTATGTGCAAACAAAATGAAGCAAGGCCCACCTTAGAAACAAAAGGTTTTCTCACAATGAAAATGTCAGATTCTTCTTCCCCTCAGAAATAATGTCATCTAAGGAAAAGTTCATGATAAGTTTGCTTTCTTCTTTTAAGGTAACTTTTGCATACGATGTTAAGTAAAATATGAGTTGAATTTTGCAAAAATATCATGATTTAGTCACTTGCTTTGGTCTTTAGAATAAGGATGGATGAATAAATAAAGAGATAGATGGATTGATGGGTGTGTGGATGGGTGAATGGAAGGATGGGTAAATAAATGAATAAACTGATGTGTGGGTGGAAGAGTGGATGGATGAGTGGATAGGTAGATGGATGGGTGGGTCGGTGGATGGATGAGTGGATTGGTGGGTGGATGGGTGGACGGATGGATGGATGAGTAGATGGGTGAACGGATGGGTGGGTGGATGGATGGATGGATGGTGGGTAGATGGATGGATGGATGGATGAGTGGATGGGTGGGTGGATGGATGGATGAGTGGATGAGTGGATCGGTGGATGGATGGGTGGGTGGATCGGTGGATGGATGGGTGGGTGGATGGGTGGATGGATGGGTGGAAGGGTGGGTGGATGGATGAGAGAAGGGGAGGAAAAGAGTAAGAGAGAGAGAGAGAGACAAATAGAGAAAGTATTAGAATCATCAGATGATTGAGAGAAAATGTAGTTCATTTCCCTTTATTTACTGATGAGGAAGCTGAAGCCCAGGGAGACCAAGTCCATGGTTCCCCCAGTGAGACCTAAAATCCAAGACTGCTGCCTCCCAGTCCAGAGGTCTAATATTGCTATTTTGTCTCAGTCCTAATGGAATTAGCCAGTTCAAACTAATTTATTCTGCAATAGGAACCAACGGCCAAATCTCCATGGCTCAAAACAACAATGGTTGACTTCTTGCCTACACTACAGGTCCACAGCTGTTCTGCAGAAGGGTGCTCTGCTCACCTCAGCCAGTCAGAGACTTGGGCTGACAGAGTTTCACCATCTGAGGTCATGGCCATCTCCCCAGACAGTCTTCAAGTTCACTGCTGCGGGTAGAGAGAACATAGAAGTCTCCCAGCAGCTCTTCCATGCCTCTACCCAAAAGTGACCTGTGTCCCTGCCACTCCCATCTCATTAGCCAAAGCAAGTCTCTGGGAAGTTGGAGAAATGTAATCCTCCGTTATGCCCAAGAAGGGGAGAATAAAAATATTAGGGAGCTTGAGAAATGTCTTCCACACCAGCCCTGCCTGCGGTCACTATTTAATAACCCACAGGGCAGCTTTGGGAATGGTCTATACCTCCCACATTTTGCATTATGAGGGTAGGGATAGACAAAAACAAGGCTCACTGTAACACCTTTCTCAAAATAACATAGAATTGACCTCTGAGAGAAGCTTGGAAAAGTCCCAACCCAAAGCCCCAGGAAGCCCTAGACAGCTCTAGTTCTGGCTCTTTGTCATCAAATCTGCGAATACTGAGGGTCCGATCTTAAGACCTTAAGCACATAATACAATGGCCATGAAGAAAACTCTATTTTTAGAGCATGCCATATCACTAAGCTAGATGGTTCTGGAGAATGTTAGACCTGGAACGAACCATTTCCTCCCTTATCTCTTTTAACAGCCCCCATATAGCTGACTGATAGATATTATTATCATCAGTTACAGATGGCAAAACTGATACTCAGAGGATTAACAAGAGTGGACCAAGTGCATTAGTCACAATAACCTGGGTTACCTATGGTGACAAACAATCCTAAAATCCCAGTGCCTCAACATACACGTGTGCTCTTGCTCACATGGTATCCAACATGAGTTGCACGAAATTCTGCTCTACAGCCCCATTTGGGACCTAGGATGGAGGCTCTGCCATCTTATAGCCACAGCATCAAAGCACATGGCCTTCTCATCTGGGAGGTTGGGGAACACATGTCTCCTGCATCTCATGGTGGGAGAAAAGGAGGCGACCAGCGATCAAAGTGCTTCACCCACACAGAGCACAAGTCATCTCCACTCACTGCCTGTTGGGCAGAGTTGGCCACGTGACTGTCCCCCAGCAGTGGCTGGGAAGTACACTTCTCTTTGTGGGCAGGGCAGGAGAGAAGCTGGCGACATACACCAAGCCAGGGCAGGCAGCAGCAGAGCTGGGTCCAGAGCCCAAGCATATTAGTCTGTTCTCACACTGCTATAAAGAAATACCTGAGACTAGGTAATTTATAAAGAAAAGGGATTTCATTGGCTCACAGTTCTGCAGACTGTACAGGAAGCATGGTGCCAGCATCTGCTTGGCTTCTGGAGAGCCCTCAGGAAGCTTACAGACATGGTGGAAGGCAAAGGGCAAGCAGACACCTCACATGGCCAGAGCAGGAGGAAGAAGGAGGGGGGAAATGCCATACACTGTTAAACAACCAGACCTCGTGAGAACTCACTCACTATAAAGTACCAAATGCTAAACCATGAGAAACCAGCCCTATGATCCAATCACCACCCACCAGGCCCCACCTCCAATACTGGGGATTACAACTGAACATGAGATTTGGGTGGGGACATAGATCCAAACCATATTACCAAGTCCTCTGGATTTCCTTCCAATGTTCCTATTCTGTGGCCAGAGTAAATGGCTCAAGTGAAAATTCAGCTAGGCTCTAATCCAAGGATCTTGGATTGGTCACTTCCCTACCTGAGACAACGTTTGCTCACTTGTAAATAGGAATAATAAAAGCTACCCCAAGGCCTATTGTGAGGATTATATGAGATAATGAATATTAAGCACTTACTATAGTATCTTGCACCTAATCAGCCCTCATTAAATTCTTGTTGCTGTTGAGATTGTAGTTTTAAAGCCACCGTGGCCTTTGATGTCATGAACAGGGTCGGCTAGGTGATCGAAACATCTGCCTCTTCTCTGCAGACCTCAGACGTTGTCAAAATCACCCTCTGATGACCCAACTTTATTTCTGGCACCATCCTGGGACTGACAATTTGTCACTCAGACACAAAGAAAAACCTTCTCATGGACCCTCCAAGGAGTCTAGGTTCTTATTATGAACCCTCGTTTTATCTGTTAATTCAGTACATATTTATTAAGCACCTCTTCTGCATTTATTTCCTAGGCTGGGAATAAAATTTTAGAGAAAACAAACATAAATCAACTCATGGCATTTAAGGTCTTTGTTTTTAATTTTTTATCTTATTTTATTTTTAATTAATTAATTTTTGTTTTTTTAGAGACCAAGTCTCACTCCGTGGCCCAGGCTAGTGGTGCAAGCATAGCTCAAGGTATCCTCAACCTCCTGGACTCAAGCGATCCTCCTGCATCAGCCTCCCAAGTAGCTGGGACTACAGGCGTGCACCACCAAGCCTGCCTAATTTTTTTTTTTTCATTTTGAGATGGAATTTCACTCTTGTTGCTAAGGCTGGAGTGCAATGGCGTGATCTCAGCTCACTGCAACCTCCACCTCCCAGGTTCAAGCAATTCTCCTGCCTCAGTTTCCCGAATAGCTGGGATTACAGGCGTGCACCACCACACCCAGCTAATTTTGTATTTTTAGTACAGACAGGGTTTCACATGTTGGTCAGGTTGCTCTCAGACTCCTGATTGAAAAAATTTAAAAAAAAATTTTTGGTAGAGATGGGTCTTGCTTGTTGCCCAGGCTGGTCTCAAACTCCTGGGCTCAAGTAATCTGCCCACCTCAGCCTCCCAAAGTGTTGGGATTAGTGAGCCACTGTGCCTGGCCCACTTTAGAGTCTTTGAAGAACCACAAAGTTACCTCGCAGAGTCTTTGGAAATAAGTAGGCATAGAACTCACCCTTTGCGAGTGAATTGGACTGGCAAACACTGCTGTCGCATTATGTACCCACGCAGAGCCCCGCTTCAGGCACACTTGGTCCACGTGATCTTTGTAGGTGAACCCTGCATGCTGAGTCCTGTGGTGGCCCCTGGCCCCTGCCTCCCTCCTGGGATTGCGCGCTCTCACAGCCACAGCAAGCTCAGCCAGCGTTCACTCTTCTTCTAGCCCATCCTACTTACCACAGTCACTTAACTCCGAAAAATCCTGGCACCTTCTCACTGCCTGCCAAGTTGTACTCCATTGGCAGGGTGGATGGTGTGCCCGCCTTTACACGTGGCCGGGAATCTAAACCCCACCCGGCCCAGGGCCATGGCAGGGTGTCTGATGCAACAGCTTCCCAAGTTGTCAGAGAAGAGCCTTAAGCTTCCTCGCTGCACGGGACTCCAGGAGTCCCTTAGGAAGCTCAGGCTAGAGCCTGTTTGTTCACCTTTCCCGTGATTCCATGAGCCATTTAATATCCTGAAATAAATCCCTTTCTGCTCTGCTCTGTAACTGAACCCTGACCAATACCAAGACTGGAATCAGGAGGGGTCATAGGACTGAGTCTTAGGAATCAAAGTCTCAGCTCCCTCAGCTGGGTGGTTTTCAAACTCCTGGGCCCAAATGTATACACATAATTTTAAAGAAATCAATTTCCGGATCCTTACCTCCTTTATACACTCTTGCCCCAAGGCAAGTGTTCAAAAGCACACTTTATAAAGGAAGCACTAGCCCTCAGCCTTCCCAAACTTACTCCACAAGGGTTTCTAAACCCTCAAATGCCAAACACAGGGAAAGGCTGTCCTGATAACCAAGCAAGGCCCCACCATCCTCTGCCTTTCCAGCTTTCCCTGCCTCGTGGTACTTTCTGCTAAGGAAGGGGCCTGGCCTTTGGGCCACGTTGGGATGTTCTGAATTCAGATATATGACAGTGAGCTGGTGAGTAATGACAAGTGCTGAGTAACGACCCCATCTCTGACATATCTATCTACCGTCAAAGGGGGCAACATTCTGCAGGACAAGTCCTGTGAGGACCTGGGTAGGGAATGCTAGGTGATTTGGGGAAGAGAAAGAGGAAAGAATTGGGAGAATTGACTGATGTTTCTAGAACAAACCTTTTCCATTCCCATCAGCTTAATTTTGTGATCAGGCTTTCCAGCAATTATACCTATGAAGCACAAAAAGTAGGAAAAGAACCCAGGCAGAACCATCTGGCAGTGGTAGATTCTGGCGGTGGTAGATTCAGTCATACATTTTTAAAATAAGAAAATCCCAGTTGGGCCATAGTAGCTCACGCCTGTAATCCCAGCATTTTGGGAGCATCACCTGAGCCTAGGAGTTTGAGACCAGCCTGGGCAACATAGGGAGGCCTCATCTCTACAAAAAAACTTTAAAAATTACCCAGACATGGTGGCACGCACCTGTAGTCCCAGCTACTCGGGAGGCTGAGGTGAGAGGATCGCTCGAGCCCAGGAGTTTGAGGCTGCAGTGAGTTGAGATTACACTACTGCACTCCAGGCTGGGCAGCAAAGTGAGATCCCGAGAGAGAGAGAGACAGAGAAAATTTTAAAAACTCATCATGTAAGTGAGACATTTCCAATAAAATTTCACTCTTTGAATTAACACAATTTTTTTAGCAATGTTTATAACATTTATGTTGTTTTCATTAGTTGCATGATAACAATCATAGTAATCATGACCCAGAAAATACTTTAAATTCCGAAAGTCTTTGGGTCGCAGGAAATAAAGAATGCCTTACAATTTCGATTCACATACATTTTTGGTTGCAGAAAAGGGTGATTAATAAATGTTTCAAGTGTAAGTACAGGATGAACCTTGAAAAAGTTACACTAACTGAAGGAAGTCCGTCTCAAAGGATAGCATGCTGCATGATTCCATTTACATATAAATGCCTGGAGTGAGCAACTCTATAGAGACAGAAAGTGGATTAATGGTGACCTAGAACTGGGTGGGTTTGAGGGAGATGGAACAATTGCTGGGGTGATAGCTGAGGGGTGTAGGGCTTCTTTTGAAATAAAAATGTTCTAAAATATATTGTGGTCATGATGTAAAAGTCTGTGAATATATTAAAAGGCATTCAATTGCACACTTATGTGAATTGTACAATATATAAATTATATCAAAATAAAGCTGTTAAAAATATACATTAGGCTGGGCACAGTGGCTCACACCTATAATCACAGCACTTTGGGAGGCTGAGATGGGAGGATTGCATAAGACCAGGAGTTCAAGACCAGCCTGGGAAACATAGTGAGACCCTCTGTCTCTACAAAAGAAATGAAAAGGCAATTAGCTGGGTGTGGTGGCACATGTCTGTAACCCCAGCTTGTCAGGAGGCTGAGGTGGGAGGATGGCTTAAGCCCAGGAGTCCAAAGCTGCAGCGAGCTATGATTGCGCTACTGTACTTCAGCCAGAGCAACAGAGTGAGACCCTTTTAAAAAAATATATACACACACACACATTACCTTATGAAGTAATCCTGAGAAGAAAGTGAAATGGAACTTTATATGTTCAAGAGTAAAAAGACAAATTTTCAAAATTTTGAAAAATTTTCAAAAATTAAAGAGATTGTTCAAATATTTTAAAGTACATGATGATGGATAGCATGTCATTATAGTGTTTAGGCTCCATGGATACTTTTTACAAAGTTACATGACATTTTTATCATAATGTCCCTATTGACAGTGCAGCGGTAGATTCACCCCAAAGCTAACAAACCCCAATCTTCAGAGGCTTTCACTAGCACAGGCCACCTCCAAGGCCTAGAAATGGCTCTTCTGGGTCACATATTTTAGTAAAATTTGCAAGAGTAAGACCTTTCAACCTTAAGAATTAATACCTCTTTTTACACTCCCCTTTGTCTTTCTTCTCCTCATGTGTGGTGGCATTGCAGTGGCCATGGGTGCTTTTGAAAGTCCACTAATTGAATTGGGATAAATAAGTTAGTTGGGGTTTCAGAGGATATATTTACTGGTGCAGTAACTTCCACATATGATTATGTTATTGCTAGCCCCTCTGGTGTAAAAATGATTTCTAGAAATACTCCCTCTGCCCATGGTCCTGAGGGCCAGAAGTCATGCTGTGATATTCATTTTCTGTGGTGACCAGCACCATGAATGTGTGGACAGTAGAGAAGAAATAAGGTTAGAAATGTACACAACCAGAAGCCAGTCTATGCAAAAACATAATAGAGATGAATCAGGCAGATCTTCAATAAAAAGATCTCTTTCTTAGGTTTTGTCATGTTAGCTTTTTTTAAACTTCTAATGTTCTGTGATCCATTTCAACTATTTACACTTATCAGGAAAAGGTGAGATGTGAAGTTAAAAGTGGGTGAAGGCGAGGTCAGGAGATGGAGATCATCCTGGCCAAAATGGTGAAACCCTGTATCTACTAAAAATACAAAAATTAGCCAGGTGTGGTGGCGCACACCTGTAGTCCCAGCTACTTGGGAGGCTGAGGCAGGAGAATTGCTTGAACCCAGGAGGCAGAGGTTGCAGTGAGCCAAGATCGTGCCACTGCACTCCATCCTGGCAACAGAGCGAGACTCCGTCTCAGAAAAAAAAAAAAAATTGTCTTCAAGAGTGCATGCAGAAAAAAATTTGAAAACCACTAAGTTATCTGACTTGGCTGGGCTTGAAGCACAGGAGGTCTCATTCACATCAGAAGGTGGGACCCTGGTGCTCTGTAGCAAGAGGTGACACAACAGTTGCTCGAACTCTGCTTTCAGAGTTGGGGTTATAGGAGTCAAGTGATAAGTGGAGTTTTGGCTCACGTGCTTCTCATGATGTACCTTGTAGGTCTATAAACTTATCCTGTAGCATTTCCTGGGTTTCTGAATGCAGAGCATTGTCTACGCAGAAACTCTGTGAATGCATGCAGAAACACCCCAGCTATAGAATCCCCACACTCATCCTTGGCCCAGGAAGTAAGGATTATTTAGGTAAGAAAGAGCAAGTGGAAAACCCTGGAACCACTTCTTCCTAACAAGAGTTATCAAAAGCAACATCACATCCCTGAATGAACTGCCAAAGACTTGAAAGATGTAGAGATGGCTGGGCGTGGTGGCTCATGCCTGTAATCCCAGCACTTTGGGAGGCCGAGGCAGGTGGATCACGAGGTCAGGAGATTGAGACCATCCTGGCTAACACAGTGAAACCCTGTCTCTACTAAATATACAAAAAACTAGCCGGGCGTGGTGGTGGGCACTTGTAGTTCCAGCTACTCGGGAGACTGAGGAGGAGAATGGCATGAACCCAAGAGGCAGAGCTTGCAGTGAGCCAAGATCACGTCACTGCACTCCAGCCTGGGCGACAGAGTGAGACTCTGTCAAAAAACAAACAAACAAACAACAAAAAAAAAACAGATGTAGAGATGACATTTCCTATTATGGCCACTTAACACCCCTGCTTCACCTATGTAGAACACATATGGCTGTTGGAGGATAATGAGGGTTCACTGTTAATTTAGTCGACAGATGGCTTCAATTGCAGCTCTTGTTCTAGACATAGTTTTATGACTGTAGCAAACCAACACAGCCCCCAGCACCCAATATGCAACTATTAATTTGGTAAATGTGTTGTCTCTTTCCCAATGAAACCACCAGAAGCAATATTCTTTTACCTGGTAGGGGCAGCAATACACCTCCACAGTCTTACCCTGTGTCAGGACTCTGCCTTCTCTCCCAATTACATCTGCAGGGAACTGTGTTCATGTCACCATTCCAGAGGACACCACATTAGTAATATCATTCTTATTGCACCTAGTGAGCAGAAACAAGTATATTATGTGCCTAGATGTGTGCCAAAGAGTGGAATGTTGTGTCACAAGAATTCAAGAACCTGCTCTCTCAGCAGAATTGCTGTGCCCAGTGATCTGGTGAGCGATGGGATATCTCTCTGAATCTTGCACCCCCTACTGCTAATAAAGAGCTATAGCACTTGATACGACTCTGGATTGGGGAACCAATATGTACTATGTGTTTGTGTGTGTATGTGGGTGTGTGTGCAGCTCTGACCCATATTCTAAATAACCCATTAGTCTGCCAGCTTTGAGAAAATCTCAGGGCAGGCCAGGCATGGTAGCTCATGCCTATAATCCCAGCACTTTGTGAGGGCCAAGGCAGTAGGATCGCTTGAACCCAGAAGTTCGAGACCAGCCTGGGCAACATAACAAGATGCTGTCTCAAAAAAACTTTTTTAAAATTAGCTGGGTACATGGTGGCATACACCTATAGTCCTAGCTTCTCAGGATGCTGAAGCAAGAGGATTTCTTGAGCCCCAGGAGTTCAAGGCTGCAGTGAACTATGGTTGCACTACCATGCCACTCCAGCCTGGGTGACAGAGACAGACTCTGTCTTTATTAAAAAAAAAACATTTCAGGCCATGTGCAAGCAGCTTTACCACCGTTTGGATCTGTAACAGATCTAATAGTGCTGGAAGTGTCCATAGCCAGTCAAGATACAATGGTGTCTTATTTTAAAATGTTAGGTCTTATTTTAAAAATGTAAGACTGAACATACCACTGCCAGAATATACCACTGCAGAACTCCTCAAGGAAAATCACAGGCAAGGCTGTATGTCCAATCACAGAGTTGGTGGAAGACTACAGCATCTCAATACAAGAAAGACCATATAGAAATAGGACCTCTCAGGAAAAAAGACTTAGATCGCTCCACTAGATAAAGAGCACTAACCAGCAGAGGCGCCGGATATGGTGAAAGGAAATACATGCTAGGATAACGCAAGGATGCTCAACAGTCCAACCTCAGACTCAGAAGCCTTGGAAAAATGAGGAGTGCCATATCATTGTTTTTCTTCTTTTCTCTATCCTAGTCAATTTATATTTGTCCTCCCCGTTTCCCTTAACATTTTAGATTGGATGTGTTTTATATAAGATGTGACTTTATAATTAGGTCTACGGGTTATAAGATATCAAGGTAGGATTATGACTGAACTCAAGTGAACACCAGGACAGAATCTAGAACATAGAACCTCCGTGAGGACAGGATGCAGTGGCTCATGGCACTTCCCCCTTTTGGGAAGAAAGTGAGTTCCATGTTTTACTGCATGGGGAATCACTGCCATTTGGAAGTGTACGTATAAGAAGAGAGGAGCGTATGGGAGTTGAGTAACCAGGTGGAGGACTGTGATGGGAACTGCGGATTGAGTCACCAGCAACCATGCTGACATCATCCTAGCATGCCTTCATGTATTGTAGGAGCTGCGACGCTAGGGTTTTTACTATATTTCCCCAACTCTCTTGCATCTAGGGTTCTACAGTGATTTAGATTCCACTATTCGGGAGAATTAGTGCGAGATTAGGAAGGCGCGTTTCTAATATTCTGCTGACGAGCACCATTGTAAAAGGTACCTGGTTTCGCTCTGAAAGCGTGAGGAGAGGTCTCAGTGTCTACTTACTGGCTTTGTGGAGTATTAAGAAGCACTGCCCAGGGAACCTATTTGCTGGTGTGGGTTATACCAGGGGGTGTCACGGTTTTGGAGCTGGCAGCACTAGCAGTAGCTTTCTGCTTGGGGGAGTTTCTTGACTGTATCAATTGCCTGTCACGGTGGTTTCCGCCCCAGGCAGGTGGCATGGGTCTGGAGCTAGCAGCTGTGGCCACCGTTTCCCTACTGGTGTCTGCTGAATTCGAGGAGGGGCATTAGTTTCTTTAGTTCTTCAGGGTGGCTTTGGGTCGTGTTCTTAAAAGATCAGTCTGGAATCTGATCCTTCAGTCTTCCCAAAGAGTCTGTAAACCACTTAATATCCTGCCGCAAATCCCTTTCTGCTTAAACTAACTAGATTGAATTCCGTTCTCTGCAAGCCAGCCTGGGCGATAGACCGCAGAACCCTCTACGCCGTTCCTCTCCCTGTGGATTCTCTTTTTCCTAAACGAAGTCACTACACGTGGATCTAGAATATATTATTTATTCTTCTCGGCCAAACCACAGGCTTTCCTTTTTAAAAAATCAACTTGAGATTTACCCTCTATGAAGGCATTTCAGATGAGGTCAAAAACGCTTCTCACTTCCTCTGCAACTGTGACCCAGACACTTCGGTAACGGCTTACTGGGGGCTCTAAGACCATTAATCGGTTTCAGAACCGGAGTCCCTGTGCCTCCCTTGGGAAGCACTTTTCACATCAAGTAAAAAGTCCTGTGACCTTAGCAGGGCAGACGAGGCCTCAAACACTGCAGTTTAAGGCTGGGATGGCAAAAGACGTGACCACTTATTCCTCTAGTCTTTCCAACTCTCTCTCTTCCGCTTCCTTCTCCCTCCCCTTCTCACGACGCCCGGCCATTGCCTCTGAAGCTGGATGGTGGCTGAGCACGCCCCGCGAGGACACTCGTTCAGGGGAGGGAGCCCGAATCTGTCAACAAAGCATCCCTACCTGCAGGAGGCCCGGAGCCCAGCGTAGCCCCCACGCCTGCCGGGGTCACCGAAACGCGGGGGCTGCAGCGCCGGGGGGTGCACACCGCCCCCTGGAGGCGGTTCCTGGCCCTGAGCCCCGAGCCCCGCCGGCGTTGACTCCACTTCGCGGCTGCGCACTTTCCACTTGGCGCCCAGCCCTGGCAGATCAGGACCCAAACACACACGCACCCACGGTTCACAAGAAAGACTTTTCACAGGAAAACTAAATGAGGGGTGGTCGTTCTAATAAATACAACGTGCGATGGCTCAACTACGTGAGAAATCATTAGAAAATGCAGAAAATGTGTTTCCCTTTCTCTGCCATTCCCATTCCAATTCACTGCTTTTTTAAAACCCATTTATGCCCTTCTCGGAAGCCTCCTCCGTGAGCAATATCACCCAACTTCGACAGCAGCGTCAACCACTTTAGAAAATGAAAAGAGATAATTGGCAATTAACAACATCATCTACGTTTTAATACATTTTACAAAATTAAAAAAATGCAAGGCACCCGGGCGCGGTGGCTCATGCCTGTAGTCCCAGCACTTTGGGAGGCTGAGGCGGGCGGATCGCCTGGGGTCAGGAGTTCGAGACCAGCCTGACCAGCGTGGAGAAACCCCCGTCTCTACTAAAAATACAAAATTGGCCGCGTGTGGTGGCGCATGCCTGTAATCCCAGCTACTCTGGAGGCTGAGGCAAACGAATCGCTTGAACCAGGGAGGCGGAGGTTGCAGTGAGCTGAGATAGCGCCATTGCACTCCAGCCTGGGCAACAGGAGGGAAAAACTCTGTCTCAAAAAAAAAAAAAAAAAAAAAAAAAAAAGCAAGGCAAACTAGTTGGTCAATTGTCATTTGTGTCATTTCCAAAATGACACTAATGATTATGTGTCATTTCCAAAATGACACTAATGTTTATGTGTCATTTCCAAAACTCAATATTCTTTGAATAATAAAACCAACGCTTTCTCTAACAACTTGTGTGACACGTCCCCGATTCAGCATTTAAGATTTCGAACTAAAACATAATCCGAAGAGATTCCTTAATGGGAAGTTTGGCAACCTTGCCAAGTACATAGACCTGGTCCTCTTCTTACTTCAACTGGTCTTTCTTTTAATGAGTGGATTGCATTATACACCTTTTTGTTCTGTTTTGCATTCACATATGCATTAAATGCTTGTTTCACTTGATCAATCAGATATTAAAAGAATGTAAACATATTCTGGCCATAAATGATAAAAGCTGCATTTGTAGACATGCTCAGTATACTTATTATTGGCCACTGGGTCAACGTTGAGAATTCCCAAAAGAAGTCCCCACCTGCATGGCAAAGCTGATGGAGCTTACAAACCGGGAACATCATAAGTATTAACCATCCTGAAGTATATTCTTTCTTACAAGACGTTGGAAAAACAAACGATGGGCATCTAGAATGACAATAGCTTCCTGCTCCTCCTGCAATTGTATCTTTTTTTAAAGAAAGACAAATGCTGAAAACCGTTGGAAAGGCACGCAAAATTGTATGCAAAGGTCCCATTCAGCCAGAAGAGGTGCTCCCAATTATGTTTACTTAAAGGCAGAGGTCCAGACACATTTTTGATATCCTCCTTTAAAAAAAGTTGCAGTCCTTAAAATTTGGTAAGCTTCTGTGACTAAAAGTATCTTTACTGCTACCTAAAATATGTACATATGTGCATGTTTAAAATCCCTTCTTTTCATCATTTTCAGAGACACTATTTCAATTTCCTGCCCTGAAACATGTGGAATTTCATTTTAAACAAAAGTCTCCTTTCAGGGACTTGCAGGCTTGGTGTGGCTGATTGGTGCTGGAGGCCGCTCAGGACCCAGTTTCTCACCTCGCCACACATGACCTCAGACATAGCAAGTGCCGTGCAGAGTGAGCTCTTGCTCTTCAACCCAGGTGACAGCCAGAAGCCTGGGCCATGTCTTCCACAGTCTCGATAGCTGCGGCAAGGTGCCTGTATTATCTTTTTTCGTTTTTCTTTTTTTTGAGGCAGGGTCTCACTCTGTTGCCCAGGCCGGAGTGTAGTGGCATCAGTCATAGCTCACTGCAGCCTCAACCTCCTGATCTCAAGCTACCCTCTTGCCTTGGCCTCCCAAAGTCCTGGAATTACAGGCGTGAGCCACCACACCCAGCCCATATTATCGTTATAATACACACAGGGATCCCAGGAACGAACAAGAGCTAGTACATGTAGAGCATATTCTATGTGCCAGGAATGTATTATTACATGGAATCTCTCACAGCTTTCTGGAAGGTAGGGACTGAAATTGCCTCCATTTTCCACCTGAGTACACTGAGGCTTATAGATGATAGTTACTGGGCCCAAGGTAAAGGAGCCCAGGGGTCCAACCCGGCACCGTTATGCTTAGCATTATATTGTTTTCTTTTAATAACTGCCTTTAATTAATTAATCAGGCACATTATTCTTCCCTTAGACCTGTATGTAATCGACAGTCAGTAAATGTGAAATAAGAATGATGGTGGCAAAGCCAAATAACAACAATGTGCTCAGATAAAAGAGTTTTTAAAATTTAGTTCATACTGAAGACCTTTCTACAGTGAGTTATTCCCAGAGTTTTACAATTAACTTATCAATTTAGACTTTAGGCCAGGTGCAGTGGCTCATGCCTGTAATCCTAGCACTTTGGGAGGAAGAGGTGGGCGGATCACTTGAGGTCAGGAGTTCAAGACCAGCTTGGCCAACATGGGAAACCCTGTATCTACTAAAAATACAAAAATTAGCCAGGCGTGATGGTGCGTGCCTGTAATCCCAGCCACTCGGGAGGCTGAGGCAGGAGAATTGTTTGAACCCAGGAGGCAGAAGTTGTAGTGAGCCGAGATCACACCACTGCACTCCAGCCTGGGCGACAGAGCAAGACTCTGTCTCAAAAACAACAACAAAAATTAAAATTAAAATAAATAAATAAATATAAAAAATAAATTTAGACTATATTTCAACTTAACTCATAATCAAACATTTCAGGATTTATTTAATATATCAGGTTAAATTAAGTCTAAATGGATCATGAAGTCTTTATGCTTCCCCTGAAAATGAAAAATGAGGGCTACATAATTTTTATACGTGAAAGACTTAAGCTTTACAATGCCATATAACAAAAAGATTTCCCATTCCAATACAGTGCTCCCAAGAAAATTAAGCTTTCTTTTCTCCACCATGATAGTTTCCTAAAACAAACAAATAAACTTTGATAAACATAATAAGTTTAAAAGAGTGGGAGAATGAATGAGTTCAGGCTTTTATGTACTGACATTCCACCAAGGGGGTTCAGGCAGCATCAAGACAGTTAGACTAGATAGTCTTTATTGCCTCTGTTTGGGTGGTTTGGATCTGTGTTCCCGCCCAAATCTCATGTTGAAATGTAATCCTCATTGTTGGAGGTGGGGCCTGAATCATGGGAGAGGATATCTCATGCATGGTTTAGCACCATCCCTTTGATGCTATTCTCATGATGGTGAGTGAGTTCTCTCGAGATGGGTCATTTAAAAGTGTGTGTGGCACCTCCCCGCCCCCTGCTCCCCCTTCCACCTTGTGAGACATCTGCTCCCTCTTTACCTTCCACCATGATTGGAAGCTTCCTGAGGCCTCCCCAGAAGCAGATACCTGTGTATCTTCCTCTACAGCCTGCAGAACCATGAGCCAGTTAAACGTCTTTTCTTTATTTATAACAATGCAAGAACAGCCTGATATACCTCTCCATTTTTTCTAGCTATTTATTGAAAAATATATATATATATTTGAGATAGAGTCTTGTTTTGTTGCCCAGGCTGAAGTGCAGTGATGTGATTTCGGCTCATCACAACCTCCACCTCCCAGGTTCAAGGAGTTCTTCTGCCTCTGCCTCCCTAGCAGCTGGAATTACAGATGCACGCCACCACACCCAGCTAATTTTTGTATTTTTAGTAGAGATGGGGTTTTGCCATGTTGCCCAGGCTGGTTTCAAACTCCTGACCTCAGGTGATCCGCCCACCTGGGCCTCCCAAAGTGCTGGGATTACAGGTGTGAGCCACCGCGCCCAGCTGAAAAATATATAAACAGTAGAGAGAATATTGTAATAATTCCTCCCATAGCCTTCACATAATTCAACAGTTATCAATACACTGTCATGTATTATTTATATATACATTTATCTAATTCCTCCCTCCCTCAGTTACCTTGAAGTAAAACAAGATACATCATTTCATACAAAATATTTCAGTAGGTATTTCTAAAATATAATGACTCTTTAAAAAAAGCACAACTATATTATAATTACCACACCTGAAACAAAGTAACAGCAATTTATTAACATCATCAAATTTCCTGTCAGTGTTTAAATCAATCATTTCATCATTTATTTTTATGTTCTGTTCAAATCAGGCCAAAAACCCATGCATTAGAGTTAGCTGATGTATCTATTAGCACATTTTAAATCTATAGTTTCTCTCTCTTTCTTTTTCCTTGTAATGCATTTGTTGAAGAAATCAGGTCATTTGTCCCATAGTGTTCTCTATGATCGGAATTTCCTGACTGCATGCTGGTGATGTCATTTCAACATCCCCTGTACTTTGTGTAAGCTGATAATTGTATCTAGGCCCTTGATAAGGTTCACTGTAACCTCTTCTGAGGTTGTTCAGCTTAATGATTTGCTCTTCCCCTTGAAAAGGTGTCTCAGTTTTGCCATTTCTAACTACTATGAATAAGGATGTCTTTTTTCTGTGAAATTTCTTAGTAGGGAGGATACACAAAGTCTTGCATGGTCTAACGGAAAGAGCACAAAATTTACAGTCTAACAGATTTCTGTGGAAGACCCACTGCCTGTGAACTATGTGATCTAGGGCAAGCTATTTACACCATAATTATTTCATTTATTAAATAGGAACAATAATGATTGACTTATGAAGTTATTGTAAAGAGTGGCAAGAGAAGCACATATAAAGCATCAATCACATCATACTTTTTTATATGAAGTACAGAAATCTATTTCTTACAATTCTGGAGGTTAGAAAGTCCTAAGTCATGAGGCCTGCTTCTGGCAAGGGCCTTCTTGCTGTGTTGTCCCATGGTGTGGAAGATGGAAGGGAAAGAGAGCGCAGGTGTGCATGAGAAAGATAGGGGAGAAAGAAATGAAAATATGAAACTTTTCATTCATTTAAGCATGAAATAGTGATGGGCACAGAACTAAAACATCACTAGGGCCCAATGATTAAAGCTATTACTCACATGATATTGACATTAATCCATTCACGAGTGCAGAACTCTCATGACCCAATCACCTCTTGAAGGTCCCACTGTTGCACTGAAGATTTAGTTTCCAACACATGAACTTTGGGGAACACATTCAAACCATAGCACCTACCATATCTTGCTGTAACTTAACCTAAGCTCTCAGTCTGCATGTTCATGTGCATACGTCATCTTTTTATCCACACAGTCATGCTCTTCCTGCACCCATATTGCTACTTTCCTTTCCTACACACAATTTCAGAACTATATTTTTAAAATCACCACAGATAGGAAGATTGTTTCCTGAAAACAGTCTTTTTTCAAATGACATCCCCAGAATTTGGACCATTTTTGACCCTAAAAAGCCTGCCCCTGACTTGAATGACATGCCTTCTGAGTGCAGTGCTTGTCCTGGAAGCTTGTCTTGTCCTGGGAATAGCATGTCAGTAGGCAGAGCCTCAGGCGGGCAGGATGGCAAGTTGTAAGACAGGAGGCAGGAGAGGGCTTGGGGGAGGCGTGGGATGGGGTTCAGGCATGAGCAGCTCAAGAGTCAGGGCAGATGGAGTCAAGGCAGGAAGGGCTTGCTGGAAATTGGGAGCCAGGCATTGAACGAAAAGTCAGGGCTGAGGGTTTTGGTACCTGGGTGGAATCCAGAAGGCGAGGGCCTGGAACCAAGGCAGCTGAACTCAATGCTGTATTGAGAGCCCAGGCAATGTAATATCTCAGGACCCAGGAGAGAGACCTTCTGGGGACCTTGCATGAGACTGTAAAGCCAGACTGTCTGGGTTTAAATCTTGGCTCTGCCCCCTTATAGCTGAATATCTGGGAGCAAATTATTTCACTTCTCAGTGCCTCAGTTTCCCCATCTGTAAACTGGATGACTCTAATAGTACCTTCCTCAGGGGGCTGTTTAAGTGAGTCAAAACAGGGAAAGTTCTTAGAAGTGGTAGTTGGCCCACAGTGCCATCAGATTCAGCTATTTTCTTTTAGAACTTAATCATTAGACCACTTTGCACATGGAGGATTCATCTCCAAGGGTATGTCACAGGCCCTGAGCGGCCTCTGATGTTGCTGGAAGGGGAGCTTATCTTATCTCCAACCCAGGGGAGTCTTGGCCTTGGTTAGCAAGATAAATTTTTAGTAATGTGTGTTATTATCCTCCCACTATGGAGATAGCAGCAACGGCTCTATTCTCTTCCTGGGATGTTCCTCTCCAACCTGTCCTCCTGACTCCATGCGGCTTTTCAACATTTCAGTCAACCATTACCTCTTCCAGGAGGTCCTCCCAAGCCCCCAGGCTGAGCTGCCAGCAGCTGCCCTGTCTTTTGTGTTATCAGCATTTGTCAAACCTCTCTTACGTTGCTTGTTTCTCTTCCTCACTAAAATGTGAGTTATTATACTCACAGATAATGCCTCTGTGTTTTTTATTTAAATGTTGTTTTCACGTTAAAATATTTCATGCAGAAAATAATATATAACTGATACTTAAGTACCCACCACCAAAATTCAGCAAAAATTGATAGTTTGTCTGTTTGGCTTCGTCTTTCTTCTTAAAAAAAAAAAAAAATGTTACCGACTAGATAAAGCTTCACCCCATACTTCCCTCATTATTTCCTTTTCAGAGGATATGCCCATCTTACAGCATGTTTTTGTAATTTTATTTCACACATACAAATTCCTGATCAAGACATACTATTGCATGTATTGGATCTTTAAGGTCTATGTAAATGGTATCAGGCTGTGTGGATACTTTAGCTACTTGCTTTTTTTTAGAACTGATGTTTTTGAGATTTATTCATGGTGTAATATGTACCTTTTTTTCATGATTTTAACAGCTGTGTTGTATTCCTTTCTGTGAATGAATTACCATTTATTTAGCCATTTTCCTACTCCGGGAAAGTTGAATTGCTTCCTTTTGCTGCTTCAAACAGTGCTCCAATGGACAACTGCGAGCATCCATCTTTGTGCACACACGTCTGTGAGCTAATACTTGTCAATGTTTCTCTGGGGGAAGAGATGACTCCACATTCCTTACTCCCAACACAGTGCCTGAAATAGCAAATGACCAGCCAATGTTTGTTGAAGGAAGAAATGAAAATATGAAACTTTTCGTTCATTTAAGCATGAAATACTGATGGGCATAAAACTAAAACATCGCTAGGGCCCAATTATTAAAGATATAATTATAGCTATGCAGGAGCATTTACAAATGTGAATGGGCTGCTATTTCTTGACTTAAGCCACAGAAATTCCTGTTCAAATGAATTATGGGGGAAATGAAGATATAATGCCAGAGAAAAGTGGTCACTCCCTGGGTTGACTTTAGCTATGTATCCAGTTCAGTTCTGAAGACAGAGCTTCAATTGTTATAGCAGATGAAACTGAAGGGCCAAGTCAACCACAGGGCTCTGATTTATGGCACTATGAGTTGCAAAGGGATCTAATACCTTGCATTACAATGAGGCCTTATTCACTTTTATGTGAATGATCAGGAGCTGGATCACGCATAAACAGATACACTTTGCCTTAAGAGGCTACTTGGGGCATATGATGCCACATGTTGGAACAACATTGAGATCACTGAACTGCTTAAGCTAAACATTATTCAGCTTCTGATGCTGCTTTAGAAACTAAATTATAAAACCTCATAACTTTGTTGTTTTCCAACTTTCCCAGGTGAGAATCTCCCACATGCAAAGGTAGTGTCAAAAATCCATCCATCCCAAACCATGGGAATACCTATGCTTTCCTTAATTAAATCATTAGCAATAGAGATGAGATTATACTTATACCAATTAGATCCACTCCATAAAGCTAAGTAGAGAATCAGCTTTCCCATAAGTCATATGAAAGTGAATACCACATGAAAAGGTAGATGCCTGAACTTTCCTCTTGAGAGGAAAGAAGCAAGGGATAAATCCTGAGAAGACAATCAACTGTGTCAACTACAGTCCACCCCTTTAGCTTCCTGATATCCATACTCCTCTTGCTCATGCCTACATGAAATGTACTCAATGTAACTCCAGTTCTCTGTGTAATGTGCAGTCATCTTCATCAAGTAGTTCCTCATGTTCAAACAACACACAGAAAATCCAAAAGAGTTGTAATTAAAAATCAAAAAATTTGAGTATAATATAGGAGATCAGGAAAGAGCAGCATTTCTGTTGCAATTTGAAAAGCTAAATTGGAATGATCATGTTCTAAAGGCACTGGAGAGACACAAAAGCAACAATAATTAGATGAACTAAATTTCAAATAAGAAAGAAGTCCTTTCAAGGTAATCCAAGGATCACTGGCCATTTTTTTTTTCCTGGGAGCATTTGCCAACTCTGGCCCCAATAAGAGGTACTAGGCTTGGGTAAGGAGATGCCATCAGAGCTTTTGGCAGTTGCATCAAACCAGCCCAAAGAACTGGAAGTGAGAGAGGGCCAAATGCAAGGCTGGCTTTCCTCATTAGTCATTGGCTGAATGCAGGGGTGGTGTAGAAGACTGGGGAGTTTGGCCAGAAAGACAGAGTAAAATCTTCCACAGTCTCGCAGTGCTGTGAAGATAATGTCTTGCTAGAGAGAAGGAGCCTAGAACAAGGAAACAACTGGTCTTCATTACAACACGTTTGTCAGATTTTGAAGCTACATCTAGCAGCAGGGGGTAAAAAACTAAGCTAAAACCTTGGAATGGCAAAACGTCTAAGGCTGAAGAGAGAAAGAATAGCTAGGCTCAATTCAAAGCCTAAAAGGACCACACCCAAGGAATAGGGATTAACCAGAGCTGAACCAAGTTCTACTAAAACTGCAACCTAGTCCCAGCCCAGCTCAGATCCCCTTTTCATTTAGGTAATCATAGGATGCTACGCAGAAGAAAATGAAGACTGGCCAGGCGCGGTGGCTCACGCCTGTAATCCCAGCACTTTGGGAGGCCGAGGCAGGTGGATCACAAAGTCAGGAGATCAAGACCATCCTGGCTAACATGGTGAAACCCCGTCTCTACTAAAAATACAAAAAAAAAAAAAAAAAATTAGCTGGGTGTGGTGGCAGGCGCCTGTAGTCCCAGCTACTCGGGAGGCTGAGGCAGGAGAATGGCATGAACCCGGGAGGCGGAGCTTGCAGTGAGCCGAGATCGCGCCACTGCACTCCAGCCTGGGCGACAGAGCAAGACTCTATCTCAAAAAAAAAAAAAAAAAAGGAAGAAAAAGAAAAAGAAAAAAAGAAAAGAAAATGAGGACCATTCCTGATTTTAAAAAATCAGATGGAGTCAGTGTAGTTATTTTGTGTGTGAGCATACAACAACAAAGAGACAGGAAGGTATGATCAAAAATCAAGACAAAAGTAAACAATAGAGGCAAACTTACCAAAAATCCAGGGTTTGGAATTGGAAGGGAAGGATATTCAAATACATAACATCATATTAAAGAAAGTAGAGGAAAAGATGAACAGAAGTCAACAGAAAATAGTGGAAAAGATTAATGGAAATCAACAGAGAATTGGAATCTATACAAAACAATCAAGTCAACATGCTAAAATTGAAAAACTATCTGAAATTAAGAATCTTAATTTCTTAATTTCAGGTGGGTATCATAAAAGGCTGGAAACAAAAGAAGTCAAGTTAGAGACAAATAGAAAATATATACACTGAAGCACAGAGAAGAAAAAGAAGGCATGTAGAGGACATAATTTTAAAACACACTATATACGTAACCAAAGTCCTAGAAGAGGAAGAGCAAGAAATCAGAGAAGAAGCAATACATGGGGCAGAAGAAATAATGGCCAAGAATATTCCAAAATTTATGAGAAGACATCAACGCACAGATTTTAAAATCTCAGAAACCCAAAGCAGGATAAATCAAAGAAACCGTGCCTACCATCCTATAGTCACACTACTGAAAAACCTGAGAAAAGTGACAGTCACAGGAAGAAAAGACACATTACCTTCAAAGGAGCAGCAATAAAACTGATGGCTGACTTTTCAATAGAAACTGGAAACCAAAAGACAATAGAATGACATCTTTACAGTGCTGAAGGAAACTGCCAACCTTGAATTTTATACCCAGTAAAAATGTTATTTGCAAATTAAGGTGAAATATGGTTGGACATGATGGCTCATGCCTTGTAATCTCAGCACTTTGAGAGGCTGAGGCAGGAGGATTGCTTGAGGCTAGGAGTTTGAGACCAGCCTGGGCAATACTCCATCTCTCCAAAAATAGAACATAAACTTAGCAGGGCATGGTGGCATGTGCCTGTAGTCCCAACTACTCAAGAGGCTGAGGTGGAAGATCACTTGAGTCCAGTTCAAGGTTACAGTGAGCTATGATCCCACCACTGCACTGCAGCCTGGGTGACATGAGCAAGACCCTGACTAAGGAAAAAAAAAACAAAGAAAAGAAAGAAAATAAATTAAAAGTGAAATAAAGACACTTTACTGAAAAACAAAAGCTGAGAGAATTTATCATCAGCACACTGGCACTATAAAAAATGCTAAAGGAAGTTCTTGGGTTGAAGAAAAATTGTCGTAGACAGAAACATAAAACTGTAGCAGAGAACCAAAGAGCACTGGAAAGGAGAAGAACTGTCTGCGCAAGGCCAGCTGTGAAGGAATAGATCCTAGTGCATAAGGCATAAGCTCTGTAATAAGTTTTGAATTCAGGAAGTGTGGGTCCTTCAATTTTGGTTTTTTTTTTTCAAGAATGCTTTGGTTATCCTGCATCCTTTGAATTTCCATATGAATTTGAGAACCAGTTTGCCAATTTCTACAAACAAGTCAGCTGGGATAGGATACAAATTGCTTTGGGTTGGTAGGTCAGTTTGGGAGGATGTATTACCATTTTAAAATATTAAATCTTCTGATCCATAAACACGGGATGTCATTCCATTTATTCAGGTCTTTTTCAATAATATTTTGTAGTTTCAATATATGTTTTTTATTTATTTTGTAAGTTTATTCCTAAGCATTTCATTCTTTTGTAGCTATTTAGATTTCAGAAAGTTTGAGTCCTGGCCTGGTGCTGTGGCTCACGCCTGTAATCCCAGCACTTTGGGACGCTGAGGCGAGTGCATCACCTGAGGTCAGGAGTTTGAGACCAGCTTGGCCAACATTTCTACTAAAAATACAAAAAATTTCTACTAAAAATATACAAAATTAGCCAGGCACAGTGGCTTACACCTGTAATCCCAGCACTTTGAGAAGCCGAGGCAGGCAGATCACCTGTGGTCAGGAGTTCGAGACCAGCCTGACCAACTGGAGAAACCCCATCTCTACTAAACATACAAAATTAGCCGGGCGTGGTGGCACATGCCTGTAATCCCAGCTACTCGGAAGGCTGAGGCAGGAGAATCACTTCAACCCAGGAGGGGGAGGTTGTGGTGAGCCGAGATCATGCCATTAAACTCCAGCCTGGGCAAGAAGAGCAAGACTCCATCTCAAAAGAAAAAAGAAAAGAAAGTGTGAATCCTTCTAGTTTGTTCTTCTTTGTAACTGGAATTGTTTCTTTTCTTGCTCCTTATTTTTACGTACCAGTTGTATGTTTTTAGATTTGAGATTACCATAGACTTGCAAATAATATCTTATAATACATTATTTTAAGCTGATGACAACACTGATTGCATAAACAAACAAGTAAAAAGAAAACTAATAAAAACTCTATACTTCAACTTTGTCTCCCTACTTTTTACCTTTTTCTTTTTTTGAGACAGTATCTCACTCTGTTGCCCTGACAATCACAGCTCACTGCAGCTTTGACTTCCTGGGCTTAAGTGATTCTCCCACCTCAGCCTCCCAAGTAGCTGAGACTACAGGCACACATCACCACACCCAGCTAAATTTTTTTATAATTTTTTGTAGAAACAGGGTTTCACCATGTTGTCCAGGCTGGTCTTGAACTCCTGGGCTCAAGTGATTTGCCTGCTTTGGCCTCCCAAAGTGCTGTGATTATAGACATAAGCCACCACACCCAGACTTTTTAACTTTTTGTTGTTTTTATTTATATCTTATTGCACTATGTGTTGAAAAGTTGATGTAGTTATTTTTTCTGATCAGTTTATATTATCATCTTTCTATTTAGAATATGAGTAATTTACACACCACAATCTTTCAGATTAAAGAACTCCCTTTGGCATTATTTATAGGACAGATCTGGTATTGAGATCCCTCTGCTTTTGTTTGTCTGGGAAAGCCTTTACTTCTCCTTCATGTCTGAAAGATATTTTCACTGGATATACTAATCTAGGGTAAAAGTTTTTTTCCTTTGGCACTTTAAATATGTTATGCCACTCTCTCCTGGCCTGTAAGGCTTTCAGTGTAGAGTCTGCTGCCAGATGTATTCGAGCTCCGTTGTACGTTGTTTGTTTCTTTTCTCTTGCTGCTTTTTGGAAACTTTCTTTATCCTTTACCTTCATGATTGAATTATTAGATGCCTTGAGGTCGTCTTCTTCGGGTTAAATCTGCTAGGTGGTCTAGAACCTTCTTTTACTTGGATATTAATATCTTTCTCTAGGTTTGGAAAGTTCTCCGTTATTATCACTTTGAATAAACTTTCTGCTCCTCTCTCTCTACACCTCTTTAAGGCTAACAACACTTAGATTTGCCCTTTTAAGGCTATTTTCTATTTTTTTTTTCCTTTCTTTTATGATGTCTTTGTTTGGTTTTGGTATCTGGGTAATACTGACCTCAAAGAATACCTTGGTAACTGTTCCCTCCTGTTCTTTTTCTTTAAAAAAAAAAAAATTAGTATTAACTCTATTTTAAGGTTTGGAGAATTAAAAAGTGAAGCCTTTTGGGCCTAGGCCATTTTCGTGGGAAGTTTTCACATTGTTAATTCAACCTCTTCATTTTCACAGGTCTATTTAGGTTATCTATTTCTTCTTGATTCAATTTTAGTAGTTTGAGTTTCCTAGAAACATGTTCATTTCATCTAAGTTTTTTGAATTTGTTAGCATATAAATGTTTATAGTATTCCCTTATAATGCTTCTTATGTCTGTGAGGTCAATAGAATTGTCATCTTTTTTATTCCTGATTTTAGTAATTTGAGTCTTCTTTTTCTTGGTCAGTCTAGCTAATTGTCAATTTTGACGATCTTTTCACAGAAACAACTTTTGGTTTTGTTCACTTTCTCTATTGTTTTTCTTCTGCTTCGTTAATAGCTGACCTAATCTCTATTACTTTCTTCCTTTTGCTTGTTTTAGATTGAATTTGCTCTCCTTTTTTCAGTGTCTTAAGGTGGAAAACTAGGCTAGTGATTTAAAATCTTTCTTCTTTTTTAACAGAGGTATTAACAGCTATTGAATACCCTCTAGACACTGTGTTAGCTGCATCCCATAAGTTTCAACATCCTATATCTTCATTTTCACTCACCTCTAAGTGTTTTGTAATTTCCCCTGTGATTTCTTTATTGATGTATTGGTTATACAGGGATGTGTTTTTTAATTTGCACATATTTGTAAATTTCCCAAATTTTCTGTTATTAAGTTCTAGTTTCATTCTATTGTAGTCAGAGAACATACTTTATAGGATTTTAGTTTTTTAAAAAAATTTGTTAAGGCTTGTTTTACAGCCTGGCTTATGGTCTCTTATGGCAAATGTTCCATATGCATTCGAGAAGAATGTGTATCCTGCTATTGGGTGGAATGTGTATTTCAAAGACCTAGTTGATTTATGGTGTTGCTCAAGTCTTCTACTTCCTTGCTTCTTCTACTTCCTTCTGCTTTGTTGTTCTAGCCATTATTGAAAGTGGGATATTGAAGTCTCCAACTATTATTGTTGAATTGTCTATTTTTCCTTTCATTTCTGTTTTTGCTTCATGTTTTTAGGAGGCTCTATTATTAGGTACATATGTGTTTATAATTATTACATTTTTCTGATAAATTTTATCAGTTTAAATGTTTGTCTTTGCCTTTAGTAACATTTTTTGTTTTACAGTGTCTGATATTAGCAGAGCTGCCACTTCTTTCTTATGGTTACTGTTCGCATGATAAATGTTTTTTCATCTTTTTACTTTTTACCTATTTGTATTGTTAGTTCTAAAGTGTGTCTCCTACACACAGCATATAGTTAGGTCTTATTTTTTTATTCAGTCTGAAAATATCAACCTTTTAGTTGGATTGTTTAATCCATTTACATTTAATGTTATTTTTTAAAGTTGGACAAATGGGTGCAGCACACCAACATGGTGCATGTATACATACGTAACAAACATGCACGTGGTGCACATGTACCCTAGAACTTAAAGTATAATTTAAAAAAAATTTTTAAAAAGTTGGTCTTATGTCTGTCATTTTGCTCTTTGTTTTCTACATATCTCATCTCTTTTTTGTTCATCTATTTCTTCTTTACTGCTTCTTTTGTATTAAGTAAATATTTTCTTGTGTAGTATTTTAATTGCTTTAATAATTTTTCACTGTATTTTTGAGTTATTTTCTCAGTGGCTTTTATATGGTTTATCACATGCACCTTAACTTAGAATCTACTTCAGATTTATATTAACTTAATTTCAATAAGATACAGAAGTGTTGCTTCTACATAGCTCTATACCTTTCCATCCTTTTTTGTGCTGTTTTATATATATATATATATAAAACAATAATACCACATATACATATATATATAACAAACCCAATGGTACAGTTACACTTATTGCATTACATAATTTTATGTCTTTTAAAGAAGAGAAGAAAGGAGAACAAGTTTATAATTATGAAGTTTGTTATATTAACGTTATTATTTACCATTTATAGCTCTCTTCATTTGTTCTTGTACATTCTAGTTGCCATCTGGTGTTATTGTCTTACACAAATACAGCTTTGTTCACATTCACTTCATTGGTACTGTTCTTCTCAAATATATTACATTTCTATATGTTTTGGCTCAACAATACAATTAAATAAATACAAATTGTTTTATACCACTGCTTTTCAAATAGGTTGAGAGAAGAAAGAATAAATATCCATTTATTTTATAATTACATCCACGTCTTTTACAGAAATGTCCACATCTTTTATAATTGCATACTTACCTTGACTGATGTCCTTTATTTTTTATGTAAACTCAAAATTCCATCTGGGGTCACTTGTCAACCTGAAAATTTTTCCCTTAAGTATTCTTGTGAGGTAGGTCTTCCAGCAATAAAATCTCTTAGTTTTTGTTTATCTGGGAATATTTTTATTATACCCTCTTTTTGAAAGATTGATTTTCTGGATATAAGATTCTTGTTTGAATTTTTTCTTTTAGCACTTTGAATATGGAATCCCATTGCCTTCTGGATGCCACTATTTCTGATGAGAAGTCAACTGTTAATGTTTTGGAGGTTTAACATTTTTAATATGATGTGTCTGGGCACGGATTTGTTTGCATTAATCCTACTTGGAGTTTGTTGGGGTTCTTGGATATGTATATTACTTTTTTATCAAATGTGATACATTTCAGCCATTATTTCTTCAAATATTTTTTCTGCTCTTTCCTCTCCCTCTTCTTCTTATATAATCATCGTGTATATCTGTACACTTTATGGTGTCCCACATTTCTTTGAGGTTTTGTTCATTTTTCTTCATTTTTTGTCTCTCTGTTTTTTATTTCACAATCTCTATTAATATATCTTCATGTTTGCTGATTCTTTTTTTTCTGGCAGTTCAAACCTACTGTTGAACTCCTCTAGTGAATTTTCTACTTTGGTTATTATACTTTTCAACTCCAGAATTTCCATTTGAATCTTTTTAATCATTTCTCTTTATTGATATTCTCTATTCAATGAGACACCATTATCATCTCTTCTCTTACTTCCTTAAGCATGGTTGCCTTTAGTTTTTTGTATATATTTCTGATGGTTATCTTTGTTAAGTCTTGTGTTTGGGCCCTCTGACAGTTTGTGTTATCTGCTTTTACCTCCCATGTATAAGTCTCCCTGTCATGTTTATTTGGGTGCCTCATGATTTTTTGTTGAAAATTTGAAATTTTAGATAGTATACTGTAGCCACTCAGAATACTGATTTTCCCTGAAGCCCCTGTCTCTGGAGATTGTTGTTCTTTGTTGTTTATCTGTTTAGTAATTTGGTGGCCCATCTGAGTGAAGTCTACTTTTCCTGCAGTGTAAAGGCACTGATGTTGCTCCTTAGAAAGCACAGCCTTGAGCATGTACATAGTCATCATGGGATAACAGTGGTTTTAGCAGGGTTCTCTTTCACTGTTTGTTTACCTGATCTGTCTGTAAGCTGTCCATGTCTACGTCTCTTGATATCTCACCCAGCTATTAGACTCTACTAATTGCCTGTTGGTTGCTCTATTGTTTGTGATAGTGTCCTGGTGCATAAATTGCTCCACGGTCTCAGTCAATCAAGTTCAAGCCCCTTTGCAAGGATAGTTTTGAGCTAGCTTTGAGATTTTGTTTTCGTTTTTGAGGCTCAAGAAGGCCCTTCTTAGATGTCTCTTTCCATGGTTTTTTTTTTTATAAGCTGATCCACAGTTTCACTTGTTGCTCTCATGGAGCTTCCAGCCTCTTCTTCACTGCTTACCACCAGAATGTCTATTGTTTTTGAGAGCTCCCTTAGGCGTGAACTTCCCCCACATTCTGTTCTAAATAAAGTCAGTTCATTTACAGAAAGCTTCCAAGCTCTCTGTTCTTAAGGCCCACTTTCTGCTAGGCAAAAATCTCTCCCCACTGCTGAGCAACACCCCATCTTTCTGAGCAGCATCCTGGGCAGGGAAAGTAGCCTCTCTGATCTTTTTGCCTTGCGTCTCCCAGCATGGAACTTCTACCCAAAGAGTGAGCTGGGCAAAAGCAATTGGGACCACAGTATTCTTAGCCTGCCACATCTGGGGTAGAGCTTCCACTCTATGAAAAAGAGCTGAATGGAGGAAGGGAGCCCCTGACCTCAGCCACACTCATTTGGAATTTAACCTATTCAACACAGAATTTGGGAAGATGTGAAATGCTGGTGGCCTGCCCCTTCTGAATAGGTACTGTAGCCCCTGACTGAGAGCTGGCGGGAGAGGAAGCCCCATGTCTTGAGCACACACACCTGGAGTGTGACTGCCATCATGATGAGCTGGTGGGGAGAGCAGGTTGCGGCTTCAGTTCCACAGACCCTTGCTCTTCTTACAGAGATTTAATAGAGTTTCTTGAAAAAACTATTTGTTAATTCATTTAATGCTCTTAAGACAACATCCAGAAGTTTTAAATGGTTGAGCTTTAACAACATAATTTTAATTAGCTGTGGTTGTTTGGCTAGGGACCATGTCCATGGAGCTCGTCACACCACCATTCCAGAAGTGAGTTCATCGTATGTGCTTATTTAAGCATAATCATGCTTAGGGGAGAATATTTAAGAAATTGTTAATGGGAGAATGGAGGGGGAGATAAAATTACTTTCATTTAAAACCAATCTGCATTGGAATATGTTTTTCCTTTTAAAAATAATAAAATAAGCAATTTCAAAGCTAGATCATAAAATATCGTGCAGATTCTGCCTTGTCTGATGAAGACTTGCTGTAGGAATCCTCAGCTCTCTTGTGAGATTTCTGGCTGTCCGGAGCCTGCCATACTATAAGGAAGCCCAAGCCACATGGAGAAACCCAGCTAAGCCAAGCCGTCAAGTCATCTCAGCCCACATGCCAGCCCCAAACATTTAAATCGTCCCCAGCTGTTCAGCTAAGGACCAGACATTGTGCAACAGATGCAAGCTGTCCTTGCCATGTCCCAACCAAAATCTGACCCACAGAACCTGTCAGACTAAGAGAATGGCTGTTTTAGGCCCTGCAGTTTGGGGTGGCTTATTACACAGCAAAAGATAACTGGAACTGGGGGTAACATTCAGAATGTGTTCCAGTGATAGTTCTGTTCGCAGATTTGCTTCCTTCTCTTATACCTTCTGATCAGCAGGTGGAAATTAAAAGAGCACTGTGAGATGCTGGAGAGATCCAGAACCACTTGCCATCAATGCTGGGGAATCCTAGCCAGTCAGCTCGCAGGAGTTGGAGCAGTTTTTTCAGTTATAGCAGTTAGAGCCTCTGGCCAGGCCCCTCGACTCTGTACAGATGCCAGTTCCTACAGTTGTAGATGCTAAAAAGGAAGGGATACAATGAGGTGGGGGCTGAAGTGTTGCACAAGGTAGAGTTTACTTGGTTGCATTCACCACAGTCCAGAGATCTGGTGCCTTCTCTTATTCAGGGTGGTCAGTACTGAAGCCAAATTATAATAGGGAAGTTGTTTGGTGAGCAAAGAATCAAAGCGAGGGGTATTCATAAAAACGCAAATATTTAACGGGGATCAGATTCAAATAGGCTGGCAGATCCAGCTGCACAAAGAGGCATAGGTGAGCAAAGCAGGAGCAGGCATCCATGTGCTGCCCTTTTTCATGGTCTGCTTTCTGATTGAGGATCATCCGCAGATGTGTTCATAGCCTCCCCGGGTTCACAGGGCTTCCCATCACCGATTGTCATGTGGAATGCAGGTACAGTATTGCCAGATGGTCTGACTTTTGGAACAGAAGTTAGAAATCCAGACTTTAAATATTCCTGATTTTTAAAATAATGATTCAGAATGTTTGGAAACACTGTGTGGATCCATTTGCAGAATAAATCCAACCTGTGAGCTGCCAGGTTGCAACCTCTGGGTGAAAAGTCGGGTCTCCTTATCGTGTGTGGGCATGGCCAGGCCTGCTCACGGAAAGCCCCTAGCAGGCATCAGAGGGAAACTCCTGGGCCCAGAGAAAGGGAGGCAGCCCAGCAATCACTCCACATAAACCTCAGCGCCCCTCACGCCAGGCTTGGGGGACATGGCTCACCAAGGAGAAGTGTTGCCTTCTATGGTTGTCTCTGCTGTTTCTGGGGCTGATGTGGCTGGAAATATAAAAGGCAGTGAGCACACGGTTCAACATTCCCCCACACTGGCAGTCGACCCACGCCGTGCAGCCTGCCAAGAGCAGGGAGCTTGGGCACAGAGCTGAGAAACTCACAGGGACAAGGGGAGCCACAGCTGCCATCCACACCCCATCTCCTTTATACTCTTTGCACTGCTCTTTCCTACTTCAAGGGCAAACAGCTTAAAGCAAGATTGCACCAACTAGGCCCAGTTCTTGCCCATCTGCAATCCTGGGCCAGACTTTACGGCCTGGAACAGGAACAGGCGACTTTGATAATCCTCACTCAGCGATTTCTCTCCCACCCCAGGTTTCCCAGCTTGCACAATTGCCCCCAAGGCATCCACACTCAGCTGAATGAGCTCCAGGCCTTGCACCCACGACGGGCCCCATCCGGACCAGCAGCCTTGGCAAATGACCGGCGTGGTGTCCTTTCCCCACGTAATGACCTGATGGCCACAGCTCTGATTTTCCAGAACAGTTTAAATTATGAATGATGAGTTCCTTTATCAGATCATGATCAGATTTTTTGGCTCTGAAAATTTCTTCAATGGCCCTAGAAAGGCAGTTCCCACAGGTGAAAAGGCAGGGTCCCTGACCCAACCTTTGTGAACCCTGTGTCCCTGAGCTCTACGCTAACCCTCCTGGAGTCTCAGCTTTCACATCTGTGAAAAAAACAGCAGAGCCTTCCCAGCCTGCTCTGAGTGTCTTCTAAGTGTCTGGAGAATGCAGGGAGGGCTGCCTTGGCGTTTGCTCACTAGGTCTCTCCTTCCTGCACCTTGAAGTGTTAATTACCGTCCCAGCTAGCAACTCAATAAACCTGAGCTCCCTTCCTCCTAATCCCCTGCACAGATTTTATCTTCACACAACCCCCCTCTCCCGCCCCCCTGCCCCCGCCACAAGGGCAGAGTTCTGTTGAGGCCCCGGGCTTGCCCTGTGGTGTCAGGGCCATGACCACCCACCCACACAGGAGCCTGGAGCCTTCCCCCAGCGCCTGCCCTGGCCGGGCCTCCTCTGTAGGTGTGGGTAGGCCTGGGAACCCTGGCCCTGAACAGCCTCAGAGGGCTTCGGTGCTGGAGTGAGCTGGGACCATAAAACTCACAAGCTCCAAGTTCCCAGGCTCTTTGTCAGCCCACGGAGCCCTGTCACCTCACAGCTAACGCAGGCAGTGGCCAGCAATCCCCTGGGAGCGGTTTAAAAGTGCAAGTCTGGTTTTTAGAAAAAGCAGCTGAGGTTTTAGTAAGCAGCTGACAGTTCCCCCACAGCTTCAAGCTGTAAGCAGCAAAGGGAAAGAGGGGAAGGAGCGTCCTGAGCGGCGTTCTCACAGGAGAGTCGTGTCCACCTGGGAAGCAGGGAGATTTGGGCAATCAACCCGCTCTGCCAGGAAGACAGCCAAAAGCCCCACTGCCCCACAGCCGCCCCACTGCCCCACAGCCTCCCCACACCCAGGCCAGCCCCACTCCGGCCTCAGCCCAGGCGTAACACTGACTCCCCCACCGGCCACAGAGGCTGTGGTCTCAGGGCTTCAGACTGCATTTGCTCCTGTTCACAAAGAAAAGGATTCCGGTAACACCAGAAGTTCTCTCTCCAAAACCGGCAGACCCGGAAGCCCTATTTTGAAACGTTTCTTCACACCCAGACCTCAGCCAAAGCAGGAAAGACGGCACTCAGTGGGGAATGAAAGGCTGGCCTTGTTCTGATGGGAAAGCAGCACTGTGGCTCCCCACAATCCGAAAATGCAGTTTTGATGATTAAAGTGCACATTTCAACAGGCTTTGTGACAGACACTCCTGGCGGCAAGGTCTGGGAAAAGGAGGCTGCCAGTAAACCGCCTGCCAGCCTTGTTTGCTCTGAACTTCTGGCCCCAGTGGGAAAGGAAATTAAAACTTCATTTTTAATTTTTAGTTATGACCCATTGTGCTGCAGGGTCACGGCCGGGGGTTTAGAAAACCTAGCCTCGAAAAGGGTCTGAAACACTGTCTTTGAGGTCAGTTCACAAGCCCAGAAGCACCCGAGGAACAGCCGGGTGGCAGAATGTTTGCACAGGACAGACACCTCTGCAGAGAGCCCATAAACATCCCTGAGACCAGGAATGCACTTACAGTTTTGCAATTGACCTAATGGTGCCTACAGGACTTTGTCACTTGTACTCACACCCCAACTTGATGGACTTCGGCTCTCAAATTCTATCACGCTATTTTACTACGTATTTCTTAGAGGTCAGTTTATGAAATAACATGCAGAACAACTAGTCCTGGCAATGATGAAAGGGGAGGAGTTGGAAAAAGACACAACCAGGGCCCAGACTGCACCATTGCTCAATGGATAACCTAACTTCATGGGTACGTTAACTCCCAGTAATTTAAGACAAAGCTCTTTAGGAAACACCAGCTAGTGTCTCTTCTTGACTTCACCGAGGAAGACTAGAAAACGCTACTGACCATGGGAAAGCAAACAGACCCAAAATGGTCGTGTTTGGCCTTCAGGGCATTTTGTTTGTTCTTTTGAAAGAGGTGAATTAGTCACCAACATAGGCCGGGTGCAGTGGCTCACGCTTGTAATCCCAGCACTTTGGGAGGCCAAGGCGGGCGGATCACGAGGTCAGGAGATCGAGACCACGGTGAAACCCCGTCTCTACTAAAAATACAAAAAATTAGCCGGGCGTGGTAGCGGGCGCCTGTAGTCCCAGCTACTCGGAGAGGCTGAGGCAGGAGAATGGCGTGAACCCGGGAGGCGGAGCTTGCAGTGAGCCGAGATTGCGCCACTGCACTCCAGCCTGGGTGACAGAGCGAGACTCCGTCTCAAAAAAAAAAAAAAAAAAAAGAAAGTCCTGGTTTCCTGCTCCTCTCCGTGGATTGGAAAATGAGGCTTCGCGAGGCCCACCGGCCCGTGTGGCATCATCTGTGGGGCTGAGAGCACCTGCCCCCTAGGTCAGTTGTCCCACTCCCACTCAGCACAGCCGCCACGCCAGGCTGCTGGGAGCGTCTGAGCTTCAGAACCCTGTTCTGGAGTGAATGGAACATACTCAACACCCTTGGAGCCAAGCAACTGAGATGTACCATTTTCAATAGACTTCAGGGCCCTATCAGAAAATGCTGTCAAATGATTCTGTTATGTGTAACAAATACACAGACAGAGAGCAAACGGAAAAGGGCCCTGCCAGGGGGCCCACAGCCTAGACAGCCTCCACACCCCGGCTCAGAGGTACCACCTCCCACCACTGCTTTGGCCTGAATGCCCCCTCAATCGGCTACTCCTTCTGGCTGCGGCCCCTCCAGCTTCTGCTAGCAAACGTCCCATAGAGGGTCAAGGGGCACTCATCCTTCTCCCAGGACACTGGCTGCCCAGATCTCCCCCGGCCTGCAGCTGGGGACCTGAATTGGGAGAGGTGAGATATTAGCATCCCCTGGTCCATTTCAGGCTTCAGGAGCCCCGCCAGCCGCAGGCCAACTTTGGAAGACATTCGTGGTGTGGAGACAAAACCGAGTCCCGGCTGGTCACCCCCAACCGTCGGGGCAGCTGTGCCTGCCAGCCCTGCCTGCCCTTGCCATGCCTGCCACACTCCTACCTGGCCCAGGCTGGAAGGCATCCAGGACAGGTCCAAAGTCCCAAATGAGGATGAGTATCTGAAAATGGGCACTGAAAGGGTGCAGAATACATGCGCACTAAACTGCATGTAGCTGTCAAAGCATTTGGAAACAACAGCAGCCTCAAAGCTCAGTGCTACATTTCCACACTGTGATCATTAAAGGGTAAGAAACAACTGTATCAAGAAGGACGAAGAGAACCTTGGATGCCATCTGTGTCAAGCTGTCCCTGGAAAGAAAGAACAGTGAGTCCTGAGGGCAAAGGCGAGAATAAACACCGCGCACCGTCAGCCGGGGCCCCACATTCCTCCGTGGTGTTCCACTTTTGGAAAGGAAGCACTTGGGTACAGAACAACCTGCCTTCAAACGCCAGTGGCGGGATTTGTTTTTACATTTACATCTTATTATTTTACGTAGAAAATCTTGCTTTTGGACACCTCAAAAATGAAACTGCAAGGAAAGGCCAGTGAGACGCAGGGAGGGGTGAGAGGGACTGCGCGGCACCCGGCGCTCTCGGGAAGAAGGCCTGCCGCTCTGCTTTCTGCATTTCTTTGCTGGAATTTATTGCTCATCCAAGCACAACTGATAATTGAGTGGGCCACTCCACCAGCTCTCCAAAAACAATAATGCCGTATGTCCAAAATTCCACGGCTGCAAGAACCTTGTATCCAACAAATTATAAAGAGTCCCTCTATGGTAACCATCTCATACCAAATAAATCCTCCTGTTGTCGCAGACTGGCCACGGTTCTTTCCATTTCTTACGTGGGCTTTGAACAGACCATAAATTCATTGATGAATTAGTCAGATTTTGACCACAGTCCTTTCCACAGAGGCTGGGCTAGGTATGAGGAATTTAAGCCTAGTGGCCATGCACAGGAAAAATCATACAAATTCCCTCCTCGTAAATTGAGGATGAGGCATTGTGGGGAAATGCCCAGTGAGTTCTCGCTTACATCCAGATTTATTGATCATTTATTAGCTGTTTGAACAAATGGTCCGGAAAACATCCTGCATGGGTTCTGGTCCAGTGCACCAGCAGCTAACCACGACTGTGGTCAGGCCACATCTGTCCCCTCTGATGCTCAGATGCCCCAGCTCTAAAATTAGTCCCTAATAGGCTTCTGGCCTGAAACTCCATGATCTTACCTTGTAATTTGCAAGAAAAAAAAATCAGGTAATATCTTGGAAGAAATGAGCAAGAAAGACTGAAAAGGAACTGATGATGGGAATAGCAGATGGCCCTGTCTCCCCTAACGGGAGGGAAAAGGGATCCCTCTGGATTCTGAAATCAGAGTTCATCCTTTCTGATTGCTAGAGAGATTCTGCAGCCTGAGTTTAGCACCCCAGTAGGCAAAGAGATCTGGGCTGAGATGCACACCATTCCCCAGGCTGAAAAGAGACCATGGATGGGACTTTTCTTTACCTGGGAAGAACACACTTCTCACCACATCAAAGCCCTCCAAAGGCAGAGAGGCCACATTTTTATTAGTTCATGTCTGCTCCCGTGGCAGATATAGAGACACAGTGGGAAGATGACGGGGGAAAGCAAGGTTCCAGGAACGGTCTGGGTGTATCAGTGAATAGCAGAGTCATTATAAATACATAATGTAATGTAGTCACAGAAAGGAATTTTTTTTAAAGACATGATACACTGGGTACATACAAAGAGGCAAACACTGCAGGCCTGGGTGAGAACAAGACGTCCTTTATTCTGCAGATCCCAACCTTAGCTCAGCCCCAAAAGAAGACCGCAGACAGTTTGGAGCACCCCAAGTTCAGAGGAACATTGAGACACTGGAAACTTTCCAGAAAGGAGCCACAAAGCTGAGTTGCAGGCTGTGAGGGCTGAGCAGCGGAGAGAGGGTCAACAGCATTAAACACTGAGTAAGTGCTGTGGCTGTGAGTCAACCGGGGCAAGAACGACCTACAAATAATCCCAGGGCCTCCCCGAGGAAGAAGGTTTCCATTCTGCCCAGGATGGAGACCTGGGCAGCTGCAGACCACACCCAGGCTCCGGGCCAAGGAGCCCATGATAAATTTATACACTTGCAGCTTCCAGGGCCCGTGGTTGCTGGCCTGCCTGTGCTAGGAATAGCAAGGTCAACTGTCAGGGACATTGTCCCACAGGGGGTAACAAGCTCCAAAAGAAGCAGCCCCCAGGGACAGGGAAGTGAGCCCAGGTTAGTGTCAGGTGTGTTCCCCCCTCGTTTCACCCCTCCCGTACGCTCGTTTCACCCTTTCCTGTACGCTCCTTCCTCCCCACTACTACTTGCAAGGACCCTTCTGCTACACCAGCCTCCCCAGTCCAGGAGGACAATGAGATGATGAACAGGTTTCCCTGAAGGTGCGAGTAGCTCTGAAAATTCACCTCCAAGAGGGAAGCACCTGTGCAGATAGAGAAGCCAGCGGACCTGGTGGCTGGGGACGGTCCTGGGCCACTGTCCTCCCCTGTGTGAGCTCCTCGCTCAGGCTGGAGCCAACGCAGCATCAGGGGCAGAGACCAAGGTCTGCTCTCCTCTGGGACGAGCCATCTATCCTCCCCTTCCCACAACCATCCCAAGCCTATCCTTCCCTAAAACACACAACTGCTTGCTCTAAATTAAAAAAAAAGAGATACAGAAAGATGTGAGAGAGTTACCTGCTGTTTTCTAGCTTTGAAATCAATGGTCTGAGAAAAAGCAGCTTTCCGGTCCACTAACAGGATTGTTACTTGGGGCAGCTTAGGGATGGATTACTCATGCCCCAGCTGGGGAACACTCTCATGAGTCTACTTTAAAAAAAATAATAATACTGCATTGGCTAAAAACAACCAAGGTCCAGTTTTACATGAAGTGATAAAATCAGTGTATAGAAAACTCCACGAGCCAGCACACCTGGAAGAGAGGTCGTGGATGACTTACCTGGAGCCCAGCTTGCAGGGTGGCCGAGAAGCACCCCATGCTTTGCTGGTGGAACTGGGGGCCACAAAGGGAGGGGAAAGCCAGAACTCTGGGATCAGAATCTTCAGAACCTGTTGTCTACTTTTCTGCCTTAGAAAGAAGCCTTTAGAAGCACAAGAATTATTTTATAATTCAGGCTTGGTCAGGGGCACAGGTCCATCCCGCGGTGGTCTCCCACCACGGAAAGGCACAGGATGGGACGTCGGCTGACCCGAGCCATGAGTGGGCTGAGGAGGGGAAAGCAGCGCAGCCGGCCTGGGGGGCAAGCTGGGGCATGCAAGTGTGTGTTTCCGCAACACTTCCAGCTACCTCGGTTCCCCCTGGCATCCTCCTGCCTTCCTGCAGCCCCTCGCCCTCCTTCTTCCACCTTTGTCTTGCAGGCTCTGGGATGGTGGGGATCCTCTACACCAGAGTCTCCTGCTCATCCTGGTACTAAAGCAGCAGCTGGGCATTGTCAGAAAGGCTGAAGGAGGGACTCAGAGAGGCTGCAGGAGGGAGTCAGGCCTGAGGCGGGTGAGGGCTACTGTCCTATGAGACCAGGAGAGCAGATGAAGGACCCCTGAGCCCAGAGAGCACTTGGCCTGCCCAGAGTTACCCAAGATGCCTAGGGAGGTGAGGCTTGGAGAATAAGTCCCAAAGACCCCAGCAGAGACAGTGGCCAGAAAGCCTCCTGGGCCGTCTCTGTGGGGCTGGTTCACCCACGCGACAGCCACAGGGTGGGGAGGGGCTAGCGACAGGGTGGGGAGGGGCTGGCCACAGCGTGGGGGTGCACTGACCTGAGAGCCCAATGCTGGGAGGCTGGCTCCAGGCACGTCACCACCTGCCTCATGTGCTCTTCTTGTGCCGCCGTTCCAGCAGCGCCCCATCTCACCAACTCCCACCTTCACGTGTGGCCGCCCACCTAGAGCCATGCCTGAGCCACCGTCCCTGACCACAAAGCTTCGGGCTGATGGAAGCATGACAGCACTTGGGGCCCACACTGGAAGCAGGACTGTCCAGAGAGGGAAACGGGGCACCGGGATCGGGAGCTGGGATGCACGTTGGTCAAGGTGTACAAGGGAGGTATCACTGCCATGTGGAGCCACTACTCGGGGGGACGTGGGCCACCCGGAGCTCAGTGACGCTGCTCCTGGGAGTGTACATCGTTGGTAATGTCCACGACAGTGTCCCTGCCTGTGACCCAATAATTTCACATCCGGGGACACACTTCACAGAAATGCATGCACAGGCACAACAGCATCGAATGCGAGAGCTGCACAGAGCCTGTTCATAGCATCCCCAAACTGGAAGCAACCCAAACACCTAGCGGATACAAATGAGTAGAAAATGAACAAAGGAGCATTATAAGCAATGAAAACAGTGAACCACAGAGACACACATGAGGCAGGCTCCATCTCACAAGCGTGAGGTTTAGGAAGAGAAGCAACCAAGACCCCAAGTTGGCCAGGCACGGTGGCTCACGCCTGTAATCCCAGTACTTTGGGAGGCCAAGGCAGGTGGATCACCTGAGGTCAGGAGTTCGAGACCAGTCTGACCAACGTGGTGAAACCCCATCTCTACTAAATACAAACAAATTAGCCGGGTATGGTAGCACATGTCTGTAATTTCAGCTACTTGGGAGACTGAGGCAGGACAATCGCTTGAATCCGGGAGGCAGAGGTTGCAGTGAGCTGAGATTGCACCACTGCGCTCCAGCCTGGACAATAAGAGCGAAACCCTATCTAAAAAAAAAAAAAAAAAAAAAGTCCAGGCAGTATGACGCCACTTCCAGAAAACTCTAAGACAGGCACAAGAAAGACCACTACCCTGTATGGTTTAGGGGTTACATCTAGGCAGCAAAGCAAACATCTACAGAGAAGGGAGACAAAGATGCGATTGGGAATGGCCCATGGCAGCTGCCTTCCTGGGGTGGGACACAGTTCTGGGGGGTTCATAAAGTCCCATTTCCCATATCTCAGGTGGTTTCACTCAGCCATTCATACACAGACCTTTAGGATGAAACTTCAAAATGCTCCTGAAGAACACAGGGTAGAGCTGTGTGGATGGGAGGACAGACCTTACTCGTCTCTTGTGAGGAAGACTCAGCATTAAAGGGCATCAATGGCCAGGCGCAGTGGCTCACACCTATAATCCCAGCACTCTGGGAGGCCGAGGCGGGTGGATCACCTGAGGTCAGGAGTTTGAGACTAGCCTGGCCAACATGGCAAAACCCTGTCTGTACTAAAATACACAAAAACTAGCCAGGCGTGGTGGCAGGCACCTGTAATCCCAGCTACTTGGGAGGATGAGGCAGGAGAATCGCCTGAACTCCGGAGGCAGAGGTTGCGGTGAGCCGAGATTGCACCACTGCACTCCAGCCTGGGGGACGGAGAAAGACTCCATCTCAAACAAAAAAAGGCATCAATTATCTCTAAGGTCACTTATATATGAACATCATCTCCATTTTTAAGAGAGGATTTTTCTGGAACTAGACATGTAGTTTTGAAGTTAATATGGAGAAAAAAAGGAACGAGCAAGACAATTCTGAAAAGAAAGAAAAATGAAGAAGGACCAGCCCTCAGAGGTATTAAAACATATTCTAAAGGTGTTAATTAAATAATTAAAACTGAAAGGCAGACCTGTGGAAAAGAGTCAAAAACTCAGAAGCAGGGTCAAATGAATATGTGAAACCAATATATGATCAAGACTACATCTTAGCTTGGTGGCAGTAAAGATGGACTTTTAAATAAAGGAGGCCGGTGCCATCAGGCAGCCATCTGCAAAAAGGTAAAGTGGACCCACCCTTCCCAGAACGTGCCGGAGTAACTCCAAATGTATCACAAATCTAAACATAAGAAAATAGAAGCACAGAAAGTAGCAGAAAAATTCAAGGGCAGATATCTACCTTTAAAGCCTTGAAGAGGGAGATCTTTTTAACTGTAATGCAGAACTTCAGCAGCCATTTAAAAAAAAAGATTGAGGGATACTGGCTAATCTAAACATAAAAATCAAAAACTTCTATGTGGAAAACACCATAGATAGTATGGATGTGAGATGATATTAAGGAATTATTGTAAATTCTCTTGGATGTGATAATGGTATGATGAGTGTATAATAAAATGTCCTTATTTTTAGAAGGTACACACAGAAGTCCTTGGTGTCTAGAAGCACACAAACACACACACACATGCCCACACATGAGCACACACACATGCGCACACACAGAGATAAAGCAGAAGCAGTACCTGATGTCAATTCAAATTGTTGAATTTAGAGGGTGGACATACAGCTGATCATTGTACTATTCTTTCCACTATTTATTTATGCATAAGAGAAAACTGAAGAATACACCATCAACGAAGTCAAAAGACAAATGACAAACTGGGGAAAAAAATGTTTGTAACTCATATCATAGATGAGGGTTAATCTTCCTAATACATAAAGAACTTCTATAAATCAGGAAGAAAAAGTCCAATAACTCAATAGGAAGGTGGACAAATGAATAAATAGTTCACAGGAAAAGAAATAGAATGTATGAAAAGAACTCAAAGGAAATTCTAATTCAACTACATTGAGATAACATCTCTCACTTATCAGATTGGCAAAATCCAAAAACTGGTCAGCACGTTAGGTTGGTAAGGCTGTGAGGAAACAGTCCATCTCCTTGTGGCTGGTAGGAGGGCAGGGAGGTAAAACGCCGATGAAGAGGGATTTTCCGTCTATCAGAACTATCAGTGCATGGCCCCATGACCTAGCAATCTGACTTTGGAAATTTGCTCTGTGGATGCTCCCACTTCTGTACTTAATGACATATGGCCAAGGCGCTCTGTTGAATCCGTGTTTGTTACGGTCAAGGCTGGCAACAGCACAAGTATCCATCTATAGGGGCCGTGTTAAATCAACTGAGGCCTCTCCACCCCATAGAATACCAGGCAATTCTAAAAGGGGAGGCCCTGTGTACAAAGGGGAGACCAACAGGATGCCATATTAAGTGAAAAAAGCAAGGTTGTATTGGTCATGAAAGAATGAAAAATAAGACTTTTCAAAATTATGAATATATTTCCATAAGGGATGGATGTACTCCCACCTCCCCTCGCACAAAACTAATCGAAGTTATATTTGCTTAGTAGTTATATTTGGCCGTGGGATTTGGACCTGAATGGGAGAAAGGCTTCTCAATGTCTATCTTCTTAGGTCTTTTTTCTATTTAAATCATGCTCATGGTTTGCTATTCAAACAATAAAATTTGATTTAAAATAAAAACAGAGAACTGTCAGAAAAACTCAAGGCTTTCTTCTGATTTTTGAATAAAATTTCTTAAATGTTGGTAATACTTATTTTGAAGGGTATTCTATGAGTTGTCAGGTCAAAACCTTTACTCTCAACATTTTACATAACCTTGGTCATCTCTTAAATTGCGCAAAATAACGAGCCAATATTTCACTGGGTGAGTTTAGTGCTTATGGGGAGCTCACTGTACCAGTTCAGAGCATGAAAACCCTCTCTTCGGCGGCAAGGAACAGGGGCTTTCCTCTGCATGTCCCACTGGCCCTCCCACATGGCTTTGCTTGTGGAGACATTGCCTGGCTTCCCCCAGGCGGCCCTGGAACTCTGTCTCGGTAAGCTCATACAATCACCTTTCCAGATAATTCATAAACAAATACGGAGGTGAGAAGATCAACAGCACAAGAGTGTTGGCTGTCATTCAACAGAGAGGGAATAAGAATCGCTCCACTGGGTCTTGTCCAAAAAACCAACTCAAAGCACCTCTTCCCCCGTCTGAGCCACCCCAGTGCCGGAAGGCCACATGTACAGACTCTATTCGTTATAGTTCTTTTCATAAGAGAGAAGAACCGAGTGTTTCACACGCCTGTAACACGGGCAGGAAATGCTAGGATCCATGTGAAACCCACCACCCTCCCCTAGAAGCTCTTGGCTTTAGCACGGAATACTCTGCAGAACGTAGCTGCCGTGATGATGGCCCTGAACTGCCACACTCCCCAGGGAGGTGATGGGCGAGAGACCGAGGCTGTGGCAATCCCGCCAAGTATCCCCCCCATCCTCCCCACATTCTGACACCCTACTGGGGGCTTTCGTGCAGGTGAAATCTGGTTAAAAGAAACAGTTGGGAAGAGACTAAAACAGTCACTAGAAAGCTCCTGCAGCCAGGAGGAAAGTGTCTGTAGAAGGAGGTGGTGCATTTCCTTGGCCACCATGGGTTCCCCGACAAGCTCAAGGAGAAAGGGTCTTTCATGGATGCAGCAGCAAAGGTAACTCTGCCGACCCGGCAGGGGACCATGGCCACTGCTCAGTGCCCACAGAGCAGGGCCTCTCGTGCAGCCGATTGAGCCATTCTCTGCATCCTCAGTCCCCACCCGGAGGACAGATCAGGCACTGGCTCCCTGGAGGGTCAGCGCAGCCTCTGAATTCCTGATGAGCACCCTGTTGTTCCAGCCAGGTGCTCCCTGGAACAAGCCAAGCCAACCTCAGCATTCCATTTTCTTCTTCAATTCATCCTCTTAAATTCTTTGACCTTTTCCATTCTGTGACTTTTGCCTTTTTCTGCTTTCCTTTTGCAAAATAAAAGAACAAGGCAATACAATTTTTCAGTATGGAAAATTAGGGAATTCAGTTTTTCCCAAATCAGGTAATGTTCGTGTCCAGTTATTTTTCAGAGCCCTTGTGAAGAGAGTTTCAGGTTGTAAAAAGGTCTGTTAAATAAAAACTATCGGTTATGATTGTTGCTCTCCCAGAACCATACCTCTGACTGACTAGAAGTCACTTTATTCATCAAGCCAGCACTTTTCCCTCCAGACAACTGCAGATAGTAATTGCTACTGACTATAGCTATTGACAAGTGGCGTCCACTCTGCTGAGTATGGAAGGCATGGAGGAAACGGAGGACGACACGGAGGCAGGCTTGTGCTCACCTCCATGGCGGGGGTCTAGCCACAGTGTCTTCCTCCTTCCTCTTGTTTTCAAGGGTTACTATTTCCTACCAAGATAAACACGCAGGTCCGGGGGCTGCCCCTCTCCCCCTCTTATGTGGTAACAGGCATTGAGCGAACGTGCCCGGGACTCAGCCTTCACTGCTGTTCCCATTCAAATTCACACTCCTGCTTTTTTTTTTTTTTTCTGTTTGTTTTAGAGACAGGGTCTTACTGTGTGGTCCAGGGTGGCGTGAAGTGGTGTGATCTCGGCTCACTGCAGCCTCCAATTCCCAAGCTCAAACCATCCTCCCACCTCAGCCTCCCAATTAGCTGGGACTACAGGTGTGCACCATCACACCTGGCTAATTTTTTTTCTAATTTTGTGTAGAGACGGGTCTCCCTTTGCTGCCCAGGCTGGTCTCTAACACCTGTCCTCAAACGATCTTGCCTCGGCCCTGCAAAGTGCTGGGATTGCAGGTGTGAGCCACCACACCCAGGCCACACTCCTGCTTTTGAAGCAGCAGGCAAATGAGTGCATTTGTTTGTTGCTGAGAAAGAATGGAGGGCATGATCTGATGAGTTTGTCTGCTCCTCCAGCCTCCCCTTCCCACAGGACCAGGTACAAGAGCCTGCAGTGCCCCCGAGGGAAAAATGACCTTGTGGTTCAGGTTTGAATGGACTAGACCAAGAGTGTAGGCCCTGCATGTGTGTGCGTGTGTTCATGTGTGGTGTGTGCGTCTGTGTGTGTGGTATAGTGAATGTACTGGGTGTATAAGAGTGTGCATGAGGGCGTGTGTTGGGTGTGTGTGCGTATGAGTATGTGAGAGAGTGTGAGAGTATGGGTGTATGTGAGTGTGCATGTGTGTAAGTTGTGTGCAAGTGTATTGGGTGTGTGTGTGTCTGCTTATGTGTGTGGGTTGGGTGTGCATGTGTGTATTCAAGTATTGGTGTGTGTGTGTATGTGTGAGAGAGAGAGATCTTTTAGGTGACTGAGCTAAGTGCTGAATTACCAGAGAACCGACGCCAACAAATTCAAATGAAGAATTTCTTTTTTCATTGATTCAAGAAAGGCTTAATAGCTCTGGCAGAAACTCTCCAGAAAAATTTACCTTTGGGCAGACGTGGCCCAGCACCAGACAAGAAAGCTTTCAGCCTCAAAGAATTTGGCAGAAAGTTATGAGCAAGTGAATAAAGAAGCTGGAAATGAGACTCCATAGATCACTGCAGAGAACCTGTTTGCTCCTGTTAACACCAGGCAGCACCGGTTCTAGTCTTGACTCAGGCACAATTCCCCAGGCAGTGAGACTTGGCTCACCTGGCTTGGCAGCTGCGGCGTTACAACCCATGAAGGCTTTTGTGCGCTTATGTTAAGTGACCTTTATGGAAATATCATATGCTGTCGACATCACAGGAAAACCCATATACTTATCCTAAAGCTATCTCCATGCAGAACCTTGCTTGCTCAGAATCAATCCCACAGTAACCCTTCCTGCAAAATATAGACCCACATCTAAGAGCAAGTTGTCCTAAGTTCATGGTAAGAGTTTGTAATGTTCCTGAACTTCTGCCAATCCACAACGTGGAAATTCACGTGAAAGTAAGGACATGTAAGGAATATGTGGCCCCAAACTATTTGTGCCTGAATTATCAAGATAATGCGTGCTAATACCCAGCACTGCCTTGATTTATCTGATGACTCAAGTCTCCACTTCAGTCACATGTCATTAGTTCTCCAAATGAGCAAAATAAACAAGTCTAAAAATTAAAAGTATGAAAGTGACTGTCTATATACTCTGTTTTGCTGAGTAGTTAATTGTTATTTCTTACTTGAGTCATCATCATCAATTTTTTGTTTGTTGGTCGGTTTTTTGTTTTTTGAATCGAGGTCTTGCTCTGTTGCCTAGGCTGGAATGCAGTGGCACAATCCCGGCTCACTGCGACTTCTGCCTCCTGGGTTCAAGCAATTCTCCTGCCTCAGCCTCCTGAGTAGCTGGGATTACAGGCATACACCACCACACCTGGTTAATTTTTGTATTTTTAGTACAGACGGTGTTTCACCATGTTGGCCAGTCTGGTCTGGAACTCCTGATCTCAAGTGATCTGCCTGCCTGGCCTCCCAAATTGCTGGGATTATAGGCGTGAACCACCATGCCTGGCCCATCATTAATTGTTAACAAACATTTATCAAGTGTGTGTTCTGGGCCAGGTACTGAGAAGACAAAGATGAATAAGAAACAGATGTTGCCCGGCATTATAATTACAATGGGCAGTGAAGGCTATTTTCCTTCGCTCCTACCACAAGGCCAACACTGTACAAGGTGCTTTGCAATTTCATTTATTCCCCAACAATTATAGTCAATTCCATTCAAAAAATCTTTGTACGAAACATTGTCAGCAATATGAGAGTGATTGTTCAGAGCAAACCTACAGTCTTCAAGCAGTGTTTGGTACAGAGTGGGTGTTTGATAAACGGCAGCTGTAATTGTTACTGTTTACTTCTTTCAATTGGGACAGAAATTACATCTCACGGACTGTCTCCTAGTACTTAGCACAGTGACTGGCACATAAGAGGCCTTTAACTACAATGCCATCATGTTTTCTCATGGACAGAGATGACTGATATGAAGTCTCAAGTTGCGCAAAGTAAAAGAAGCACATTGAGAATTCATGACCCTCTTGATTGATTGATTGACTCCCCTTCCAAAAGCCCATTTTAGAGCAATCTTTTAAACATACTATTATGATCTGGTGGCTGGGCATGTGACACTGTCCACACAAGAAATGTGAACAGAGAAGGAAAAGCCACAGCATTTCAACAATAGTCATTACAAGACTGGGATTGGCCGGCAGTGAACTTCTGCCGAGGCACTCCTCAAATCTTTGTGTTTGGTAACTGAGGTGGAGATGATTATCAATTCACCCAGAAAAGCAAGATCAAAGGGAAGTCACTATGAGTTTCGTTCTTCTCTTGGCAACTCCAGGTCTCATTCACCTTTGCACTGCCCACACCAGGCAGCGTCTGCTCCTCATCAGTGGTTAATAAATGCTTCTTACACAATCAGGCATGAGAGAGGAGCATGTCCATTTCAGTGCTTGAAAACCAGGCAATGATCCCCTAATACCCCTACTCAAAGAGAAAAAGAGAGCAACCATCATTTCGCTTATGCAAGACAGCGGGAGGGAGTCTTTCATTTCACTGTGGCCACCACCCTGCCTGCCCTCTATCCGTGAGGGAAACAACACCAGAAACCAAGCACTGGGGCAGCACCTCAGCCTCGGACACTCCCTGTGTATTCTGTGCACCATCCATCTGGTCCTTATCGGAGTGTTTCCCAAAGTGATCCTGGAGAACACAAATCCAGGAGATCATTCCATGGTCAACTCTGTGAGATACATTCCATACCTTGTGATTTCAAAAGGTACATTAGCTGCTGAAGGCTCTGAAAAGGTCTGCAGCAGGAAACAATTCAACATCGCTCATAATTTCCAAGTTTATATGATTACATAACCCGTGTTGCTGGTTCTCTATGGCACTCAGCTTAGGGAATGGTGCCCTATGGGGGCAGCGTCATAATCTTGCTTAGGAAAAAGTTGATAAACCTCCCTTTTCATGAAAACGTGAAAAGGCCACATGAAAGAGATCCTTTACGTGAAGTATTTTTCCCTAATATAGCCCAAGAGGGCAAAAACGCCATCCCTAAGTGAAATTATTCTCTCCCCCAATATGTTGAAAATGCTCATATTCCTAGTTCAACGATGATGAAATGCTGGTCTTTAGGACATCCCAGAACCCCGTTATTGTTGACAGGTAAATGAGGCTTAACACCAGGTCCTTCTGCACACCCAGAGATGCAGAAGGTGTTTGGTGGGTGATTCCCTTGGTGGATGTAGACAGACAACCTGGAGAGACAAGCTTGAAAGACTTCAAGGGGCAAGAAAAGTAAAGAGTTATTTCCCAAGTCATGTCTTCACCAACAAAACACTGTATCAATGCAATTAATTTTTTTTAATGGTTTGACATTAGATAAAACCCCAAACTCGCTTCCTAGGAGTTAACCATTATCCACAATCAACAGATCTTAAAAATGCACATTGGCTGCATCAATATATGATCAGCCCTCATGACTCACAGATTCCATATATGTAAATTGCTCTCCTAACTAAAACTTATTTGTAACTCCCAAATCAACCCTGGTGCTGCTTTCCCAGTTATTCGTGGACACGTGCTGAGCGGCAAAACGTTGGAGTTTCCTGACATGCATGATCCTGGCTGATCACACCACGCTCCAGCTCACGTGGTAAACACGCATCCCTTCCACAGCTGATTGAGTGCCCCATTTTCACACTTGCGTTGGTGGTTTCAAGTCCAAGATGGCCCCAAACACAGTGCTCAGCTATGTAGTGTTTCTGAGCACAGAAGGCGAGAAGCCAGGTGTGTTGGTGAAACTCCATTCAGGCACAAGTGCCGGTGGCGCCACTCTGAGTTTGATGCTAATGAATCAAAAACATAAATACAGTGACCTTAAACAGGAACACACATAAAACAAAGTGTAGGTCAGGCATGGTGGCTCACGCCTATAATCCCAGCACTTTGGGAGGTCGAGGCAGGAGGATTACTTGAGCCCAGGAGTTTGAGACCAGCCTGGGCAATATAGTGAGCCATCATCTCTATGAAAAAAAAAATTTTTTATTAGCCAGGCATGGTGGTGTGCGCCTGTAGTCCCAGCTACTCAGGAGGCTGAGGTGGGAGGATCACCTGAGCTTGGGAGGCAGAGGCTGTAGTGAACCATGATAGTGCCACTGCACTCCAATCTGGGCAGCATAGCGAGTTCCTATCTCAAGAAAAACAACAACAACAAAAAAACTAACAAACAAAAACAAAGGGTAGTGATCAGTTGACAAAAATGTGACCAGAGGCTTGCAGGAACCCAGCCCTGTACTTCTCCTAAGAGCAACGGCGCATGATATGCTAAGTCAGTGTTTGTGGCGACTTTGTAGAACATAACTACTGAGATCATGAGAATCAGGCGTTGTATTTGGATAGCAATGAACAAAGTTTCTGTCAAGAAAATGTCTTACAGAAGTTGAACAGGATGGTTTCAAGAAAGTGAACAGACTATGGATGAGTCTGGGTGCTGCGAGATGCCAAACCTTGGGAAGAAAACAGAAGCCGTCACCCAGCTGCCAGGCATTCTTCCTCGGGCCCTTTCTGATAGGGCATGCAGCTAAATGTGCTATCTGCACTCAATCTGCAGCCAGTCTGTCAACCCTGTGTGTGACACTGTCTTCTTTCTAATTCTTTCTAATTCTACCCTCAGCAGTTTTTTTTTTTTTTTTCAATTCCTAATAGAAACAACCAAATGATGCCCCAGATGCAAAACAGTATTCCCAGCAGGGCGGCTGCCGCGCTAAAATACTGTTCTTTTCTCGGCTCATTTGCGGTCAAGATCTACTACATTTGAAACATCATGACAATAAAGTACGGCTGTAATCGCAAGCAGCTTTAGGAAGGTCTGCAGGCATCAGCAGACATTTTTCACACAGCAATCTCACCCTTTTCTCTAAAGAATTTCGGAGATCATTTCTGAATGAGGCCAGGCTCACCCAACAGTGGCTGCATCACCTGCAGCTGTGCCAGGCCAGGCCATGCAGCTTCCACTGACTTGAAAGAGAACTGGGCGACATGGCAGAGGGTCGGATCCACACAGACAAAGCTCCTGGCAACATCAGTCATCACAGCTCAGCCATCCTGGAGCTCCACAAACACCAGCGTGGCCCACATTAATTCTGGAGGACCAAAAGCTCAACATCTACAGTCCTACTTCCTTGCAGTATACTCTCCCTACCCCTCTACACACACACACATACACACACACACACACCCCCCACACACACCCACACCCCACACACACCCACACACCCACACACCCACACCCACACACCCCCACACGTCCACACACCCACACACACACAGACACACCCACACCCACACACACCCACACACACACACATAGACAAAACATCCTCAGCAACATGGATCTTGCTTAATCTTTAATAAAATACAAGCTTCTTCCCATGCAGCCATAGAAAATAATGAAATCACGTCCTCTGCAGCAACATGGATGGAACTGGGGGCCATTACCCTAAGAAGCAGAAAATCAAATATCACATGTTCTCACTTATGAACGGGAGCTAAACAATGGGCGCACGTGGACATAAAGATGGAAATAGTAGACATGGGAGACTCCAACAGCAGAGAGGATGAGAGGAGGGGGGAGGGGCGAAAACGCCTATTGGGTACAATGTTCAATATTTGGGTGTTGGGTACATTGGAAGCCCAGTTCCCACCATGACACAATAGACCCAGGTAACAAACATGCATGTGTACCCCGGAATTTAAAATAATTTTTAAATGTTTAACCCTACTATAATCGTGAGGAAATAATTTAACAAATCCAGATGGTGGCACATACTACAAGACAGCTGCTCTGGACTCTTCAAAAATATCAATAACATGAAAGACCAAAAAAAGCAGGGGCTCATTCTAATCGATTTAAACAAAACTTAAATAACATGACAACTGAAGAAAAGCATATGCATGCCCCTAGACTCAGCCCATGAACAGAAGGTTGCAGCGAGGTAAGTCTGATTTTGAGGTATATTCAGTGGAAAAGACATGCAAGAAAAGCACTTTCTGGTCATCCCCCGCCCCCAGGTACGGCATGCACGGTGCGTGATGTGATGATTCTGTCGCTATAAAGGGTTACATTCATGGACTGAAAGAGCACATTTTTCCTTTGAACTAAGGAAAAGATCCTTGGGCGATGTTGAAGGCTGTGCGGAGTGTTTGTGAGGAGTGAGGCAATTCCCAGGGATTTTTCTTCCACAAACACACGACGGGGGTGAGAAAATCAGTCACAAAGTCAGGCTTCATGAGGCTGAGGAAGAACCTTTCCTCCTTTAGCGAATTTTCTGGAAGCCCTGCCGAGGCTACCCCCACCCCATGAATGCAGCCAATGCTTTTGGGAACCTGTGCTAATCTGTCGGGTTTGTGCATATCTCTTTGCCCAACCAAAGGGATCCCAGACCCTGTCACCTTTGTCCAGAAGAGCTGGCCTCGGAGGGACAGAGACTCTGAGCCCGCGTCCCAGGAAGAAGGTCACAGGTAGGAGCTTCGGGCCCCCTTGCCCTCCCCAGCAGCCCCACCCACTGGCAAAGGACCCGGGTCTCTTTCTCCAAGGGACAGGGGGGTCGGGACACAGAAAAGACAAGACTCTCCAGTGGGAAAGAAACGCATGTGAGGGGCTGGAGGGTTTCCTTCCTTCTTCTAGAGTTTTAGCAAAAATAGATTCTGGGATGAGAATGTAGGACAAGGAAGTGCTCCCTGGCTTGACTGGTGTTCTTCTGCCCTCACTGGAATCTGCTTGGCAGCTGAAGGCGGTGACGTTCCTGTGGCTTCCATGGTGAATTCAGGTGTGTGTGTGTGATAAGCTGTTTTCATTTTACCATCCTAAAAAAGGAAAAAGACGAAGGCACAGAAAATGGCTGAGAAAGAAATTCCCGCAAGGGCACCCGGTTCCTAGCTCTCCTCCAGCCGCTTAGCTGGTCACCGGGACACTTGGGTAGCCCAGGAGACAAATCTGCTTCCTCTCTGGGGCTCCCCTGTGGAGAGGTCGGCGGGGTGAGCCGCCATCTTTCCCTGTGAGTCCGAGTCTATCCAGACGCAACGCAAATGCCGAGGAAGCTGCCGCGCCCGGAGTTGCCCCTGGAGAGAGACTGAACCTTCTGACGCGCAAGTGCGCGCTCGGGCGCCTCATGGCTCCCACGATCCCAGTGGCCGGGAAACCAGGAAACTGTCAGTCAAGGGTGGGCTGCAATAGAACACTCGCCTCACGACTGCGGCACCGAGAGAAAGCCCTGATTTCTCTTTCATTCCTCAAGGGCTAGAATTCTGTGGTCTAAAACCTGCCTCGTGGAAGCCCGTGGAACATTTGCCTGTGGAAGAGACGCGGTTGTGAGCGCTTATAGCGCGGATGGAGCCGAGTGACCACAGCTGAGGGAAAACAATGAACTTTATGTTCTTCCAGAACAAACTACACGCTCCCCCCAGCTCATAAAGGCTTTTTATATAACTGCAGTCAGGCAATACCTGGGCAGGGAGCGACTGCGGGGGATCCACATCTCCGGGCGGCTCTTGCCTCGGGCGGCCCCACCACGCCCCTCCCAGCACCCAGGGTGTCTCGGCCCTGCCCAGCCGGGACCCACCTCGCAGGCCCTTTTCCCCACCGGGATCCAGGTGCTGACTCGGGCCCTTCGGGGCCACGGGCCAAGGGAGGAGGGAGGGGCAGGCACCTCGCAATTGGAGCTGGTCTCTGGAGGAGCCCAGCCTAGCAGGGCGCTGGGTGAGACAGGCAGCTGGACACCAGCCGTGGTGGCGAGGAACAGTGTGGGCTGCAGCGCCCTCACCATAACCGATGGCGACGACCGAGGCAGGCTCAGGACTTAGAAATGAACATTCAAAATGTACAGCCTAAACACCCTCCTCCGAAAGCCCAGCCTGCTCTCTAGGCGTTCTATCCGCCGTGCTCCTCCTCCCTGCCCATGCCGAAATGTCCTTCAGCCTCGGCGCCCCCCGCAAGCCCTCCCTGCTCTCCAGCCGTGCGCAGGCAGGCGACAGTCTCGCCCCACCTGTGTCTTGCGTGGCAACCAAGCAGAGGAGGAAAGGACGGGCCCAAGCTTGTCCGGGCGGTGGGGGCCTGGTCAGGCAGACACAATGGCGCGCAGTCCTAGCTGCTTTATTGAGGATACTGTGTTGAATAAACCAATGACTAAGAGAGACGAAGGTGAGCTTTCTGTAATTCCCAGGAATCGTCGGAGACAGTTACAAACATTTTGTTTTATCAGTTCATTTCACCCATCATGCCCCCTCATGGGAACCACAATTGAGGTCTCTCCACAGGCTGTATTTTTAGGTGACACACCCACATCGAAGGCCGCCAGCAGACTGGGGATGGTCGGAAAATATCTGCCAGCAGACTAGGGATCCCCATCAGCCCAGGGCTGCTCCTCAGGACGGTCGTGGGGCCGTGCACACCAGCCAGGGTGGGCGGCTGTTCCTGGGCCCCAGCGGGCGCCTGCCCTTCCCTACAGCAGGTCCCGGCACCCCGCATCTACTTCCAGTTCAGAAGCGCAGCACTGAACAGGGTGAGGTGGCCATGGCGCCTTCCTCTCTCAGTGAGAATCTGGACCCTGGGGGCCACGTGCCTCACACAGACTCTCCAGCAGCTGCCTGGGTGTGGATCGCTTTAGGAAACTCAGCTCCTAGCTCCCTAGCTTCTGCACACACTCTTCCCTGAAATCACTGGGCCTGAGACTGCTCCTCGGGGCTCTCCTTCCCACCTCCCTCCGCGAGTGCCAGCCTGAACTTTGCAAACCACAGGGGCTTGCCCCTCCACTGGCCCTCCTCCGCCTTCCCACTCTCTTCTCTCCCTGCCCCCACTACCCAAGTTTACCGTGGAGCACCAAAAGAACAGCTTGGTTTAGGGGGCCTTCTTTGAGGAGGGGCAACAACGGGTTCAAAATTAATTTTGGAGATAATGTGAGCCACGCTGGCCAAGCACAGCCCTCAGCTCTGTCAGCAGAGCCGTGTGCTGCACACACATTTTCAGCTTTTCTGGGCCTCCGTTGCCTCTGGGTACATTTGGATTTGGAGCTGGAGAGAACCAAGCACAAAGCAAGGAAAACGAAGTTCATCGAGGGCTTTTTGGCCCGCCGTAGGGGAACAGGCCCACCAAAACACACCCCAGTTCCCCACTGTGACATTCAACTGCTCTCTCTCGCTCATGAGCTGGAGTCACACTATGGACCCAGCAATAAAGCCCATGCGGTGTATTTCCACTCCAAATCTGGTGGGAAGGCTCTCGGCTTGCAAATGCTTAGTCCTAAGGCTCAAGGACTTCACCTGGCAAACACATCTCACCACCTCGCTGGTGTGAAACCGCCTGGGCTTTCACACCAGCAGAGGCGAGGTATCTAAGTGCACTTCTCCGGTGTTGCCACTAGATGGCATCAGAGCTCCATCACAGTCCCTGCCCACTGGCGCCTTAACTCAGACTGGATTCCTGCGGGGGAAACGAAAAACAAAAGGAGGGGAGGGGGCGGGGGTGGGAAATAATTTCTGTCAATACATTCTTATGAAGTTGAGAAACAACTAAAGCCACTGGTTCCAGCCTTGAAAACCAAGGCCCATGGGTAGTGGGTTATCAGAACTTACTAACTTTAGAGTCACTGAAGTTGGTATACAATGCCCCACTATTAAATTGGTAAATAATCCAAACAAACAAACACAAAAACCAAGGCCCAGTTCTAGTTTATTTGGAATCATAAGACAACACAATGCATTAAACCCATAGCAACTAAATTTGCAACAAATAAGTACAAAAGATGGAAGCTTTCTTTAATTTGTAGCCCCAAATAAAATGCCACTGATTGCATCCAGACATCTGAAACAGGCTGGTAAATGATGGATTTTTAAAAGCAATTTCTTTTCCGTAGATGCTGATGGACAAGAAAGCTCATCTTGGCTGGAGTTGAACACGGGGAACTTCTTGGTTCCTCTCACTCTTTCCCATTCTCAGAGCCTCTCTTCCGTTTAAGACAGACATCACCTAAGATCCCAGCCTCCTCCTCCCCCTGTTACAGTGTGCAGAGTGAAGTTCCAACAGTCGACTTGCCAAGAGACAAGGCTTCATGAAAATTCTCCCCCTGGAAAAGCCAGAGTCATTTGCCCTGGAGGCTCACAGGGACACACACACACACACACACACACACACACACACACACCCAGCCCAGAAAAAACAAGAATGGCCCTCAGCCCTCCTTGCAAGCCCCCTCCCCCCAGCTCCAGTTCTGGCTCCTTCCCTGCCTCTACACCTCCCCACGATAAGCCCCAGAGATAAGATTATGGCAAGTGACAAGGGAGATCCACACTCCCGAAGCCTGTGCCCGTAACTACGCCCCCATCCTCATGTCAATTCTCAGTGCCTTCATTTTGTGAATCAGCAAATGTTATATAAATGATTTACCATTTTAAAGGTGTGATAACATCAGACCAGAGGGAGATAATGGGCTTTGTGTGACACTTGAAGCCACGGTGTTGGGAGTGACTGAGGCTTTCCTTCTCTGCCTTCCCAGGGCTTAATGCCCCTTGTTTATCTCTTCCTCTCACCAAATTACTTCGGGCCATTTACACGTCTCCTTCCCCCACCAGCTCAGCTTCCTTCTCTTCCCACGCCTTCTGTGAGGCTCTCTGCCTGTCCCACCGCTGGTCCCATGCTTATTGGTGGGGATTTCTCAGAGGCTTCTCTGGATGTGTTCTGAGCTCTCAAATGGCAAACAGTGTTTTTCCAAATTCTATCTTCCCACTGTGTAATTTAAGAACCTACACGATCATACAAGCATCATCCCCTGACCTCGGCCATCATTTTTATTTTGCATTTTCTTTAACATTCTCCATCCAAATGAATCCATCTGCAGCTCGCCATTCCAGGCTTTGCAAAGTCCTCATTCTTCTTTTTTTGTGTGATTTCATTAAGTTGATGTTTTTAGTAGTGGACATCTAGTTGGCTTAAAATATTTCACTATTGAAAACCTCACTTGTGTTTAACATCTAACTCACACTGGAGTAAACTAGTATGTTATGCATATTAGTCATTTATATATATTTACAAATCTAAATATCTATTGCAACATATAAAGGATGACTTTTCCTAGACTTCATAGCTCCCTTTGTTTCAAACTATGACGCAATTTTTTCTGAAGCTCGTTGAGATGGTTTATACACAAACTATGATGGGTGAGAGGCGCAGGCAGGTGCTCTGAGGGGAGACTTCCTTGGCCCTGCAGGCATCTGAGCCTCTCCCAGCCATGCTGCCCGCCTCCGTCTGCAGCTTCTTTCCTTAGCAGAGTCAGATTCGAACACACGGCTCCCGGCAGCATGGGGGCCCTTCAACTCTAGCGACAGAACCGTAACTTCAGAGCCCTACCCACCACACTCACTTCTGGTTTATCCTCGTGTTTTAATTTCCTGTATTTACACAGTTTTTCTCAAAGGCATTCCAAAGGTTCTCCATTGAATCATCTCATTAAAACCCCTTAAAAGACAGCTCAAACGTTTAAGTTATAAGAGAGAGATATGATTCATTCCTTTGAGAAAAAATAAACTGAGGCACGGCTAAGCCGGTAGTGCCCCTGGGCCTGACTGGCGGGCAGGGCCTTGCCATGCCTGGTCTAACCTGTAGCTGCTGGTGACCAGGCTGTGTCCCCCGGACCTCCTCGGCCTTCAATGGAAGAAAGTCAGATTTCTCAGTCAGATTTTGCTTGGAGAGCCCAACTATTTCGTTCCATTGAAATAATTGGAGAAGTTCTTTTTTCCACAGGCATCCTGCCTGCACTTCATCATGTGTATTATTTTGGATTTGCTTCAAAAAGAAAAATGGCCTTTCATGGCGTATACAGAATGTGGGCAGAAATTGGACCGGGCAGACACAGAGCTCCGCACAGAGATGGAAAATATTCAGGGTGAACACCCACACTCGACACCCACGCTCCCGCAGAGAAGCGAGCCCCAGCGCTGGCCCCACACCTGAGTGCCTCCTCCGCCGGAGACGCGCCAGCGGCCAGGCAGCCTCTGCTCCCCAGGCCGGCCTCCGCACGTGCTTTATCCGCCCCTGGGTGGCTGCGATAGGAAGGTCCAGAAGTTTCCTGCCCGTGTGCGCTAAAGCGCTCCGTGTGCCTGCGCCCCGGGACCCACCTGCGGAGGCCTGGAGAGGCCCTGCCAGCCCAGTCTCCTCTGCACCTGAGGAAAGGAAGCGGCTGCCCCTAGAACGGAGGAGCTGGCTGAGAAGCTCGAATCCTGGGACCCCCCGCCCCCACCCAAGTTCTGGATGCCAGTGGGTGCCAGTTTCCCCTGCTCTCTTCACCAGAGGGGCCTTCTCTACGCCACCTCCTCCCTCTGTCCCTTCCCTTCCCCAGGGCCCAGTGTCTCTAAGGAAGGAAACGATTACGTCAAAGCAACCAGCACTGAAGTTTCAGAGAGGTCTTGTATCTTTTAAAACAGAAAAGACAGAAAAAAGAGGAGGCGTCTCACCCTGCAGTCAAAAGGACCGCAATCCAGCCAGCAGACGCCAAGGGACGCTCTGTGCACGGCCATCCCGGGGCCTTGCCATGCCTGGCAAGCAGCATCACCAACCAGGGGAAGGAGAGCTTCCCTGCGACGACTCTCCCTGTCACACAGTTTGCTCCCTGTGGTCATCAATGAGCCCTTCCAAATATGAGGGAATTTACAACACAGTCCTCGTGCTTCCTTAGAGAAGGTCGTCGCAGTACAAGGCCCATCACACTCTTTCTTCACAGTTCTGGACTCTATTTGATCTCTTTTCTGAAGCCACCCCCATTCTGTCTTCTATCCCTCCACATCCACCTAATGTCACACTTCAAAAATAATGCATATTTAACAGCCAGCAATTGGGCACCTGGGGGAGGATGAATTGAGGCCATCCAGGGACACACCAGAGTGAACTCCTCAAAATTCCAGAAACTCTTCCTAAGAGAAAGAAATCATGCATCCATCATTTTCTTTTTGCCCCAAACGTAGACACAACATTTGTTTGCCTGGTGGATAAAACTGAAAGTTACGCTAATATTGGAAACCCAGATCTGGGCATATCAGAGAAATTTGTTTTTAAAGACATCGCCAAGGACTTTGAATCCAGCACTCGACCTGTATTTCATATTACTCTGATCTAGTCGGGGATGCCTTCTGGGTTCTAAATACTTAATTGGAAAATGTCTGGCACAGCCAGAAAAGAAAGCCCAACTCTCCTTTTATGAGATTTACAGCAGACTGTCAACACCATCTGATAATTGAATCTCCTTGAAATCGGCAGAGCTATAGAGATCTCATCAGGCCAGCTGATGTGCAAACCAGCAAGAAGAAGAAAAAGAATTAGAAAAACTGATTTTACTCCATTTAATGCATAATCAAGGGAAATGCAAAATTTGCCCAACTAAGGAGAAAGAGAAATATAAGGTATAGTTTTCTCAAGCTTTGTTTAGAAGCAAAAGGATCCCTCCACTACATTCCAGCCTGGGTCACAGAGTAAGACTCTCTCTCTCTCTCTCTCTCTCTCTCTCTCCCTCTTTCTCTCTCTATACACACACACACATATATATTTCTATATATATATGGAAATATTATTGTCATGCATTAGCTCTTTTAAAATATCCAAAGATAACATGAAATGAACAAAGCAGGAGGACCTGGGTGAGTCTGAGCCCATTCCAGAAAAAACAGTTGGCAGCAGTAAGAGTGGTGTTTACTAGAAAATTAACCTACTTCCAGCAGACAGTAGACAATGTGACTGATATTAAACAAAATGCGTGGATGTGTTTGCCTTGATGTTGGAAGGGTGGAGCTCCATCTATTTTCCTATTATGTAAAACCCCTGCCCCGCTCCTGCCAAAACATTCTCCCAGTGACACGTCTGCCCGCCTCTGGATGCGTTCCTTACTAAAACAAATACGCCTAACACAGCATCTTTGATAGCAAATGCTCACAAAGGCAAACAATGAAAACTCCTAGGGTGCGTTTCTTAGGATGGCACCGGGTGCCATGCAGAATTGCCACACACAAAAGCAAAACAGTGCTGCTGGCTGACTGGGCCAGGCCCCAGATGTCAGCAACTTTTAGTAACTTGCTCTTTCTCGGCGAGTAACTAATTTCCTCCGCTCTGGGCATCCCACAGTCCTTCCCTAAGAAGTCACCCTGTGTGTAGATGTTGTCTCTTTGAGGAGAGTGATAACTACTCAAGCAAACCATTCTTATAAGCGCACACTTATTTACTCTCACGAATGAAAGGAGAGTGTCTCATGGAAGTAAGATACTGGCACCCTATAAAAGTGCAATTCAACCTTATCTAATCTGCTGCGTGTTTCATCACAGGGATATGCAATCATGGAAGCCTTTGTGCCAAAGGAAGAAGGAAAGGCTCTCACACACGGGCGAGGTGGCGGGGGTCTGTGACCTGGCCCGGACTTTGTGCGGAGCTCTCAGTGAGGACTTCGCGGTCCTGGGGCCAGTAGGTGAGAAAATGATGGATGGGCCGGGTGGGCGACTGCAGGAACGGCCTGGAGAGGGCTTCCTCCTACCATCTGCTCAGGAAGGACGTCAGCGCCAGACTAAACACAGGCCGGCGCGGCTGCAGTGTGCGAGCTTGTGCCCCGGCCGCCGGCCTTTAAAAGCACCTTCCTGCGCGCGAGGGGGAGACACTGGGAGACCAGGCGCCCCGACCCATCGGCTGGTCTTGAGGAGAAGCAGGGCCGCCCCAGACTGTCGCCGCGGCCGGCAGAGCCGGGCGCTCCCCGGGGAGTCTGGGCCGCGGTGCCCCGTGCCCCACTCCACCAGGACTGGGCTTCCCCGGCTCTTCCAGGGAAGAGGGCACAGAGAAGCGCCTGGGCACCCCTGTGGCGGGCCGGACCCCGGGAAAGTAGAGCCCCTGCTGCCCCGCGCACCCCTTGGTGGCCAAACACCTCTGGAGCCCGAGGTCTTGGGCCTCCTGTGGCTCTGCGTCCTGGTTCTCTTCGCCCCGCCAAGGTTGACCTTTGGGTCAATCGTCCAGACCAAGCCAAGCTCGTGTTGGGCAAGGGAGGAATTCCTGGAGAAGGAAAAAGCGCCTGCCAGCCTCCGCCCTTCATTCATCTTCCCTGCCACCCACTCTCTCCTTTTCCCTGCTCCTGCCCCAACCCTGACCCTCAAGGCCCACCTGGCCAAAGACGACAGCTGCGTTAGTCGCTAGGCCTTGGTGGGACTGAAGGCGGAGGTGCCTGGGCCTTTGCTGGGGCAAGGCCGCGGTAGACTGCAAGTCCTGGGTAGAAGCCCTCCTCTCTTCTGAGAGCCTCAGTTTCCCTCTCTATGATTCCAAGGGCTTGACTTTGGTGACTTCTGGACAACCCCGGCATGGTGGTGAGCTACAACCTGAAACCCACTTCCTGCTGCCCATCCCTCCTCCAGCGTCCTCTGGCTGACATCTGCCATGGGTCCGAAAGGAAGTGCTCCTGCTTCCTCAGTGTCCTGAGGCTCCTGGCCTGCCGGCCTGCCTGCCCATCTGTCTGGGGCTGTGGGTAAGAGCCGGCCCACCATTGAGGCAGGGGCAGAAAAGAGCCTCTCTGCTTTATTTGCTGTGTTTTCTGGAGAATCTTCCTTGGGGAAACTAAATGAAGGGAAAAGCAGGAGAGGAGCCACCAGATAGCATCCAGGAGGAGAGAAAAATGCGTTCACCAGCAGGTCCTTTATTCGTTTATACAGAATGTCTGTGTCCAAATATATACCCTTTTTCTGTGCATGCACTTATACCAGTTTCTCCTCATGGCACTGGTGTGAGCATCTCTAGAAGAGTATAGAAGTGTGCAGATAAACCAGACCAGTGCAAGTCAGTATGTGTACACATATATAATAGATTCAAGGGTTGCTGTGGGTAAACATCCTTCCCATAATAATTAGTATTTAGCTTCGTGGATGTCTGCAAAGGGTGTTCTGTTATACACCCAGCTGCTACAAGAAAGCCAAACAGGGAGCAGGCCTCTCTATGTGTTTGTTGATTACACGAATTAGTAAACGTATCATTGATCTGAAATGCACATTTTTTTTTTTTACATTTTAGCAACTGAAACAGAGATGAGATTTACCACTGATGATATTTAATAATTTAGTTTTTTCCCCTCTTAGTGGCTCATAAGCACTGTACCTTATCATAAATGGTGTCTTAGGTCCAGTGAGCCTGTGCAGAGGGCAATTGCGAGGGCTGTGTAATCCTGGGAAAGCTCTTTCTTTCCTTTAAGCTCAGTTTCCTCATGTATAAGATGTAGATCATAATATCCATATCAGCGTCCTTGTGAGGATTAGGTGAAAGGAGTATTTAAAGCACACAGCAGGAGGACCGCATACTAAGTGTTCTGTGCATCCTACCAGTCTTTATAATTGTGGTTATTAGTGTCCGTGTTTAAGATTGGAGAAACATGGAATAAATTTGCCCCTCATTAGCGTGCACACTCTGCCCCAAACCCCTTTTTTTGTGGGGGGTTTTGTAATTCCCCCCACATCCCCTAACTCACATCTAGTGAGTGCGGAGATTTTCTAATTCCCACTGGGGTCCTTGTGACCCCAAGCCAAAGCGGACCTTTAGTAAATGTAAATTCTGCATTTCTCTGCTGCCTTCATTTATAGTCAACCCAGTTGGACTAAAAAGAACTATCAGGGCAACCATAACTAAACACTACAGAGCAAGTGCCTCCTTTCCTTGCATGCATTTATTTCTGTGGAAATTCGCCTATTTGCTACAGTTTGTCTTTTCTTATTTCTTCACTTCCAAACTAAACAGCGCTAATCCGAACGCATACCTCTCTGTGTGCCAACGTTTAGCCTGTGTCTGTGTCTGCTGCGTATGTAAATACGGGCAAGCCTCTCTGTGGGCAAAGCCATGGGTGTGCATGGTCCTTGTTCCCATAGGTGACTTCAGGGTGTGTAATTGCACGTGGGGGTGTGAGACCTCGCCAGCACCGCCACTCACTGGTCCTGTTCTCGAAACCGGTTCTTTGGAGGCTCAGTTTTTGGTAATTAAGACTAAGGAGTGTTTAAAAAACAGAAGTACATTTTCCTGGAAACCAGCAGTCTTTATTTGCAACTTTTATTGGCAAACCTGGCTGCCAGTAAATACATTCCTTGGCATCTCCCACAATGTAATTCACTTGATGGAGCGGCCTTGCCTTTTCTGTAACGTGTACATCAATTAAAAGGGCCGCCTGGAAGGAATGCGTAGTGGTGGCTGAAAGCCCCAGTCTCAGGTCACCTCCCTCCTCTCCAGGAACAAAAGCGTCCGTGGTCTGTGCCTGGAAGTCTGAGATGGTCTCCCCGATGGGGCTATTCCCGCCTGAACCCTGAGGGATGAGAGTTGCAGCCTAGAAAACCAGGTGCCAGGCCCTGCGGGGTCCTACGCCGGCGGCGTGATCTTCCCCAAGCCTCCTCCTCTAGAGACCGGTTCCCAGGGGACGCTGTGGAGGGACAGGCTGAGCCGGCCCTTGGAGCCCGGCGCGGGCAGAGGCGCCGCGGAGACAACGCCTCCGACGGCAGGGGGCGCTCGTAGCACGCGCAGTGCCCGGTGCGGGCGCCCAGGACGGCTGCCGGGCCCCGGGTTCCCGAGGCGCGGGACCTGCCGGGGTCTGGTCCCCCAGCCTGAGAGCCCCAGCCTGGGTCGGCCAAGTGGCCCCCGGGCTTCCACATCATCCCTTTTTCTGCTTATGCTCGCGGGGAAGCGGCGGGAAGCCTGTGGAGGGCGGCCTGGGAGCAGACCACCAGGTCACCAGTGCACGCTTCCAGGCGCCGACCCACTCGCGAGGACCAGCAGTTCCCGGAGGCGTCGGCCCTCAGGTCCTCAGGGGAGGCCAGCTGCACCGAGCCAGGTGTCTGCCTTGTCCCTGTCCTGAGAGGTGCAAACACCGGCCCCGGCCCAGGCCCCCGGGGCTGCTGCCTAGAAGGTTCAGAGCTGGGGGCCGACCGCGCCTTACCCGCAGCAGGCCCGGCGGTGCCTCCGCGTGGTGCCACTCCCCGGCCGGGGTGAGGGACGTCGGAAGCAAGGTCCCAGGGCGCAGGGTTCCGCGAAGGTAGCCCTAGGAAGGAAGGCTGGCTGCAGCCCCGGCGCCTGGGTCCGCTGCGGCGCGGGGCCGGAGACCCGGGAACAGCCAGCCACCTGCAAGGTTGCAGCCCACCTCACCACGCCGGCGGCTCCGGAACTGTCTGTGGGTCTGTCTCACGGAGCAAAGCCTTTCTTCCGACACCCATAGCCAAGGCGCGTCCGTGCAGGGGCACACGCCTTCCGCTCCAGCCCCAAGAAGGCGCCTTCGCCCTGCAGTCCTCCGACGGCCGGCTCCCGCCGCACCCCGCACCTCGCACCCTGGCTCCGGCAGACTCTAGAGCCTGGGAACTCGCCCACCCTGCGCGGCGCGCCCCCCACATGAGCCGAGGTTGGGAGGCTGCGGGGCCTCTGTCCTTGGAGTGCCGTGGAGTGCGGCGGCCGCTCTGAGTCCGCTGGGGACCTGGATGGAGAGAAACTGGGGCTCGTTCGTGCACACACGCACCATTTGTTCTTTCCGATCATCTATCCCTTTACAAATTTTATTTTTATTCTGGATTGTTAATGCAAGACGACAGTTTGAATCTCCATTTACCTCTGCCTGAACACAGGAAGCCCTAAGTCTTTTGAAGCCGGGCACCAAAGTTAAAGATTCACTTCCCGCATTCTCTATGGTCCCCTCTTGCAGCTTAGCTCGGCTCTGAGTCCCCGAAACGCCCTTCGAGGCGGGGGCTTTCCTGCAAAGGGGCGACAGGTGGGCCATCCCGAGGCGGGAACGAGCAGGTGTTGGCTGGCTTTTTCCTGGGTGAGTAATTAGGGGAACCGCCCCTCTAGGGGAGTTAGGAGATGACATTAAATTATCCCGTCACACAAACTTCCCGTGGAGGTCTGCCCCTAGGAGGGCAACTATCGGATTAATCCAACCACGTAGACAGGCAATATGGATCACTTTGTCTTTAAAACAATCGAAAACCAAACGCTCTTTTCGTTGATTGTAGAAATTTTTCTACTAAGGAGGGGGCTGAATTGGAGGGACTGTGCTAACAAACCCTCTACTTGAAAATCCCCCAGCTAAGGAGTATCTGCCCAAGGTCGCGGCCACTCAGATGTTCGGTCCCCACTCCTTCCTCCGCTGAAAAGTCGCACCGATGACTAACGTTGCCTGCCGGCCTGGTGGTTTGAAAACGAATGCCGGGCATTGATACAAGGATATCCTTCCCTACCCCTGGGCTTCTGGTCTAAGCAAAGGAGGCCGAATGGAGAACTAAGACAATTATCTAAGTAATCTAAATAGCTCAAAGCCACCCCCAAGCGGACCTTGCTCCAGTGGTCTGTGATGGCAGCCTAGTGGGCAGTTTTCTAGTGGCCCTCTGGGGTTAATTGCCTTAATCTTCCACTTTGTCTCCCCCAGCAAAGGGAAAGATGCTAAAGCAGCTGTGGACTTGCAGCCTCCCTCCTGTGTATGCAGTGCCTCCAGGAATCACTGCCCCACTGGAGCAGGAGAAGCGCCTTCCCTCATGCCCTAAGCCTGCCTTTTCTGCTGTCCCCAGCTCCTGGGCCAGGTGGAGCCCCCCCGAAGCTGGTTTCTACCTACCCTCGCCTCCCCACTGCAGCCCACAGGTCGGCTTTCAGGGCTGAACCCAGAGCCCAGGGGATGGAGACGCCAGAAAGCGGGGAGGTAAGGGAGAGGGCGTCTAGGCACACCACAGAGGTGACTGCGCTGTGACGGGGACAATCCGCACAACACGAGCTAAGCTCACACCCCCAGGGAGTGATTTTTCTGGACTGCCCCCATCCCAATCTCCACTCCCTCTGCTTTACTTGAAAAAGAAAGAGAGCTCCTTCTGGCTCCTGGTGACCCATATTTAGGACACCATCCCATCCCCCAGCACACACATTCCTACAGTGTCACCTGGTCCCCAATCCGAGCATTTCCTGAAGTGCTCGCCACATTCCCCTTCCTGGTGCTTTTCTATGGTGGGGCCAGGGGAGGCCTTGTTTTGAACATCGCTGTGACGTCACTCCCCCTCCTCCGAGCTAAGCACCCCTCGGTGGGCCCTGGGAATTATTGCTTGGCCTGCTGGGGAGGGGCGGAGTGTGGGCCCAGGGAGGGTTCCACCAAACCTCCATTACCGCTGTCACCTGCGGGGCCTTCAGGCTGCAAGTACGTGAGGTGTCAGAAAAGAAGCCGAAGGGTTCCTGTGGGGGCTCTTCTGCCAAATGAGTCAAGAGATGTGCGGAAGAGGATGACTGAAGTACCCCGTGGAGTAGCAGAAAGGGGCGTCAAAAACTGTAACCTGAAAATAAAAACTTTAACCTGTTCCCCAAAAGACTTCACGCCTGCGTCTTAATGTTCAAAGAACACCATTAACAACAAAAATGAAATAAGAAAAGTGCTTGAAATACAATCAAGCCGCTTACTGGAGGCTTGCTTCCGAGTAAGTTTATAAAACCCAAATGCAAATATCTTTTCCTGGCGAATATCCAGAGCTAAACCAGTGGAAAGTTGATCTTGATAAAACTACATCCCTCCATTTTTTTTCGCATGCCAGATACTAATTTCATAACGGCAACTTTTATACCCAAAACGGAGAGCTGAGAACACCGCTGCAGTTCGATTTGCAATTTACATAACAAGCTGTTTACACTTCACTGGGCCGATGGAGGGAGGAGGCAGGGAAGAGCAGGAGGCGACAGGCTGGTGGGGGAGGGGGCAGCGGGGCACAATTGCCTGTTGCAAAACTCGGGGCCGAAGGCGTTTCCCGCATTCGGAAAACAAAGCATCCGTAATCGCTGCGTTCATCTCCGCGCACCGCTAGCAGTGTTAAAGGCAGCTTAAAGACCGAATTCACCACTCGCTGAGGTGTTCAGGGAGACCACTGAAGTCTCCTCCAGGCTGAAGCCAGAGCACTCCTTAAAGCCTCGACCAGGGGGGCTGATAAGACCTTCAGGGTGCCGGGCTGGGGGCTGAACACGAATTAAGTGTTCAAGTCGTGGGGCTTCACCACCACCCTCGCCCCTGTCTAGTGTCCTTGGCACCCAGCAAGTACTGAGCCTCCTGTTGGTGCTTCTCCAACCCACCAGTGACTTGGCCCGCAAACCACCTGGAAAAGCAGTCTCCAGCCCCCGGCGCACAGCAGGCCAGGAGGCAGCTGCCCCGGGATTCAGAGCAACCTCGGGGCAACCCTCCCTCCTCCAAAGGCCAGTTCTAGAAGTGGCAGGTCCTCTTTCCTTCGATGTCAATGTCCATTATGAAACAGTAATTTTTAAACGTTCAGGTGACACGGAGATGCGCCTGCTACACGTCAGCGTCCTTCACATGTAACAACCGAAGCTGCAATTTGAATTTTCCTGCCAACGTGAGGAAGCCGGGATTCGAACCGGGGAGACCAAAGGGGTCCCGAACGTGTCCTTGGAGTTAATACATGGTCGGAAATCAGGGGCAGCGGAGCTGTTAAATGCGTCACGCACGCCTCTTCGCAGTCTCCTGAACTCGCCACTTCCCCCAGCTTCTAGTGAACGACTTGGGATTCAGCCTCCGGGAGGGTCTCTCCTCAAATCGCTAAAATGCAGAATCGCCGTGCCGGGGGAGGGAGGCCTGGCTCTTCCCTGCTCCTTCGTTTCTTTCCCTCATTGCTCTTCTTCCTGTCCCATTCCAACCACCCAGCGACGGCAAATCTCAGGCGTGCGCACAACGAGCGGGGGCCCTTCTGTGCGTATCCCCCCAGAATCCTTGAACCGCCCTCTAGGTGCGATCCTGCACATTCCCCCAGACACACCCGTTATCTCTGCGAGCCGGCAGCCCCGCGCATGTGGAGATGGAGACTGGCCCGGGGAAGCGTTAAGCTCTTAGACATATTTATTTGCTTCTTGTCATCACACCTGCTAATGTCACCGAGCCCGCAGCCTGACCCCTCATCTCAGCCGAAACGCGCCTGACGGGATCAGAGGGGGAGGCGGCGCGGCGAGCCGGTGGGACCCTGGTGGGCGAGCAGGGGAGCGCGGGGAAGCAGCTGGGCTCCGGCAGCCCTTGCCGTCCGCACCCTCAGGCCGCCAAGGGCCGGCCCCCCGGGGAGGGGGGCGAGAAGTAGGGCGGCCCACAGCCGGGCAGGCTCATCCTTCGCGGGTGAACGGCCGTCGGAAACTCCCAGCAGGGCCCCGCACCCCTTGCCTTAATTTCGACTGGGGAGGGGTCATGGAGGGGGGCCAGATGGGCGACGAACCTTCTTCCCCACCGCGAACAGGGCCTGGCTGTGACCGAGCCCTCAAAATCATGTCTTTTGTAGCCGAGTTCAGGACAGGAGAACCTCCAAGTGGAGAAAAGCCGGAGACGTCAGTGACCCGAGTGAGACTGGCGTTGGAGAAGGGAGGGAAGGGGCTGCGGGAGAGGAGAGGCGGCGGGGAGGAGAGGCCGGGGCAACCCCAGCGCTGGCGTCGGCGGGGCTGGCGAAGGAATGAGAGCGAGCCAGCACGAGGCGGGGCGGAGACGCCAGGGCCACTCGGGAGCCGTGGACGGAGGAAGGGTCTGCACGGGGCCCGGGAGTACCCAGGAAGTCTGCGCGAACAGCGGGCGTGGGTCCGGAGGGCCCGGGGTGGGAGGTCTGCCGGGCGCCGGCGGCAGGCAGGTGGACTGCACGGGGCGAACCGACGGCGGGCCGGTCGCCGGCGCGGGCGCAGGGCCGGGGCCCGGGCCAGGGCGCCCGGCGCGCGTGTGGTCAGCCCCGCGGTCCTCCGGCCTCCGGGAGCGGGCCGGCAGGGCTCGGCCTCCGGCTCATTCAGAGGCGGTTCTCACCTCCCATTGGCTGCCGCCGCTGGCGGGGCGGGGCTCCGCTGCCCGGAAAAAAGTGTAACTGCGTAAAAAAGTCCTCGCCTGGGTGACGGATGCTCAAAAGTTCAGAAGTTTTCCCAATGCTTCCTTAAGCGGCTGGCGCGCGAGAGACCGAGAAAAGGTGACGCGGGGCCCGGGCAGGCGGCCGGCGCGCGGCCCCCCCCCCCCGCCCTGGTTATTTGGCCGCCTTCGGCAGCTCAGGGCAGAGTCTCCTGGAAGGCGCAGGCAGTGTGGCGAGAAGGGCGCCTGCTTGTTCTTTCTTTTTGTCTGCTTTCCCCGGTTTGCGCCTGGAAGCTGCGCCGCGAGTTCCTGCAAGGCGGTCTGCCGCGGCCGGGCCCGGCCTTCTCCCCTCGCAGCGACCCCGCCTCGCGGCCGTGCGGGCCCCGAGGTAGCCGGAGGCGCCAGCCCCAGCGAGCGCCGGGAGAGGCGGCAGCGCCGCCGGACGCACAGCGCAGCGGGCCGGCACCAGCTCGGCCGGGCCCGGACTCGGACTCGGCGGCCGGCGCGGCGCGGCCCGGCCCGAGCGAGGGTGGGGGGCGGCGGGCGGCGCGGGGCGGCGGCGAGAGGGGGCCATGCAGGCGCGCTACTCCGTGTCCAGCCCCAACTCCCTGGGAGTGGTGCCCTACCTCGGCGGCGAGCAGAGCTACTACCGCGCGGCGGCCGCGGCGGCCGGGGGCGGCTACACCGCCATGCCGGCCCCCATGAGCGTGTACTCGCACCCTGCGCACGCCGAGCAGTACCCGGGCGGCATGGCCCGCGCCTACGGGCCCTACACGCCACAGCCGCAGCCCAAGGACATGGTGAAGCCGCCCTATAGCTACATCGCGCTCATCACCATGGCCATCCAGAACGCCCCGGACAAGAAGATCACCCTGAACGGCATCTACCAGTTCATCATGGACCGCTTCCCCTTCTACCGGGACAACAAGCAGGGCTGGCAGAACAGCATCCGCCACAACCTCTCGCTCAACGAGTGCTTCGTCAAGGTGCCGCGCGACGACAAGAAGCCGGGCAAGGGCAGCTACTGGACGCTGGACCCGGACTCCTACAACATGTTCGAGAACGGCAGCTTCCTGCGGCGGCGGCGGCGCTTCAAGAAGAAGGACGCGGTGAAGGACAAGGAGGAGAAGGACAGGCTGCACCTCAAGGAGCCGCCCCCGCCCGCGCCGCCCGAGCAGGCCGACGGCAACGCGCCCGGCCCGCAGCCGCCGCCCGTGCGCATCCAGGACATCAAGACCGAGAACGGTACGTGCCCCTCGCCGCCCCAGCCCCTGTCCCCGGCCGCCGCCCTGGGCAGCGGCAGCGCCGCCGCGGTGCCCAAGATCGAGAGCCCCGACAACAGCAGCAGCAGCCTGTCCGGCGGGAGCAGTCCCCCGGGCAGCCTGCCGTCGGCGCGGCCGCTCAGCCTGGACGGTGCGGATTCCGCGCCGCCGCCGCCGCCCGCGCCCTCCGCCCCGCCGCCGCACCATAGCCAGGGCTTCAGCGTGGACAACATCATGACGTCGCTGCGGGGGTCGCCGCAGAGCGCGGCCGCGGAGCTCAGCTCCGGCCTTCTGGCCTCGGCGGCCGCGTCCTCGCGCGCAGGGATCGCACCCCCGCTGGCGCTCGGCGCCTACTCGCCCGGCCAGAGCTCCCTCTACAGCTCCCCCTGCAGCCAGAGCTCCAGCGCGGGCAGCTCGGGCGGCGGCGGCGGCGGCGCGGGGGGCGCGGGGGGCGCGGGCGGCGCCGGGACCTACCACTGCAACCTGCAGGCCATGAGCCTGTACGCGGCCGGCGAGCGCGGGGGTCACTTGCAGGGCGCGCCCGGGGGTGCGGGCGGCTCGGCCGTGGACGACCCCCTGCCCGACTACTCTCTGCCTCCGGTCACCAGCAGCAGCTCGTCGTCCCTGAGTCACGGCGGCGGCGGCGGCGGCGGCGGCGGAGGCCAGGAGGCCGGCCACCACCCTGCGGCCCACCCAGGCCGCCTCACCTCGTGGTACCTGAACCAGGCGGGCGGAGACCTGGGCCACTTGGCGAGCGCGGCGGCGGCGGCGGCGGCCGCGGGCTACCCGGGCCAGCAGCAGAACTTCCACTCGGTGCGGGAGATGTTCGAGTCACAGAGGATCGGCTTGAACAACTCCCCAGTGAACGGGAATAGTAGCTGTCAAATGGCCTTCCCTTCCAGCCAGTCTCTGTACCGCACGTCCGGAGCTTTCGTCTACGACTGTAGCAAGTTTTGACACCACCTCAAAGCCGAACTGAACCGAACCCCAAAGCAGGAAAAGCTAAAGGAACCCATCAAGGCAAAATCGAAACTAAAAAAAAAAATCCAATTAAAAAAAAAAAACCCTGAGAATATTCACCACACCAGCGAACAGAATATCCTTTCAAAAATTCAGCTCACCAGCACGAAGAAGACTCTGTTTTCTTAACAGATTAATTCAGAGCCACCTCCACTTTGCCTTGTCTAAATAAACAAACCCGTAAACTGTTTTGTACAGAGACAGCAAAATCATGGTTTATTAAAGGACAGTGTTACTCCAGATAACACGTAAGTTTCTTCTTGCTTCTCAGAGACCTGCTTCCCCTCCTCCCGTCTCCCCTCTCTTGCCTTCTTCCTTGCCTCTCACCTGTAAGATATTATTTTATCCTATGTTGAAGGGAGGGGGAAAGTCCCCGTTTATGAAAGTCGCTTTCTTTTTATTCATGGACTTGTTTTAAAATGTAAATTGCAACATAGTAATTTATTTTTAATTTGTAGTTGGATGTCGTGGACCAAACGCCAGAAAGTGTTTCCAAAACCTGACGTTAAATTGCCTGAAACTTAAAAATTGTGCTTTTTTTCTCATTATAAAAAGGGAAACTGTATTAATCTTATTCTATCCTCTTTTCTTTCTTTTTGTTGAACATATTCATTGTTTATTAATAAATTACCATTCAGTTTGAATGAGACCTATATGTCTGGATACTTTAATAGAGCTTTAATTATTACGAAAAAAAATTTCAGAGATAAAACACTAGAAGTTACCTATTCTCCACCTAAATCTCTGAAAAATGGAGAAACCCTCTGACTAGTCCATGTCAAATTTTACTAAAAGTCTTTTTGTTTAGATTTATTTTCCTGCAGCATCTTCTGCAAAATGTACTATATAGTCAGCTTGCTTTGAGGCTAGTAAAAAGATATTTTTCTAAACAGATTGGAGTTGGCATATAAACAAATACATTTTCTCACTAATGACAGACCATGATTCGGAAATTTTAAGCCCATGAATCAGCCGCGGTCTTACCACGGTGATACCTATGTGCCGAGAGATGGGACTGTGCGGCCAGATGTGTACAGATAAATATTTGGCTTGTGTATTCCATATAAAATTGCAATGCATATTATACATCCCTGTGAGCCAGATGCTGAATAGACTTTTTCCTATTAATTTCAGTCCTTTATAAAAGGAAAAATAAACCAGTTTTTAAATGTATGTATATAATTCTCCCCCATTTACAATCCTTCATGTATTACATAGAAGGATTGCTTTTTTAAAAATATACTGCGAGTTGGAAAGGGATATTTAATCTTTGGGAAACTATTTTAGAAAATAATGTTTGTAGAACAATTATTTTTGAAAAAGATTTAAAGCAATAACAAGAAGGAAGGCGAGAGGAGCAGAACATTTTGGTCTAGGGTGGTTTCTTTTTAAACCATTTTTTCTTGTTAATTTACAGGGGACAATCCGGATTGGGCCCCCCCTTTTGTAAATAACCCAGGAAATGTAATAAATTCATTATCTTAGGGTGATCTGCCCTGCCAATCAGACTTTGGGGAGATGGCGATTTGATTACAGACGTTCGGGGGGGGGGGGGCCTTGCAGTTTGTTTTGGAGATAATACAGTTTCCTGCTATCTGCCGCTCCTATCTAGAGGCAACACTTGAGCAGTAATTGCTGTTGCTTGTTGTCAAAATTTGATCATTGTTAAAGGATTGCTGCAAATAAATACACTTTAATTTCAGTCAAAAACTGCTCTACGTGGCCTGTGATTCGCTCGGTCCCCTCCCCCAGGGTCGTCACCTAATCGCCGGGAAGATCGCAGCGGCGCTGGCGCGGGTGTCTCCTCCGGGCAGGCCGGCTGGGGGTGGCCTCACGGCCCCGTTTAAATCTCGCTGGGCCGTCGCGGCGCTAGGTCCCGGGGCTGCCTCCAGCTGCCTCGGGTTACAGCCTCGCTCGAGGCGGGGGAAGGGGAGGGGGTGAAGGTAAAGACCCATCGCCGGGCTCCAGGAGTTTGGTGTTACTGCTCCACTTTGGGGAGCCGAGCGAGGAGCTGGGATTTGCGGACAAAGGGCCCGCCGCCGGAGCTGGGGTGTCGAGGCCCGGAAGGGGAGCTGCAGCAGGTGACTTACGGCCCTGTCCCCACGGGCGGGCTGGCCCAGCCCCAGGCGGAGCAGCTCGGCCGCCGGAGACGGTAGCGTTCTCGACGTGTCTGGTTGGACTCTGTGGAGTAGGGGGTGGCGGGTGGAGACCCGCGCGGCCCACGCCTGGCTTTCCGGCTGGGGCGTTTCTCGCAGGCCCAGTCCTTTCCGAGTGGCGCCCGCCCCGACGCCGGCCTCCTGGACGCCGCTCGCGACGGGAACGCTCTCCAGCTAATTAGCTGTAATTACCCGCGGCGGCCCGGGCCCGGCTTCTGTTTGCGTTTGGAGCTCCTTCCTCCCCACACCCCGCTCCGCTGCCTCCCTCCCCAGATTAGCCCCGGCCTCCGCGGCCTCCTCCTGAAATGAGTCGTTGGAGAAAACAGAGTTAAAGGAGACCCCTGGTAGTTTACTGGGCTCGTCGCAGGCGGGGTCGGGGTGCCGGGAAGACCCCGCTGAGACAGGGCGGCAGGCGCGGAGTTGCCGGGGATGGGGACCGGGCAGGGGGCGCCGAGCGGGGAGAAGCGCCCTCGGGACTCTGGCCGCGACGCTCGGAGGAGCCCGCTCCCTCGCCCGGTCACCCCGCGTCTCCGCCTGGCGCTGCAGGGCCCCGCCGAGCTCTCACTTCCTCCTCGCTGGCCTTCTTTGTTGTGAAGACACACGTGTGTTTAGGAGCGCTGCTGGGGTGGAAAGGTCAGAGGCACTTCATTGCTCACGGGTGACAGCTCGCCCCGCGCCGGCCCGCAGCCTCCAGGCGCGGGACCCGGAGCTGCGCGTTTGCAGGACCGCCCCCGGCCCACCCGCCTCGGCCTGGCCGCACCAGACCTGCCCGGGCCAGCGCGGCGGCCCCAGGCGGCCTCCCCGGCAGGGCTGCGTCCTCGCGCGGTGTGTGAGGTTTGCAGAGGCCGCCAATCACTTGGCAGTGGCTGTGCGGGGAGTCGCTCGGCCTCAAGGACGCCAGAAGCCCTCGGGCGAGCGGCAGGCTCAGCGTGTTCGGAGCCCACGTGCCTGCGACTCTCCACTCTCCCTGGGTCTCGGCTTTGCGGCCCGGAGGAGGTGGCGGCCGCAGTCAGCCCCGGCCTAGGCCCAGGTCGGCAGTGGAAAGCCCGGCGGGCTTTCTGCACCGTTCCCAGCGGCGGGAGCGAGCTGCTGGGGTGACCTGGGCGAGGGAAAGAGTCGACTCGCTCCCGGCTGGGGGCCCTTCTGAGTCTGGCCTGCCGAGGAGTGGGCCGAGAGCAGCCCCTGTCCTTCCTTGCGGGGCTCCAGTCCCAGCTGCAGGAGAGGAAGCGGCTATGGGGCGAAGCGCGGTGCTTTGGTTTCTGCGGCCAGCGAGGAGCCCCTGGCCCACAGGTCGAGAGTGGTCATGGGCGTGCGCGAGCAAAGCGTCTTAGCAACTTGCTTTACCCTCTTCTATTCGAATGTTTGAAAATTAGGCATGAAACATACATGTGTCTAAGAAGGTGTTTGTGTTAAACATACATGACGTAGTCATTTCTGCACTCGCTGCTGTGCAAGTTTAGAAGCTATGTTAGTGGAAGGAGAAAAGTTCTGCTCATTATTCGGATTTTAAAAACCACATCTATGTAATGTCTGCTACTATCAGTACATTACCTTTTCCATTCTCACATCCGATTCAAGAAAACCAACTTCTGCCAACCTTATTTAACGTGGAACTACTTATTCCTTAGAGGTTTGCACGTTTGGTTTGTACTGTTCTAGGAATAAGGATAATTTTCCTGTGAAATATTCTAAGAAAAACTCCTTGATATTTTAACTAATAGCCAGTACATTTTGAAATTAGCCTGTGACAGCGGTCCAGATCCATGGCGGGGGATTGGCTAATTTTTAAAATAGCCTCTGTAAAAAGCTTTAGGAGAGTAGGTATTTTGTCCTTTATGTAGAAATGGGCACATTTATTTTAATGGCAATTTATGCCATGACTACATAAATGCCAGCATGCCACATGCCATAGGCAGTCTTGCATTTGGCATGTTGCACGTGTGGGAAGAACCGGTGCTGTATTTTCCAGGGTTATGTAGTTAGCAGACCTTTTTCACCAGACTGAGTGCAAACAAGCATGCATTTTACAATTTATTATTCCACAAAATTTGTGTCATTAATAATCGATGCTTGCAAAGGAATAAGGCTCGATTGTACTGGTGGCCTATAAGCTCCTGGCTGTTTCCTGCCGGGTCAGAAACAAGGGTCAGGAAACAAGAGTGCCTTATAGTCCTATTGGGCTCTCCCTAACTTTGACAGGCGAGGAAAGGACCTGGGGCAGGAAGGGTCTCCATTTTTAAGGCGGACTGTCATTAGTTTTGTTCTTAATGGTGCAGGTGGAGGCTGTCTGGACAGATTGCCCAGGAGGGACAAGAGGTGTCCATACTTGATCAGGCCTCAGGCACCCACACCCGTGTTCTCTGAGGCTGTTAGTGGCACCCAAAGCAAGGCCAGTTGGAGTGACAGTTTCCCTCTACTCCTGCCCCATCGCTGAGAGCTCTGTGAGAGGGGCTCTCATTTGCGAGGCCCCCCCCCCGCCCCCATTTGCTTCAGAGCTTAGCTCTGAGTCCCCTGCTCCTTGGGCCTGCCTGGTATTGCAGGGCCTTCTCCACTATAGGCATTTCATGGACAGTTCATGAAGCCATTAGCCCCTTCCCACCCGTCATAAACAAATGTCGTGTTAGGGGCAAGATTGATGGTGGCCAAGTCATAAAGCTGGCCAGGCAGGACAGAATATGATTGTGTGCGGGCAGCCATTCTTCAGCCAAGCAGAGAGATTGGGGTGTGGGACCAAGAGACTGTGTCAGTCTTCCCCCCACCAATCTGAGGGGGAGCTCAGGAGAGCTCCCGACAGGAAAGTTTAATTTATTCTGACAACGTCCACTTAGGCAGGAAGAGAAACCCACTGAGATTTGCCATGGGGCCCTAAATGCCAGCTTCAGAAAGCCCACTTTCTGAAATCTCCTGTTTCCATTTATAACAAAGCCAAAAGTTTCCCTGCAAAGAGCTTTTATTACTGATGCTTTCCCTCCCACCTTAACCGAATGTCTTCCTTTGCAGCTGGAGCTCTATCTTCTTGTCTGAAACTTCTGAGGCCTTGATTTCCCACCCTCTTTTATCCCATCTCCCCCTTTTCGGTGGGAATCCACCATAACCATTAGGCTCTGTGCGTCTTTGTGTCTGTCTCTTCGTCTCTGTCACTTTTCCCCATCCTTCTCCCTTCCTGCCCCCACAGAAGGCTGTGGCGCCCCCAAGTTTCTCCGGGATGTCCCCACTCCCAGCCCAGCTCAGGGGCCTGCATGCCTGCCCTCCACTGCACCATCTGGGGGATGGGCCGGATGCAGCCCTGATGCGGAGCTTGCGCCCAGGCCTCAACAGACTTGGGGCCACACTGCAGCCGGACAGGCAGGTTCCAGGTCCTAGTCGGCTGGGAAAGAAGCAATACTTAAGTAAATGAATTCCAGCTCCAAAACCCATTCAGGAAAATGAAAGCAGCTTCTCCACGAACCTTCTCAACGTGATTACGAGTGGAAAATTGAGCAAAATGTACCATATCCACCTTATTGGAAACCAAAGTACGACGCGGAGAGCATACAGCTCAATTTAAGACCTTTGTTGTGCTCCTTTCCCATCTTACCCTGGCCCCAAAGAAACCCTCTGGTTTATATTATTTTTTTGGTTGTTTACTTGATTTTTTCCCTCACTGATTTCAAATTTGCAGCATATTGAGCGTATTATGGGAGATGCAGTAGGATCTGGAATTTCCTTGCACGTAGACCTGGCCCTGTCTTGGAGAAGGCTGGAGCTCACACAGGGAGATACAGCCAGAGAGAAGAGGCTGGGTCTGTGTGGTCCTCGGGGAGGGCTTGGAATTGTTCCCAGCTCAGAATCTCCCTGCCTGGGGTTGGGAGGGTGACCTGGCAAGCCTCAGTGGGGCTTCTCCCTGGCCCCCTCCTGGTCCAGAGGATGCCTCCCTTTCTCCAAAGAGCATCTTCTCTCTCTGGCCTGTCCGTGGGCCCCTCCAAGCCCACTGGTCCCCATGGGTGTCATTAGGACTTGACGGGTCCACCCTCTCCTGCAGCTGCCACTGCAGGCTGCTCCTACTGAGGGGACTCAGTGGGCTGCTCCTTGGCCCCCTAAGTCAACACAGCTTGGTGCTACTTGGGTGGGCATGGGAGAGCAATTTGTGAGCCCAGCAAGTGAGCATCAGAGCGGGAGCCAGGACCAGGCAGTGAGGCCTCTGGCTTGACCCAACTGGTGGGACCCCAGGCAGGGCCTAGCGAGGCGGAGGAGGCTCCAGGGAGGGGCTCCAGCAGGGTGGTTATGTGGTTCCATGCACTCAAGGTTGGGAAAGGAAGGAGTTTTTTGGAGAGCTTTGAGGACGACTTAGATCCCGAGATGGGGGAGAGGGAGATGGAAAGAGAGGGGAGGGAAGAAGTGGAGAGAGAGACATACCCCCTCCCATTACCTACCCCGGGGAAAAAGCAGGAAAACCAACACATTTAGCGCCATTAACTCTTGAGGCCTCCACATTTCCTTCAGTATAAAAGCAGGTCATTGGTCCCGGAGGCTGTGCCGGGGCTCGTTAAAGGCTACAAACAAACCGGACGGGTGGGAAGCACGTTTCAGCGGCGACTGGATTTTTAAAAATCTGCTGGTAGAGTGACAACAAAAATTGTCCTCCAAGTTGGCAAAATCGGCGTCCCAGACCGTGCGCAGAAGGGTCCTGCGAGGCCTGTCCCCGGAGCCCCGCGCCAGTCCTGGAGGCCCGGCTGGGTCCGCAGCCCGGTGTTCACTCGTGGGTCGGGCCCGGCCGCGGGGTCTTGCCGCAGCCGGGACACTCAGGACAGCAGCGGCTGGGGAGCCGGGGCCAGGGGCTTCCTTGCGATGCCAATGATTTTTATTATTATCACTCGCAAACGACACACGCGGCCAAGGCCGGGCCTCACAGTGGCTGTGCTGGTCATCGCGTGGAGCAGTGCGCGCTAACCCAGGGGCGAGAGGGGCGCGCCCGGTGTCCCAGGGAGAGCTTCGAAGGAAGACGCCCACCGTGGTTCCCACAGTCAGGGACAGTCTGGGTACTAGAAATTCCCAGAGAGAACTCGAGGGGCTGATGTCCTGGGTCACCAGTCCCTGGTGCCTGTGGGGCTTCCTGCGCGCCCACCCCCATCTCCCTCCCCCCTCCCCCCACCTCAGGTTCGACGGATTCTCCCGGAGGCGCAGGACAGTGATTTACAGTAAGTGTTTGGTGACAGTGGAATAACGTGACAGTCCGCTGCATTTGCCAGCTGGCTCCTGGGCGGGCCTACCCGCCCGGCCCGACCCGAGTCGAGTCTTCGGAGCCGCCGGGTAAAGCCCCCTCCCCCGCCCCGGTGCAGCCCCGCGTTCCCCGCGCCCGGCGCTGCCGGGGAAAAGTGGCACAACAGGAAAGCCTCGCCAGAAGGCCCTTCCCAGTCGGCTTCCTCGCCATAAAAAGCCAGACTCCAGCCGAGGTCCTGACCCCTTCCAAATATACATTCCCTTGCCCGCGGCCCGCCACTCCCGCCCGGGCCTCGGGCTGTGCAGCTTCCTCCTAGGCCTGCCCGGGCCCATGCCTCCCCCGAAGCGGCGGGAGTCGGTGCAGCCCCAACTTCTATTGCGTGTCCCAGTTCGCCAACCAGCTTTGCTCGCGTGCCGTTGGCCCCGAGGCTGCCGCGCCGGTCTCTGCGTGCGCCTGAGCGCACTGGAGCATTTGCGAGGCCAGGGCTGCTGACGGCGAGACGATACTTTGATGAACACGGTGCTTCAGTGCCGCCCCAGCTCTCCGCCCGAGCTGGAGGTTGGGGCGCGCTAAGCCGCAGCGCCTGGACAAGTGCGCGGGCCGGAGCCACCCAGGCTTGCACCCAGGGGCTTGCGGCCGGCGCATGCGCACGCGCGGTGGCGGGTCTGCAGGCCCAAAGGCCCGGCCCCTCCCTCAAAACCGGAGCGGGGAAGCCCAGGGGCTGAGAGCCTCGCCCCGGGTCGCAGGAACTGAGGAGCGCGGACGCGGGCAAGCTAGCTCTTACCACCTGCCGTCGGGGCTCCTCCCCGCAGCAGCGAAGGGGTCCCAGTGCCCGTGGCAGTGCACGCCCAAGCGGACACGCTGGCTCCCAAATTCAGAGATCAAAGGGGCAGCTGAGAACGGGGCGTCCGCTGTGTGTGACCCCTGACCGTGGAGGAAGGGCGGGAGCCGAGAGTAGGCGGTGGGGCTTGGGGTCAGGCCCCGGTCGTCGGCTCTCAGTAAAGGCGCTCTAGCCCGGGAAGGGGGTGAGGGTGGGTGGCCTGCCCCTGCCGTCGTAGTCATACCTGGGACGTTGAAATGGGCTTTGGGGATAGAGCTCACTCCCAGCGCGCCCCACAGGAGAAGCCCGCAGCTCAGGCCTGGGCCGTGCAGACCCCTGGGCGAGCTCGGGGGCCGAGGATAGCAACACGGCCCGAGGTCCAGTCGCGAGTAATAACCCCGACAGCACGGCCCCTCAAGACGTGTTCCGGGCACCGGGGGTGTGAGCGGGGAGGCCTCGGGCCTTGGGCCTGCTTGGCACGGGGCGGGGGCGCCTCCTGCAACTCCTGGAGATCAGGCCCAGACCCCGGGTGTTCTCAGGGGACACCGTGGACGGTGGACCAGTTCCTAGCACCGTTTTGTCCCCCATTGTCGCTGCTGCTTGTTAAAAGTATTAGCGACCCCCGTGATGACAATCCACAATTTTTGGAGGGTGCGGGTGGCATGTACGGACGTGAAGATCTCTTTGTAAGGCATGTCCACGCACACACAGGGACACTGATTTTGTAAAACCTAGATGGGCGCTGCCACCACCCCTCCATGCCACCCGCGTACCAGTCAAGGCTGCAGGTTGTAGAAAATACGTGGACGTGTGTGGGCTGCACCTTAAAACAGAATTCACCCGGTAGGCACTCCCAAATCCAAATAAAGTGCGTAGGGTGCTTTGAGACTTAGGGGGAGGGGTGTTAAAAAAGTTACTTGTAAACAATACGTTTAAGGTTATTTTCAAGCGAATGTTTAAAGTGTTGCCTGCTCCAAGCTCTAATAACACATTAGTGTTATAACAACACTCCTTGCATCTGCCAGGAGCCCTCCAACTGGCTGCCAGAGGTTCCACGAGGTTCGTGGTGGTTGGTGTAGGCGAAGGCTACTAAAAGGGGCGAAAAAGAACCCAAAGCCATGCATGTAGGGTTTGCTAGCGCCCACCCGCTCCTCGCCAGCGCCCGAGGCCAAGCGGACCCGGCCTTCCGAAGGAGCCATCTTGCGCGCAGCACCAGCGGCCCACGCCCTTTAGCACTCTCTTAAGGTCGCGCAGCCTGCACGGCTGAGCCTGAGCCTCTAAACAGCTGCAGAGGTGTGACAGGTTTATTATGCTGGGTCTAGCTCGCTCGTAATTCCTTAAAGACAAAGGGCAGCAGAGAGAGCCCGCGATGGGGCCTGGCCTGCGGGTCAGACAGCCGCTGGGAGGCCCAGGTTCCACGCACCTCCTGCACAAACTCGGGCAAGACTGCTTTGCCATGGTGTGTGAGTTTACCTGCAGGTTTAACTTTCTGAGTTTTTCCTTAAAAATATCAAGGTGGAAGACGTTTTATAACATTTGAAACAAACAGCCAAAGTTTGGCAGAGCAGGAAAAAATAAGTTTACTGAAATTTAATTGAGATCTAAGAAGAAACCTGTAATAAGAATTGTCTTGAAGGATGTCCAAATGAAATTCTCTTATAGCACAGAAAGATAAAAAATACCGAAGTAAATCTATTCTCCTTTTCTCCTTTTAAACACATACACCAGGAAACCAAATGAACTCCCGCTCCGTCCATTACTCAGGGTGCAGGAGCAGTGAGAAGGTTGCAACCAAAAATACTTTAGTTTCCTTCAAACATGGATGCTGCCATCCGTTTGGAGAAGTAGAATTCAACATCATGGCTCAACTGGAGTTGCATAAACCCCTGCCTAGAATCTCTCCTGATTCTAGGTGTCCAAACAAGCAACACTGAATTAAACAGGGCCATGGCAAGCCTGAGGGCCCCTGGAATAGTCTCTCCTGGGTGTGGGAAGGGGGGTTCCGGTGGTCAGAAGAGCGAGGGTGCCTGCCCATCAGGGTCAAGGCTAAGAGGAATGTGGCTCTTTGTGAGATTTGTTGGAGGATGTGTGTGACAGTGGGTTTGGGAGTTGGGTTTGCAAGTGTTTGTGAGAATGTGTGACTGTGAGATGGCATGTTTGTGGAGTGTATGTGCACTTGTGAATGGATGTGCATGGATGTTTGTGTTTGAGCCAATGTGTGAGTATGTATCTGTGTGTGTGCCCAGTATCCCGCCCAGGCTCAGAGGCCCGGCCTCCCAGCAACCATGTGTTTCCAATTAGCAGCATCCCGCCTGGGAGTGCAGAGAAGGCGAGTCCTGGGGCAGCTTCTGAGGAGCGGGTGGGCTAGCTCAGGCCCCCCAGTTCTGCTCCATTGAGGGCGAGGCCGCCTGGCCAACATGCTTTCACAGCGACTGGGCAGCCACACAAAGAGCCCTCTCTCCTGCGCCAGTCGGTGGAGACTCGGTCCTCCCCCAGATCATAAACCTGCCCGTGAAGACGTTCAGAAATAGTCTCCCCGCACTCACACACACATGTGCAAAGGCTGGAATTCCATTTGCTATAAAGTTTTATTTTATTTTGCTTGGAAGGGGAGTGAGGGGGAGAAGTGGTGTCCTGACCTAATTTGTTCTAGGGCAAAATACTGTATTTCACGTAGAGGTATACACCTGTACACGAATCCTTGCTTGCTGCCTGTGGGTGTCCTGCACATGTGTGCGTCAGCCTACCTGTAGCTGTACACCATACACAGCTCAGGAGCACACACCTGTGGTCTTACCCAGGCCACCTAAATGATGCACTCAACGAAACCAGATCCAGAGATCTGAGGCTGAGCCTTAAACCTTTGTATTATAACTTCAAATGAACGCTGATGTCGTTCAAGTGCATAGCACAATGTCTGGCATGTGTTAGGCCCTTAACATAAATGGCTGAATGAATACATTAAACTTAGATTTAAAAAGTGACCTAGTAGTAATAAGAAGAGGTTGGAAATAAGCTCTGTGTGAAAGATGCTAGACCACAAGGAAAGGCACAGGCTCAGCGACCTCTGGGTAACCTGGTGGCTTTGCCATGGAATGTTCCAGCAGTATTTGCTTACCTTCAAGTTTCTTCTTCTGACCCCCCTTTATTTCTCAAGCCTTCTTTTCAGATGGTGAGAGTCCTTGGGTTCTAATTATAGTCAGCAGAGACCAGCCAGGGTGTGAATTCCTCCCTCCTGCAGGAACTGGGTTTCCAGAGTGACTTGTCACCAGGAGGGGAAAGAAATGTCCCAGGCAAAGACTAAGGAGGAGGCTCCCGGAGCACCCCCGCCCCCCTTAGCCTTGCAGGAGTCCTCCCACCAAGAGCTTTCTCAAAACAGGGCAAGGCCTGACCACGGCGATCTCATTGCAAGGCCTGGATTGTGGGGTTGTTTGGGGACCCTTACCGCCGTGTTCATAACTTGGAGAAAACATCCACACCGACCCTGGAAATGCTACTTCACAGAAAGACCATTTTTAATATGAAAAGAGAAAAACAATTTGAAGGCCCCACAATTTGTTGTCTAACAACATAATTTCAAGTAAAGTGAATGTGATTAAAACATCTTGATTTCACAAAGCCATTCAGAGGAGGCTTCGACAAAAGCAAAGCGACCCAAACCCTGGAGGGTCACATCCCGGCTGCTACAAACCTCGGCGGGGCGGCCCCGCTCCTGCGGCAGGGACAGCGCAGCGGCAGCAGGGGCCGCAGGGGCCCCGCAGATTGGCACGCCCTTCCCCATCCCCACAGCGCGTCTGCACCGGCGACTCTACGGGGATTGTAGCCGGAGGGCGGGCCGGGCTCCGCGGCGCTGCTCAGGCATTGGGGTTTGTCCTCATGAGCTCCACGTCGGCGTGCACCATCTCCCTCACCAGCTCCTGCAACACAGGGGTGGGCGTGAGGGAGGAGCTTCTGCCACTCTCTCCTGGTGACACCCCACCCCGGGCGTCAGCCCCAGAGAGGCCTCCGCGTCCTCCTTCCAGCTCCCCCCACTTCTCCCGCACCCGCCCTCTGGGCTTTGGGCATCTCAGGCGCCCAACCCTGACCGCTGCCGCCCCGCAGCCCGGGGCCCCGCAGCGGGCAGCGTGCGCCCTAAGAGATACTCACATCGAAAGCGACCCGGGGCTTCCAGTTCAGCTTCTGTTTCGCTTTGGTGCAGTCGCCCTGCAGAAAGTCCTAGGGAAGAAGAGGTGGAGACGAAGCAGGCGTGGGTCGTGGTGGGGGGCAGCAGGTCCCGAGCCCCGGGAACTCCCTCCGCTCCCTCTGCGCGCACAAGCCTCCGGGTTTCCCCGCTTTCAGTCCCTGCTGCGCGCGTTCAGTCGCGGCTCTCGGCGCCGTAAATCACTAGGTCGCGGTTAAGAATGTGCTGTGCGGGCCCGTGAGGACCATGACAGCGATCCATCCCCAGCTACCTCCACCCCTCTTCTCCCCCAACGCGTCCCTTGGGCTCTTAATGCTTTTTTTTTTTTTTTTTTTTTAAACATGAAGTTGTCAGGGACGCTACTATGAGAACTGTTACGAATTACTGCACTTCTCCGGCTGGGAGGGAAGTGAGTAAATCACCAGGCGCCCCTCCCAGTTGCCCGTGTCCCTGCGCCGCTCAGCTCCTGCCGCAGGGCTGGCCGCGCCAAGCGCCCATCCTACCCAAAGCCACCAGCCCCGTGGGGAAGGGACTCGGGGTGTGGGGCGCGAGGTCCCAGGACTCGGGGACCCCTCTATCTCGGCGGGAGCGTGCGACCCTCTTTCTAATGCGGCCGTGGATGTTTCTTACCGGGCCGCAGCCAAGCGCGGTTCTTCCTGGGCGGTGGCTTTGGGCTTTTCGTACCCACAGTAAAGTCAGTTCACATCGCCTCCCGCACACACACGCGTTCATAAAACGAAACTGGAGTTTCACGAAGCAATACTTAGCCTTAGCGTCCAGGAACTCTGTAGACGGTCTATTCTATTCTACCCCTATTCTACTCGTTCGATTCTGTTCCTAAGAAAATGCTAATCTCGACCCACTTGTCCTTCTGCGATCCAGCACGGAGCTGCAGCCAGCAGCTCTGCAGGACCCCGCACTGAGCGCCACCGTCCCCTCTGGGAGTGCCTCCCTCCTTCCGCTTTCCCCAACTGCTCCACTCGAGGAAACAAGGGCATTTCATTTCCATCGACTTAAGAGGCTTCCTTGGAAGGAAGGCTGGCTAAAAGAAACCAGCGGAGAAGAACTTAATCCCGCTCTCAGCCCCTACTCACCAATGTCTTTGTTACAGCTCTGTGAAGACTGATTTACATGAAGACAGATGAGAATTTCAAGATGAATTACAAAATAGGAAAGAAGGAAGAAAGGAAAGGAGGAAAGGAGAAAGAGAGGAAGGAAAGGAGGGAAGAAAGAAAAAAGACTGAGATACATAATTGTTAGAAGTGAGATAAATATTTAGCTTTTCCACACACAAATGTACTCATCAAATAACAGATAAGATGTGATTCCTCGAAATAAACCGAATGCGAAGGCAGTATGAAAATAGCCGATCTTTAAAGGTGAGAAATACTCGATCATTCTATTTCAGCTACATACAAATTAAAGAACAGCCTAAAAGGAGTTTCATCGTGTGAAAGTAACAGTAAAGCTGCCACTGAAAGCCTTTCCTGCTTATTTTCTTCAGACTTCCCTGAAACTTGGCAGGTGGGGGAATTTGTTCTAGATTCATGATGGGAAAGGTCGGGAGGGCAGGGGTAGGACCTGCTTTGCCCTGGGTTTGGAGCTCACCTTCTCTGCTAAGCCTTCTAGAGCAGAGGCTGCCGGCGTCCTACTGAATGTCTGCACCGTGGGCTTGAAATGGGGCTGCAGCAGTACACGCACCGACTCTCACTCTCGTTCTCATCATCCATCACTACTTTTTCAAACGCTTTGCATTTCGCAATACACTAAAGTACCAGTTTCCTCCCCAGAGTGTTAATAATACTAAAACAAGTTATTTCTGCTGGCCCTAAAAGTCCATACACAGATTCTACAGGAAAAGTAGAATACAAAAAGTAGTAATTAGCAATTTAACATAGCGCTACAAGGAAACAGCAATATAAGCAGAAAAACAAAGTAATTTATTTTTCTTTCCCCTCCCTAAATAAACTTGTATATATTTCTACAGGCTTCTATTTTTCTATAAGCGTCACACAAAGATACTCATTCTTTTTCCCCAGAGGAAGCTGTGCAATGTGGAATCATGCAGCCCACTCCTCCCCTCTCTCAATCCTATAGCAGCTAGATGGTGTGGAGAAACATGGTTATTGTTTAATCACATCACACTGGCTGTAAATCAACCAGCACGGCATAGGATGCAATTCATGGCTGTGAACTCATAGTTAGCAAAACCCTAAAACCCAGTTTGGCTTCAAATAATCTTGGTAGGCTTGGGAAATGGAGCTTTGTATTGTAATTATGTTTCCTGTAGTTTTCTACAAGTAGCTCACAATATAAAAACAACCAGGGAACTACAATTAAGGAAAAAGAAAAATGGTTTTCAAAGGCTTAGAAACAGACATTGCTACCATACACTGTAAAAGTATTTCATTGAAACCAGAGATGCACCCAGTTAAACTTCTCAATTTAGTTTTGAGCCTAGCTCCAATACTGCAGTCTAGCTGCTTCCTTTAACCTTCTGCCAAGGTTCTGTCTCCCTGAAATTTAATTAGACCAAGAGACCTTGGGAAGAAAAAGGATGAGTTCCCCTCTGAACAAAACATCATCGGCTCTCTGTGCCAGCTGTTCCTAGGCTGACATCTGGACTGGGCAGTAAGCTTATGTTCCAATCAACTTTTAAGGACAGATTACAAGCATCCCAGCTTGTTTTACACTTAACTGTTCCTGAAGGAATTTCTTACTTCTTCCCACTGTGTCATTTATAGAAAAGATATAGTCAGTGGTTCATCCTGCAAGGTTCTAGGCACAGGACATACTTAAAGGGTGGCGTGGGGAGGGCCTGTGTGGGACAGTGCACACAGCTCTAGAGGGAGAGCAAGGATGTGGATTCCCTTCTTTAAATAAGGCTTCCTCTGGGCTGAGAAGGAATTAGGTGGTGGAAACTGCTCATACAACGGGGTCCAAACTGCTGTGCTCAGATACAGAACTGTGAGGAGTGAGAGGGGAGCGTGGGCCATGATACACGTTCCTTTAATCTTTACCTCCCTCTTAAAGATTTTTGAACTTCCACAAATCCCCTCCACTAGGGTATAATCAGCTCCTAAGGACCAGAGAGAAGAATAAGCTTATCTACTGCGCTCTTTTCTTCTTTTTTGACAGTTCGGTTCCTTCATTATACATACGCTTACAGCCTTAGTATGACAACGGGGGCAAAAGCTGAATTAAAGTGATGATTTTATGTACAGCTTCCCAAAAGGACTTCCACCAGTGCAACTGGGTGGTCTGGAGCTTTTCTTGAAAAAAGAGAAAATAAAGCTTCGAGAAAAATTTAAAGTATTTCTATGTGAATATGACATTTCCTGAACTCTGGCTTCTGGTGTCTTCACTGTTTTCATTGCTATTCCTTAGGTGAACTATACAGTTTCAATATGTAATTTATAATTGTCAAATTCAATTAGGTTTAACTGAGCATTTTACAGCAGCAAAACAGCAGGAGCAATGTCTCCGTCCACACGGCCCTTCAGATTTCTGACTCACGGACTGTGTGTATTCATTTGACCTTCGGGAGTTGTCCTTTAGCTGTATCATCCAGGCATACATTTACAGAGCTGCAAACAGCAGCATGGAGGAGGGCATGTTTGGCTGCAGCCATTTTTTAGGCTTTCCTGGCTTATGTTCTTGTTAAAGTGAACTGATAAAGAGCCAGACCAAATGCTGGAAAAGTCATTAAGCCCGTTTCTGAGCCCACAGTAGTTAACGCAAACTCCAGAAAAGGAGAGACCAGAGTGTGCCATTATCTTCTACCCTAACGACAGGTCCCTTTCCTCAGATCTCTTCCATCTAGATAACAACGCAGCTTTAAAATCACACTGGTTAGTTTTCATTCCTTCCCCCGATGTTATTTTGATCATTCTTTAACACATTCATTGCCTTTGATACTCCCACCTCCATACCACTTTCTCTAAAACCATTTTGGGGAATGCTGTTAAACAGATTGTATCACATAGGATGATTTTTTGAAGCTGACAGTCTCATTTCATTTTCTCCCCTTTTCACTGAGTTTGCTTTGGGAAAACCTTAATATTTAGTTCAAACTAGGCGTTGGATGCCACATTTCCTCAACAGGTCTGCTTATAAGGTTTGCAAAGAACATCTGTTTAGGTGGAGAAATATTCTAAGAGTATGAGATCTTTTGGCAGATTATTGTTGAATTTCTAATGTCCATCTTGGAAGAAATTGACTCTTGAGTGCTATAAATAGGAGAAGATGTATGGACGGGGATGTTAATAAGGAAAGCCGAGACTGATGAAAGCCTTCGCGAAATATCTTTAGGAATTTCAGATACAGAGCTGTGAGTGGTACTGAATATTCTTTTTTTTTTCCCTTCTACTTTTCTTAGAAAAGCAAAATTGAGGAATAGCTCAGGTTCCAAGGGAATAAAAGAATGCCAGTGAATTTGGTTCTTGATCCAACTTTCTGCTAGTGTAGAGTGAATGGGGAAGCTTGACTCTTGGGCTAATGTTTCTTTTTCAGAAAGGCAGAGCTGCTAAACAACAACAAAAAGCCTCAGGAAAAAGCTCTCAAGTCGCACAGAATATCCTAGTCAAGATTCCAGATAGTTGAGAATAAGACTGGGAAATAACAAAAAATGAATTCTGAAAGATCCCCCAGAAAATTTGCAATATACGACTTCTTGGGTATAGCTGGAAGCCTTACATGCTCACGAATTTATCCTTTGGTTTAATCCTTCCCAAAGAGGGAGCGAATGTCCGAGCAGTAAGACATGCTGTGGTGTTAACAGCGGTAATGAACATTCCCCCTCGGTTCCCTTACTGCTGTCTATCCACACAAACTGAAGTGGAAGTCAGACCTCTCCTTTAATGACAAGGGGCGATAAGAGAGGAGAAGAAAACAGCAGGTGGTCCTGTCTGCTCAGGAAGCGGACTCGGTGGGACTGTCCGTCAACAGAGGCTAACAGAATGCCGGCAGCGCTCAAACAATGCTCAGGCAGCCTCAGGGAAATGGAGTCAGTCAGCACTGGCCTGAGGAGGGTGCAGGCAGTGGAGAGGAAGTGGCAGAGGGAGGAGCAGGCCCTGCACCATCGCCTCGTCCGTAGCCACCCTTATGGAGGCTGCTGTGTGGCAATCAGCAATGGTGTAGACTTGGAATAAAACCACCACTGGACACTCCCACTGTCGCCACTGTCACCTCTGCTGGGAGCCTCCTTAGATGACTCAGGATGTGCGGTCCAGTCCTCCTGGAGGTGTCTAATGGGCACTTTAAAATCCTCTGACCACCCCTCTCGCTGATCCCACTTTTCTGATGGGATCTCAGTTGGTAGAATTTGTCATTTGGGATCAGCAGCTGTTAAGCACTACTAAACAAATGGAAAGAAATGCATCCATCCATATGCATGCCCCAGAAACCAGCGACAAAGTCCGGCTAGTACAGTAGAGCTTTCGTGGAAAGTAAATGAGAACACGGTCTTCATTATGTGCCTACTTGTCAATAAAGCTTAGGGTGGTAAAAAAAATTACAGGTGTTCACTTCATGAAAGGAGAACTTAATGGCATGTATAGTGCAACCTATATATAAATGGATCTTTTTTCATTTATATTTTAAAAATATGGTTGATATAGTTGACATAAAACAAGAAGTGTAGTTAGGCGAAAAAAGGGCTCTGTAAGCTACACAGACAACATAATTATTTAGGAGAAATACAGGATTTAAGCAAGTCAACTTCCTTTTAAACAAAGTTTTAAAACGTATTCTGGAGAAAGCCCTTCTAGCAGACATGCTGGAGATGTGTGGAGATGAGTGCAGCAGTCCTCTTTCCTCCATGGGATGAACCGCATGTGGTCTAGGCAGTTTATGCCACCCCAAAGCTTGTTCCTTTCCCAGACCAGGCGGTTGCCCTGGCCGCGTCCGCCTGCCCATTGGCTGCCTGGCCTTTGACTGGGACAGAGGAGCACGCCCCCCCCACCTCCTGAGTGGGTCCCAGCCCAGGAACATGCCCACTCTCTACCCTGTCCAGCCCTGTGCAACTTTGAGGCCTTCCCCGTTCAACCAGGCGGCAGTCTGAGCCAGCTGAGCAGAGGAAAGCACTTCTCAGAGGCTGCGCTGCGAAGCTTTTCGGGAGCTGCCTGCTCTCAGGTAGGTGTCTATGGTTTCTTTAAATGAAATAACCATATAAGACTTTGGGGATGTCATCTTGCATCATACATATTTACAAGGTGCTGTGTCTGTCTGTACCTGTTCTACATCTATAATTGCAATCGTGGAGTTAATTTTTTGTTAGCTTTATTTCTTGATCCCTGGTGCTTACAGTAGCATCAACCTGGGGAAAGCTAGATTAATCACTGTAACTAGAGCCCTCTTGGTTCCGGTTACTTCACTGATCTCCACTCTGACTAGCTGAGCTGGGGGGCGGCTGACTCATAGCTGTGATGCAGGGGTCATTTAATGAAAAGGAGATAAGGCTGTCAGTGACCTCAGCACTCCAGGCTTCAAAGCCAGCACCATCTTGGTCGGAAATTACTGGTTACTGTTAATAACTGGATCTAGGGTGTAAAGATTTATCCGTGCTGGAAGGAGGTGGCAAAACCCCGAGGACAGGAGATAAAGCGCCTTTGAGTGGACCGATTAGGGACTCTTGTGACATCGCTGGCAAGTGGCACCCTGGATACAAGAGGCAGGCTGCTGTGCTCTTGCCACTTAGGGCTTTCTACCCTCAAAGCGCTTTATAGACATCAGCTAATTAAACCACAAAACAATCACATCCAAAATGCAACTTAAGAGGTTTTGTATCTGTTGCAGGTGGCCTCTTTCCTAGAGATGAAAGTTCTGTGCAAAGCAAAGTATCTCGGAGGTAAAAGCTAAAGTACTTGTCATCTGGCTTATCTTTACCCTGAACCTTCTCATCTAGGAATGCCTACCTAGGCCACAGGGGATCCTGAATTGCATAAGAGGAAGGTAATTGTCCTTGCTTCCTTCTAGTTTGTTAGGAAATCTACCCACCTCTTAGAAATGCCCCCCCCACCGCCCCACTGCTTCGGACATGAGTACTACACAGTACAATATCGATGGGATTTTTTTCCTTTATGTTTTTTCTCAATGTATACAGTATATTAAGTCCTCCAATTCAACACACCTCACTTCAATAATCCTTCCTTCCTTCCTCCCTCCCTCCCCTTCCTCCTTCTCCCCAATCCAAATATAAATAACATAACAGGGTCATTCAAACAGGGTCTATCAAACATATACCCACAGGCTCCTCCAAATATTCATTCCCTCAGCCACTTCTTAAGAAACTCAAGGCCTAGCCAAACACCTGACCACATCCAGATTCTTGCTTTTTGGCCATTTCTCTGGGGACTTTTATATTGGAGAAAAGATTAAGACAATTACTATGATATTTGTTAGCCAATTTTTGGAGAGGTATGGAGAGGAGATGAGCATGATGGCGACTCTTTAGGTTTACTGTAATTCTATTATCACCCATTTGGCCACCCATCGTCACAGGAAGGCTAACAGGGTTTTGTCAGGTGTCTATACTACATGGTCACCTGGCACTCCTTCTTTACATCTTCATGAGAGGAACAAAGTCCTTTACCGAAATGCATCTGCAGAGGTATTTCAGCCAAGCCAAGTACTTGAGAATGTCACAAAGTCATCTAGTGGTCAGGTTCTGCTGATTCCTAGTCCAGCAGTCACAACACTCAATAGGACAAAAACCCTCTGTAGAATGTGTTGTAAGCAATACACTTTACACACATTAATTTGAGTGGCAAAGAGGTCTCTAAGTAATAGATGGTATCAATACACAGAAATACCAACTTAATGCTGGATGGAAACTGACACAGAAGAGTCCATATTGTACATATTGTATGATTTGCTGTATGTGAGGTCCCAGAAGAGGCATCCATGGTTATAGAAGAGAGACTGGAGGACAGGGGAGGAGTACTCACTGGGAAGGTTCACCAAAGAACTTTCTGGAGTGATGCAATGCTCCTTATATGAATAGGAGTGTCAGTTACATGAGTGTGTGCATTTGTCAGAACAAACTGTGCATTTCACAGTATATGGATTTTATCTCAATACAAACATTTGGCCAGGTGTGATAGCTCATGCCTGTAATCCCAGTGCTTTGAGAGGCTGAGGTAGGAGGATTGCTTGAGGCCAGAAGTTTGAGGCCAGCCTGGGCAATATGGCAGGACCCTATCTCTATAAAAAACTTTAAAAAATTAGCTGGGTGTGGTGGCACTTGCCTGTGGTCCCAGCTACTTGGGAGGCTGAGGTGGGAGGACTGCTTGAGCCCAGGAGTTTGAGGCTACAGTGAGCTATGATTACACCACTGTACTCTAGCCTAGGTGACAGAATGAGACCTTGCCTCTAAAAGAAGAAAAATTCTTAGGCACAACCAACATGGAGACATTGCTGGAGAGACCTGGAATCATAACGTGGCTCAACCACTTAACTCTTTCTTAATAACTGTGAGATTCAGGTTTTAAATCTGTCAAATGGGGCAGCAAGGCTTGCAAAGTTGTTTTGAGAATTCAAAATTGCACAAGAAAAGCAGCTAGAACCATTTCTAATTCATCCTATACAGGCTTTCCATTGAGGCTATTATTTATCACTAAAATGTAGGAAAAACATTCTTTTAATTTCTTGTAGTAACATCATGGATGAAGATGTAATATTTTTAAGTGGGGTGTTTTATAGTTTTTCTTTGATACTTACATGCAACTTTTACCCTGCACCCCAAACCTTCCTCTAATTTTAGATAATCATTTTCTGAATAGCTGTAACAGAGTGCAGAAGATTTTGTACTCTGCTGTCCCTCAATTTCCGCAAACATTTCACAGTCTCTTGCTTGCTCGTTGCCACATATTTACTGCTTTAGGCCTTGGGGAAGCAAACATGGACAAGAGAAGGCCACGGCTGTCATGAAGCCCATGTTCTAGGGGTTGACAGCACAAGAGTTTGTGGAGACCTGAGTTTCGGCTGATGGGAGCGTGAGGGAACGACTGCAGAGGGGCCTGGCTTGTTGGGAGGGCGGGAGGGCACTCTGTACGGGCTGGGTGGGCAAGGCCTTCCACAGACATCACTGGATCAGAGACCTGCACAATGTGCAGGGGCCGGTCACGGAAAGATCTGGGGTGTGAGGGTCTCCTGGGGACACTGCAGGTAAAAAGGCCATAAGGGAACCCCGGAGAGAAGGCTGCTGTGACTGGGCATGGGGAGTGAGGGGGAAAGGAGTCCATGACCACGAGGCTGGAAGGGACACAGAGGCAGGCACTGTTGGCCTCCCGGGTGGCTTCTGCCACGGAGCCCAGGCCTTTCCCAGCAAAGCCACGTGGTTGCGAGGCTCTGCTGTCTAGTCACAGTGACTGCCTTGGAGCACCTGCAGCCTGCAGGCTGTGGCTGGAGGTTGGAAAGCTGGCTACCTCAACTGGATGGAGTTTACAAGTCTGACTTTCTGGTGCCAATCTTTGAAAGTATGGAACTGACTATAAACTGACATTTAGCTATGTGTCTTTTTAAAAAGGTGGACGAGTCATTCTTGCCCTGCATGGCCCAACTCTAATACATAATCCCTCTTCCCCTGGAAACTCTGCCACTCTTTCATGTGCTTGGGCCACCTAACCTTAAAGCACCTGGTGACTCAGGTGCAGGCCACTGCAGCGGGACTGCACCCAGCTGGCCCTGAAAGACATGGAGACTAGGGAGTCACCTGGCCATGCTATTCCAGCAGTCACCTGGCCATGCTATTCCAGCACCTGCGAGGGTGTGCCGTGAAAGGGCTGTCCCTCTTCTGGCCAAATGAGGACATGCTCAGCCTCTGAGGGCTACTGAGATGCCGCTCCACCCTTCATTTCCTCCTGCCTGCAGTGAAGCTGTGACGCTGAGCTCCCCTTGTTTGTTAAAGGCCTTCTCCTTTCCGAGTAGCTCTCAAGACGATGAGGCACAGCACTGAAACTTGCCTGGGTTTTGAAAACATTTTTACCATTCTCTTGTGTGTATGTGTCTTTCTCTCTGTCTCTCTCTGGGTGTGTCTCTCTGTGTCCATGTGTACTGTGTAAAAGTCCACTCATTTACAGTGAGAACCCACTCAGTTTGAACTCCATCCTTTACTGGCCCAGCACATCCAATATGGAGTCTGGGCTTTGCTCAGAGCCATAGTGGGGTTTCAAGTGCTGGGGGCATATGCTGCGATGGATGAGTTCAAAGATGCCTGCAGATGCTGCCCTGTGGGTTAGAAAGAGGGGCAAGAGCGGGGAGAGACCAGCTAAGAGACTCCAGCCACAGATGTGGTGAGACACGATGGTGGCCTGGACACGAGGGGTGGGGAGGGGACATAGCGAGGGAAAGGCATGGGTGAACTTGAGATGATCTTGGAGAAAGGGCAGAAAAGGCCTCCCTGGGGTTGCAGGCGGTGGTGAGGGAAAGAGGATTGACAGAGAATTCCTAGGATTTTCGTTTGAATGACAACCTTTTTATTGCTTTCAAAGACATTCTATAAATCAACAATGCCAGGAAGTTCTCCTGGTGGAGTCTGCGTGTGCCTCCCATCACAGCCCTGCCAGCATTACGTATCATCTCCTTTTTCAGGATTTCATGATTACAGAACAGGGACCCTTCCAAAAGATCACTTCTAGAGAATCATTCCATGCAGCACACCTTCTTGTTTTGATCCTGATTTGAGGCCAAAGCCTCTCTGCTGAGAAAGTCTGCTTAGCTCTGGGAAAGGAGCTCCGTTTCCCATGTCCTGGCTATGCTCCTGTGAAAGGCAGGCTGAGGGGACACAGCTTGTCTTCTTCCGTGACCCTGGTCCACGGGACAGGCGAGGAAAGGGTTAAGGCAAGCTGTGTCCACTGCGCAACCAACATGGCCCACTTTCATCCTCCCGCTGCAGCAGGAGGAAGTCCGAGAGGGGGCCTTTCACATGACATCATAAAAGCCTGATTTATCGCCAGCCACCAAACATCTAGAAAATCATAACATCCTTTCAGGAAAATGCAGTGGAAAATAATCAGGCTGGCTTTGATGGGAGCTTTGGTGGGGACTCCGAGTGCGACACTGTGCGGTGACCCTTGGGCAGGTGCTTTGTTTGCCGTCGGGGCCAGCCTCACTGACAAGGCTGAGGGTCTGTGCTGTGCAGAGCCCACAGGGGAGTGTGGCCCTCAAGTCTGCAAATGCAAACGAGAGCTTGGTTCATACTCTGCCAACTTGCCTAAAATGAATACTGCGGTGGATGTGAAAGTGCTTTGGAAAAGAGACAGCTCTATCCAGATGTGAGAAATTACTGATTACAGCCTTGTACATAACCCACAGCCACTCCAGGGAAGCAGGGCCGAGCCTCGGCACCTCCAACACGGCGTCTGGGAGTTGCTCTTCTCTGCTCTCAGCTGGGGCTATCTTTAAGACACTACTGTTTGGTTAGAGCCCTTTCCTCCCAAGGCACTTTTCCTACGTCGCATTTCCAGAGTAACCTGCTACCGTGGCAGCCCTCCTCATCACAAAGAGGACTAGGAGACGACAGAAAAGAGACACCCCAGAATGTCAGCGGAAATAGAAACAAAGGGATGAGATCCGCGTGCCACGAGGAATCTGTTCCAGGAATGTCTGCATCTCTTCGGTGCTTCTCTTGCTCAGTAATTTGATAAAACCAGCAGGAACCTCTTCTTTGATGTGCACAACATGCTCTCCAAATAAACACAGGAAAGAGGGACAAGGGTAGCCTAGAGTGTGGGATAGTTCTAGAATTCTGGCCACATCAATTCTAAAAAGCCTGTTGGTGTAGAAAGTAGGCCTGTCTTTGCAAAGTAATGCCCACTCTGAAGGTCTTGGGATTCCTGAGTTTGGAGCAGACAGACATTATAAAGATTGAGCCGGGGCTGACAAAGGGCTAGCCTGAGGTTGAAGTTTGGCAAAAATCAACCCTTGGACTCAGTTCAAAGTTACTTTCACTTCACTTAACTGTTATACCAGCAAGTGTGCAGCATGATCACTCACGAGATGATCAAAGACTCATGTGAGAACACAGCCAGCAGCACCTCTCTGGCCGTCCTGAAGGTGCCTGGAAGGTTGGTGCTGATGCAGCCCCCATGGAGGAACGGGCTCCCATGGAGGTATGAGCCCCCAGGCTGGAGAGCTCAGGGCCTAGTCTGACACCATGAGCCTAGGATTGGGGGCACTGGCTGCCACACAGGCAGCACTTACCACGCTACGGTTATGTCCTTGCAAGTTTGATTCTTACCCGCACCAGCGGGCCCCGGAAGGTCTGCCCATGCCTCACCTGCCCAAGGTTCTGTGCAGGAATGGGAATGGCGTGGAAGGCAGCAGGGAGGAGAGGTGAGGCCTAGGCCTGGCCCTGCAGCACAAGCTCTGAACCTGGGCTTGCCTCACCTGCACGCGGGGGAACACTGGGACTGGAAGAACTCTAACGGCCCCTCTCCAAGCTACTGCTTGCCATTCTGCCAGGCCTGCTGGTGCTCGCAGAACACCTTGAGACTGCTTCTTGCCTTTGGGACCCCGCACTGTGCCTCCTAGCCTAGCGCCAGGCATGGCTCCAGGCAGCTGTGGCAGCAGAGCAGTAGGACTCAAGGTGTCGCAGCTGGGCTCCATCTGGCTCGTTGTCTGCACCGAGTCTGAGTCAAGCCAGGTGTCTGGGGGAGCTGGGTGACTCAGCACATTGTCAGGTGGCAAAGGGTGGTGGAGAGGCCTCCCTTGGCCCTGGTCTCCCTGCACCTCTGCCCAGTAAGGCCTTTCAAGGCATCTCTCCAGGCCCAGGAGCCCCACAGCTGGGCATGTGCTTCCCCACCAGCCCCGCAGACAGCACTTGTGAGGAGGCAGGTGGCCTGGAGGGCGGAGGTCTGACTTGGTTCTGGTGTGCTGAACAAGACTCCGAGGAAACTACTGCTTCAAACCCTCCTCCGTGAAAGCACGGCTGGACTTTGGGGGAGCTGTCACCTACGGCAAGTCAGGCTCTGGGTGCTTATGCTCTCTCATGGCTATAAAGCGGACACTTGTGGCACCTTATTGCCCTGGGTGGAGCAGGTCACTGAAGCACTTGCATAACACATAAATAATGGCACAAGGGGGAAGCATAACCGAATGCACAGACCATAACCAAATGCCTGACCTACTGTAGACTGTTGTGGGGACAGAGGCCTCTATGCAGAAGGCTCCCAAGCGGAGTTCCCTCTGCAGTGGGCCAGTGAGTCCCGGCACTGGCTGTTCAGGATGGGTTTTTTTACCAGTTTAGGCGAGGGTTCCCCGAGGGCCCTTAGACCAGCAGCAACATGCCCCCTGTCCTTCAGCCTTCGAACAGTCCTACGAGGCAGGCAAGGAAACAGCGGTGCTGCTAAGTAGGTAGCTTGCCGTGTGCCACTCGAGGTGGATCCTGGTTCCAAACCCAGGCTTATCTGACTGCAAAGACGAGGTAACTAGCCCATTAACCTCGACCCCCTCCCCTGGGGGTCTTCTCTCTTTAGTTATGTGTGCCGACACTCGGTAACAATAAACGCAAAGCCAAGCGTTCACCACCAGACAGAGGCTGAGGTGTGTAAAGAGAGAATTTGCCAACAACACGGACAGAAGAGAGAGAATATGCTTCTGCGCTACAGAGGTCCAGATGAGATTAGAGCAGAGAGAGGAATGGAACCTAAGAGTTAGAAACGAAGGTGGGGGGCGTGAGAGACACCAGGCAGAAACGAGCACGGGTCTCTTCATGTCAAAGCCCCACACTAACAAAGCCTGATGCAGCCTTGGGTCTAGAGCCAAACAGAAATTCCACTGGTTTTCTCCAGCTGGACATGAATATGGTTTCACAGAGGGAACCCTGGCTGAAGAAAAAGCATCTCTGATTTGGTTAATTAATGTAGCTTTCTCGAAAACACTGGTCAACTCCTCGAGTGCCAGCAGGATAGCCATGATCCTGAACTTTATACTTATGAGTAGCTGAAACACAGGCCAGTGGCTGCGTGCCCATGGATTGATTCTATGCCCCACCCCCCAACCCCCGACACTATGAGGCCGTGAGACTCCCGAAGACTTCCTCAGGCAGGACTGGGCTTTGGGGGCATTATTCAAGGAAGTATTGCTTTTGAGGATGGCAAAGAACACTCAGAGCCACCTGACATGGGGGGTTTGGGGTACTTCCAAGGGACCTTTGCTTGGTATCCATCCCCTTTAGAGCACTCTTTTCTATGAAAGGAACCCAACTCACAGAATTAGAAAGAACTCTCTGGGTCTTATTAATGCCACCACCATGACTACTAACAGAAACACAAATATTCCTTAGGGCGTGGAGACTGAGGGAGACCATGTCTTCAGGTCAATGGGACCTGCAGGAGTAGAGTGACTCTGGAGGTACATAAAGACTTTATCTACAACTGCTTAACTCATGAGTCTGGATAGTGAGAGTTCAGAAAGAAAGAGACACCTTGAAATCTTCTTATTCCATCCTGGCCAACATTCCTTCATTCATGCAGTCAGTCCAGAAACTCAAGGTCAGTGATGGAGAATGACATAGATGGCGATCTCCGACAGGTACCTGTGCCTGGGGTAGGCAACAAGGGCAGGCTAGCAGAGAAGGAGGTGGGTACCTGTGGATACGGGGAGAGGGCCCAGGCTTGAAGAGGAGCAGGAGCAGAGGAGAGAGGGCTTGGTGGTGGCCTCGACAACGCACCATGTTAAGGATGCCACTGAGGCACTTGCAGAAACACATACTGGGTGACGTGCCTCGCATTTTCCCACTGGGGGAAGTGGAAGGATTAAGCTACCTTCACAGTGGGACGCAGGAGGGGCTCACAGGCTAGTGAAGTGAGGGCTCTTGGGACATACTTGCCAGAGAAGATTTTCCCTGAGCTGGGTTGTGAGGAATGAGCAGAAGGTAGGAAGACAAAGTGCAAGGCTAACAGTCCAGATGCAGACGGTTGTTCAAGGACCCAATGGTGTTAGAGAACCTCCCAGGAACCGCCGCGTTTAGTACGGCTGGGGGCCAAGTGGAACTCTCTTGTTTGCTGAATGTGGACCCCCAGGTGCAAAGCAGTCATCGCCAGCTGACCATGAGCTTTGGAGTCAGATCCAAGCTAAGGCTGGGCACGGTGGCTCATGCCTGTAATCCCAGCACTTGGGAGGCCAAGGCAGGTGGATCGCTTGAGCTCACAAGTTCGAGATTAGCCTGGGCAATATGGTGAAACCCTGTCTCTACAAAAACCAGCCAGGTGTGGTGGTGCATGCCTGTAGTCTCAGCTACTTGGGAAGCTGAAATAGGAGGATGGCTTGAGTCCGGGAGACGGAGGCTGCAGTGAGCCAAGATCATACCACTGCACTCCAGCCTGGGTGATAGAGCCAGACCTTGTCTCAAAACAAAACAAAACAAAACAAAAACACAGATCCAAGCTGAATTCCAGTTCTGCCACTTACTTTCTGGATGCCCTGAACCTCACTGGGCCTAGGTTCCACGATGTATAAGCCTGTTGAATGATATCGACCAATGCTAAAGATCAGAGATAAAATCAGTACCTGATGTTGGGTAAGTGACCAACAGACAGCAGCTCCTGCCACTGCACAGTCAGTGACGGCTCTACTGGGGCCCAGGGAATGCAGTTAGACCCCTGAAGGATGTACCAGTCCATGGCACCAGTTCTGCAGCACTGTTGCCCAAGGCTCCCCCACATCACTCTTCATTTCTAGCAATCTGCAGCCCTCCTTATGCAGTTGGTTCCCGACAGCCTGGAATATGCTTCCTCTTCTTCATTGAAACTGTGCCCGTGGAGAAGCACATGGGATTTAGGGTCACAGAGACTTAGGTTGACACTAGATTCACCACTTTTGAGGTGGCACTTCTGAGGTGGCTTGGTGTCCTCATCCTCAGGCATGCCACACCTGCAGATGTGTTATGCACCTGTCACGGAGTAAGGCCTTCCACGTATGCTCGCTCTCCTCCTGCCTCAGGTGCCTCTTTAAGCGTTGGCCACTCCCCAGTCTTGTGCCACCCTGACCTCCTTCTCTGCTGAGCGGCTCTCTGAGGCTATCCCATGCCCGTGGAACATGCTGGATGTGGCTGTGCCTTCTAGGTGCCCGTTTTGGAGAGGATAAATTTCTTATAAATGGCAGGGCAGGCTGTCTCAGGTGTGGTTCCAGAGTACATGGAATGTGCCCTTGCACCTCCACAGCACAGGCCCAGGGCTGCCGACACAGCACCCAACCAGACACATGGGGAGCTCATGTTCTACTGTGGGGGCACTGGCAGTAAACAGGCGAACAAGGGAACAACCAGGTGGTTACAAGGCCTCTGATAAAAATACAATTGGGTAATGGGGGGTCAGAATGCCAACATGGTGCTGTTTAGGCAGAGGTATGATTGACAGTGGGGGCTGCCCTGGGTAAACCTCGAGGTGGAGACAGCAGGCTGGGCGAGGTAGAGGCAGCAGGCTGGGCTGGGGCCCTGAAGTCCAGAGTGACCCCCTGGGGCTGGGGTCAGGGAAGCTGGTACAGGTGGCGGTGGCTCCACGGCTATGAGAATTATTTCTAGCTTCCTCAGGAAAGATCCCTGTATGTATTTCTTCCTCCAGCGCTCATTAGACCCTTTGCCTGCAGATGGTCTTAGGAGTTCCCTTGGGGAAACTGGTGGCCACCCAAATGCTGGAGATTGGATTGGACTCATTTTGGGACATCCTGAAACATGCTGTCTGTCATTCAGGGGCTTCTGGGGCTCACTGAGGTCCTCATCCATTCCTGTGCACCCTAGAGGTCCTGGAGGATGTAATTCAGGGGCTAGTCTTATGTTCCTCAGGGACAATCTATGTCACTGTCATGTTAGTGAAGATAAATGGAGAGAAATATGCCCTGCCAGCTGGTGGCACTCAGAAAGTGCCATGGAGCAGCACAGCCTGCATCTCAGAATGGACAGGAAAAAAAGCTTTATCTTCTTCCTGTCAAAGGAGGGAAATACCTTGTGGAAGGTCAGGGTGCTGTGCACCTGGCAAGTGCCTGCCTGACCCCAGCCTGTGGCAGAACCTGAAAGGCCACTGCGATCTTTATCAGGTGACTCAGTGCTTAGCACTGGGGAAGGACAGAGCATGGAGCAGGCACAGAAGGTCCCGTGGAGAGGCCCTGAGCAGCCCAGACAGGAGGGCTCCATTCTGCTGCTCAGGGCATTGCCTCTAGCAGTCAGGCGCGCACAGCTCACGTCTCTCGGATGACTTCTCTCTCTCTCTCTCTCTTCTATCCCTCTTCTCTCTCCCTTTCCTTCTGCAGGATTTAGTTAATTGAAAGTCAGGTTTTTAAATATTGGTCAGCCTCCTGTTGGATATTTGGAGTCTGCCCTGGGGCTCCCCCATGCATCTCTCTTACGTCATGAAAGGTGAAATGGAAGTACCCCAACAATTCGGCACACTTCTTTTGTCCCAAACAGTGGAAGCACACTAGAAAGTCCTCAGAAACCCGAAGAAAGCCCTCATTTCACCTGCTCCTTCAGGACACCCCGTCCTTTCCTACTGGCCCCCGGCTCAGAAAGTTTGCCCTGCATAGCACTCTCCTTTTCATCCTGTCCTCGCTCACTTGCAACCCTGCTCTTCAGAAACTAAGGGGAGTGCAGCAAGCCTCAATTCCCTTGAAATCTGGGCAGTTTCCATCTTTTTTTTTTTTAAGAAAAAAAAAATAGGCAGAGTCTCACTCTATCGCCCAGGCTGGAGTGCAGTGGTATGATCTCGGCTCACTGCAACCTCCACCTCCCAGGTTCAAGCGATTCTCCTGCCTCAGGTTCCCAACCAGCTGGGACTACAGGAAGGCGCCACCAAGCCTGGCTAATTTTTTTGTGTTTTTAGTAGAGATGGGGTTTCACCATGTTGGTCAGGCTAGTCTTGAACTCCTGACCTCAAATGATCGGCCCACCTCGGCCTCCCAAAATGCTGGGATTACAGGCGTGAGCCACCACACTCGGCCAGTTTCCATCTTTAAACCTACCCCAAAGGTTATATAACTGTTGCTCAGATTTGTCTGAAAATTTTGGTTTTGTCAGGAAGAAAATAAATTTCTCCTTCAAAATCTCCTCCTTCCCCCTAAGGTGAAGGTCAACCTGGTCTTTGTCCTCTAGGTTGGAGAACAGGGTTCCATGGTGACCATCGTCCTGAGTCCTTATGCATAACAGACGTGGGGTCATATTTGGACTTTATAAAGCCTGCCTTCATCATGGCTTCTTCTGTCTTTGTGAACAGCACAGGTGGGCAGCTGTGCTGGTCCCATGTGGGCGACAGGCAAGCTGGGCCTGGATGGTCTGTCTCTCCAAGTCCAACAGGAAGATCAGGATGGTCCTCAGATCTCCGCTCCTAAAGCCGGGCCCCACGAAGCCCCTTTACTCCTTATGGAGTCCCATTCGTCACTGAGCTTTCCCCTATTTTAAAAGAGCTCTTCACGGAGACTCTTTGGATGCTTTTAAACAGCCCTGGCCTCAGCAGAGTTAACACAACCACATCATGAGGCATCTGCTGACGAGGGGGCATCCTGCAGAGCCGGTCCATACTTCCTTTTATTTTCTTATCCAGCTGCTTTTCTTCCCCTGAGTCTCCCCAGAGAGACTGGTGATTCTCAACACATCCTGTGGAGTCTGTGAAAAGTGGAGCTTGGTGAGGTCCTCAGCCAGGTGAGACGTGCTGGAATCTCCAAGGGTGCCCTCATAGAAGGTGTCTGAGGATTGATTCACCAGACCAGACAAGTGTGGGGGGCAGGGACAGCATCTCACTCAGCTTGGTGTCCCTGGGACCCGGCACATTTGGCAGGACACACAGGCATTGTAAGGAAATGCCATTTCCTTAGCCTTCCTGCAAACGAACCGACTGCCCACGGTGCAGCTGAGTCCCCGAGGCTCTGTTGCTGCAACTGTGCTCATCTCCAGGTGGCTCTCAAGGTGCTCATCCCTCCCTCGGCTGCCATGGCATGAATGAAGCAAGGAGAGCCTTCGAAAGCCCTTTTAGGAGAGTAGGATGTGGTTACCAGGGCCTTGGGTAGTTGCGGGGGTGCTGGTCAAAGGATACATACCTATAGCTAGGTGGGGACAGCGGAAGTTCAGAACAGGCAGATGCATAGAGACAGGGGTAGAGAGGTGACCGCCTGGGCCACGGTCGGGGGGGAACACTGGGGACTGCTAATGGTTACGGAGTTTTTGCCTCCGGTGATGAAAATGCCCTAGAGTTGATTGTGGGGATGGCTGCATACTGAGAAGACTAACACCCACTGATCATATACTTTAAGTGGGTAAACTGTATGATGTGTGAATTATACCTCAATAAAATTGTTTAAAAATTAAAAAAAGTTGAAAGTCTCTTCCCAGCTCCCCTCCCCTCTAAAAAAAAAGTCCTTTTAAAAACCCTGAGAGGAAAGAAAGGAGAAAAGCACCCTGCAGGTGGGCCCTCTCTAGAGGCCAAGCCTGACTCCTCAGCTGACAAGGCTCCCAGGGCAGACGGCCCTTACCCAGCCCCCGCTGTCCCCAGATGCCTCTCCTCTGAGCCCCAGGGCCCAGTCCTGTGACTGACGTTGCCGCGGGTCCTCGGCCTGTTCTTCTGGCAAGGAACCCCCAGTCTGCAGGGAGGTCAGCACGGCACCTCAGCCTGCAGCCATTAGTAGCCTGCAGCCACCAGTATGAGGATCCACTCTTCCTCCAGGGACCCACCCGGGGAGGGCCCTCCACCGCCAGGGGAGACCCCGATTCCACCTGAGGGAACGTGTGAATGATAGCAGAAGGCACCGCAGCTGTGACTAGGGCCTGTCAGGTGGACTGCAGATTGCCACCTGGAAGCCCTCGCTGGCATCCAAACCTGCCCTCAACACGGCCAGAGCCTTCCTGCTGGCGTCTCACCATCGCCATAAATAGGCTGCATATGAGCCACTAGGCTGCACTCCCGATAGGCTCAAAACTTTGCTGCTGCCTTTCTCACCACCTTACGCTTTTTCCTCCCTTCCCAAGTTTCCCAGCTGAAATTCTCTCCACTTTAGAAGATGAAATTTGTGCTCTGAGTCAGCCAACATTTCTCAGCATCTCCAGTCGGGAGGAGCCAGGTACCCTCCCACAGGGTGCTGCTCTAATCCCTGCTGCCCCCCCCAGGAAGGAGATCCCAAAGTCCCTGATTTATGGTGAAGAGGGACTGTGAGGTTTTCTGGTGACCACAGAGCCAGGGTTCATGGCCACCCCCACTGCCGTTTCTTGTACCTGTACTGCGAGCCTTGCATCCACTGCAAGCTCTGACTGCTCTGGCCACCTCAGGGCCTGGCTGGCACCTGCATTCTGCAAATGAGGAAGCTGAGGCTTAGTGAGTAACTTGCCCAGAGTCATGAGGTTAGGAAGTGGGGTGTATCAGGATGAGATTGCAATCCTGGTCCTTTTTTTTTTTTTTTTTTTTTTTTTTGAGACGGAGTCTTGCTTTGTTGCCCAGCCTGGAGTGCAATGGCGCGATCCTGGCTCACTGCAACCTCCACCTCCCGGGTTCAAGCAATTCTCCTGCCTCAGCCTCCTGAATAGCTGGGATTACAGGCACGCATCACCACGCCCAGCTAACTTTTGTATTTTTAGTAGAGACGGGGTTTCATCATGTTGGTCAGGCTGGTCTCGAACTCCTGACCTCATGATTCACCCACCTCGGCCTCCCAAAGTGTTGGGATTACAGGTGTGAGCCACTGCGCCTGGCCTGCTTGATTCTTATACTCTGTCATCTAGCACACTTCCTTCACCAAACTGAATGCAAGCCCCCCATGGGCAGAGAATCTATGGTGCCCATTCTCGGTCACCCGTGCTGTGCCTAGCATAGCTTCCTGCACCCATCAGCGCTAAAATATCCCATGGATGCTGTCTTGATGGCAGAAGGCACTTGTCAATCACTGTGCAAATGGCGCCTTCTATCCCCACGATGGCATGTGCACGGCATGCTCGAGTGCCCGGGGACGCTCAGCCTGTCCTCCTGGAGGTCCGCAGCTCTCGTCTGGTGTTCCCTGTGCTGTCCTTGCCTTGCCTCACTTGCTCTTTTCCTCCCACTCTCCAGGTCCAAGGCTTTGCCCTTGGCTTTAGTGTCTCTGCTTTCTGCAGGCTCTCCTGGGGCGGGCCCCTTTCTGCAGACAACTTCAACGATGGCCTCTATGTGAGGACATCACTATCTCTCTCTTCAGCCTTTGCCTTTCTCCTGGATTCCAGGGCTGCATTCTTCTTTCCAGCCTGATAGCTGCAGCCAGTGCCCATGGCCACCGCAGCGTCACCCTGTCTACAGCAAGCATCTCCTGTGCGAAGTCTCCACATGTAACTTCGCTTCTCTCTAGCACAGTATCCTCTTCATTTCTCTGAGGACTTTTTAACAGTCTGTGGTTATTTTGTCAATCCACCCACTACCCTGTCGTCTGCCTCCCTAGAACGTCAGTGCTGAGTGCATTATATGGACCTCTGCCTTCAGGACCTGGCACTGTGCCTGGCACGCAGTATTTGCGGAACGCCTCGAGGGATGTTTAAAACTGAACTCAATATATCTGCCCCCAACTAAACACACTTGTTCTTTTCCTGTTGCACTGTTACCATTCCTCTCACCCACTCCCATCCTTGAGACTTAAAATCTTGGCCACCTTTAGCTCCTTCTTCTCTATTTTGCCCACTTCCAGTACCTTTGGCACTCTGGCTTTCCTTGCGCCTCTTCTGCACCACCGCTGTGGCCCAAGCCCTCAGTTCCCGTGTCCTTGGAGGATGACAGCATCCTCCCCCTTCACAGACCAGCCCTCCCCTGCTCTGGGGTCCGTGCTCATTCCACCTAGGGCTTTTCTGTGACAGTCCCTTAGTCAGGACCCTCCATCACTTGCCAAATAAAAGCCAAACTCTCACCCTGACCTCCAATATCTGACCATTGTGTTTTGAGACAGGGTCTGGCTTTGTCACCTAGGCTGGAGTGCAGTGGCACGATCATGGCTCACTGTAGCCTCCCAAGTAGCCAGGACTACAGGTGCATGCCATGGCACATGGCTAAATTGTGTATGTTTTTGTAGAGATGGATTTTTGCCATGTTGCCTGGGCTGGTCTCAAACTCCTGGGCTCAAGCGATCCACCCACTTTGGCCTCCCAAAGTGCTGAAATTACAGTCATGAGCCACTATGTCCAGCCCGGTATCTTTCAATGTGATCCCAACCTCCTTTTCCAGGTTTATTTCCCATTTTTTTCCAATTATATCCTGCATTCAGGAAAAGTCAGACTAGCCAGGAATCAGGCACAGGCTGAAGACTCCCCACTTCTGCACATTTAGAAAACTCCCTGAAGAGGAATTCATTGAATGCCTGGGTCCTGGGCGCCCCATGTGGTGGGGGGTGGGGTGGGGAGGTTAGTTCAAAAGCCAGGTCAGAGGGGGCCTATTAGGCTCACTCAGTCTCTTACAAAAAGACCACCTTGATGGCTTCTGTGGGCATGGGTGGTAGTCAGGCCTCTTGCCCCTTCCTTGCCCGGGCTAGGGTGGGAGGATGGCAGAAAGGGCTGGGCTGCTTTGCATAAAGGTGACAAGGGCTGGTCAGGGCAGCTGGGCAGGTGTAGAGGGAGAGGAACCCCATCCCTTCCCAGAGGAAGCAGTGTTCTGCAAGTAACAATGAGCAGGAAGCTTCGAGAACAGGCCTGTCCACTATGCGGCTTTAAAGTGGTTTATTAACCAAGACATAAGCCCTCTGCTGAACACCTGCAATTACAGAACATCTTATTTGCTCTGGGATGTAGGAAATGGAGGCTGCAGGGCATTCAGAGTTTCAGTGGAGCCAGGTAATTCTCAGAGCTACTGGGGACACATGGGGTTTCCTGCTGGATGGGAATAAGAATTTAAGCAGCTTCTCCCCACCCCCAAATCCTAAAAACAGAGTGTCCCCAGCAGGCTGAAGGGTCTGGAAGCTGATACCTGGGATACTGAAATAAGAATTAATACCTTCAGCTACACAGAGGATGTGGCCACTCTCTCAAGAGATATATTTTGAGTACTCACTATAGGCAAATAGGTACTAGGCTCTGAACAGGGTGGCTAATGAACAAGGTCGAGGGGACACAGACACATATGCCAGTAACTGCCATGTAGTGTGACAAGACACTGACTTAGTTACTGGGCACAGTGGAAGGAAAGTAGGAAAGGGTGTGAGTCCCCACTCTTGTGTGGAACGGAATGCTCTGCAGAGAAGGAGTCGTCTGGGCTGAGTCCTGAGGAATCTCAGATACATTCTCAGGCCGGAGTGGGGGAAGGACAAGCCCTTCCTTCTTCCTGGAATGTCCTTCTCAGCATCTGGACCTACCAACACTGTACTGATCCCTCCAGGGCCAGCCGAATGCCACCTCCTCTCAGAGTACAACGATGCTAGCGGTCTGGTCTTCCCTTGAACCATAGCTGTTCTCATCTCAGGGACCAGCACAGTTCCCGCATCCCTGATGCTTGGGTGTTCTGTACCTGCAGGGGCTTCTCGACGGTAAAGGAACTCGGTCTTGTTCATTAGCCACCCTGTTCAGAGCCCAGTACCTATTTGCCTATAGTGAGTACTCAAAATATATCTCGAGAGAGTGAGCACATCCTCGCCTAAAGCTCTTTCTCCTGATTAGACGGAACAGGCCTGGGGCTCTGTAATTTGGGCAATGGCTTATCATATCCTCTCTTCTCAGGATCTCCTCACTACTACTCTTCAGAAGTGACAATATAAACAGTGTGGTTGTTCTGTGTGGCAGATAACAGTGGAAGTTACGCTGGATAAATTTCATGTTTCCTATATCTGGACATTTCAGGTTCTACGTTGGTCCAAAGGAAACCTTTCTCTCCAGTGTCATGCGTTCTGATGTAGCTGCCCACTTATCTGAAGCTGCCTATGATCTGTATTCAGTAACATAAGAGACTCTGAAGATTATTTTACATCACCACTAAGGGCAGTTCCATAAAGTATGGCTTAATTTCACAACTAGCCTCACAATGCTACTGTAATTTATGTGGGGAAAACTTAGAACAAGTATCAATAGCAAGGAATCATTTTGAACACGTTAGGAATATGCGATGAGATTTTCCTCTGCACACAAAAAAGCATGGCTCTTGCCTCTTTAGTAAAACTGCAAAGAGGTTTTGCAAAGAGAACTGTCAGATCCGTTAGTGTTGTAATACTTTAATCACAGGTTGTCTAGCTAATTACCACTCCCAAATAATGAAATGTAACTTTTAACAATTTAGAATGCCATAGTTTTTTTGTAAAATAGCTCCGTTTTACTGGTCTAAGTTTAAAATATTATGGCGATCACTGGCCTGCTGCCTCCCTGTTTGATTTCTCCGCTAGCTGTCCCAGAGATCTTGCTGATAAAAGATCTAAAACATACAGTCTTCTGCGAGCTCTTATTTGACTTTTTTGCTCCAAATTTCCAGATATAATGGTTCTCAAGGCAACACTATACAGAATCAGAAAGAGAACATGAGCTTACATTTAAAGCAATCATTCACATTTACACACATATAATTACAACTCTTATTTTTAAAAAGTGTAAATTTATGACACTGTCCTTCAACTATTATTCATACATCAGGTTTTGGGTTATGCTGCAAATCACTTGCCAGTAAGTCTGGGGTTCATGGGGCAGGCATGACACATGAACCCTGTCTGGCCACTGGGGGTCCTGGTTTGGAATAATACTGTGATGCACTGTCAGGAAGTAAGCTTGGGTACTAGGAAGACATTAGCCGACTACTCTTTGGGGTTTTATACAGTCTTGCTGTGATTCACCTCAACTCGTGTTTCAAGTATATGTCATTAACTCTTCACAGACAGGAAAACTCAGTCTCAGAGGTCAATGACTTGCCTTTAGTGCAAATTGAGGTCAGAATACCTGATAATTTCCTAACCTCTAAATTTAACTCATGATACTTATGCCATGAACATTAACACTGACTATACACTGTGCATCCAGCCTCTTTCAGGACACATTTAATAGTACACTTTAATTTTGCTCATAATACGCCATTAAAGTAAGAGTCCTAGAGGAACTGAAATCTGCTATCTTTGCACCTTGTAACATGAAGGCACGTTATCCAAGGCACAGATGCACTAGATCCAAATGCTCCTGCCCTAATTACTGCATCTTTATGTGCAGGCCAAAGGGCATCTTTTTCCCTTTGCTACATTCCAACTCATTCTCAAGCACAAGGCCAGTGACCCCAGGTTCTTTCCAAACTGTCTCTTCTTTATTTTTAAAGAAAGTTTATTGCATCCTTCTCCAATCAAGACATTTTTACTGCGCTTCAAAGACACCCCTTGGATACCATGCTCCAGCGGCTCTGCAGGAAAACAGTTTTAGGTGTCTTGTCCCTTTAGGAGGGTGGCCAGTGCCTGGTTTCACAGTTTTCTAAATCCATCTGTCAAGAGAGCCCTTGAAAGAGCAGACTGGAACTTTCCAGCAGTCTCCTGGCCAGTGAATGTGCACCTTGCTTTCTGTAAGTAACTTCTGAAGTGATGATCTTGCCGTCTGACCTTGGGCAAGCAACGACTGCCATGGCCTCAGTTTCTGCAGCTGTAAAGTGGCAATGTTGGCTGTGATCGTCTAGGTTCCCTCAGCCACGCAGCTCTGAGATGGCCTCCTTTTCCTTTCCTCATCTAGCTCGTGGGGACTGGTGCCAATACTACCAGCAAATGCATTTATCGTACAAAGAGTTTTAATTGTCAGGGCAGCCGTGGGCCCAGCAAACTCTGACAGGATCAACTCCTGCCCGTGGCTCTGACAGCTCTTTTGATCCAACTCACGCCCAGGAAGAAAAAAAACAACCACTAATTATATGCTAATTTCTTCCTTTAAAGACATAAGAGACTCCTTAGGTTCTCAGCCCTCCTGGTGTGTCCCATCCGACGGCTTGGTACAGTGGCACCTTTTTAAGAACGTGTGAAATATTCCAGTCCATTTGGATTCAGGCAGAATACAAATCACTCAAAGCCTTCTCCTACCAATTCTTATTTCATTTTAATGATCAAGCACAGAGGAAAAACCCTCTTAACCCTTACTGTCTACTGATTAAACACATTTATTTATTTATTTATTTATTTTGATATAGGGTCTCGCTCTGTTACCCAGGCTGCAGTATAGTGGTGTGATCTCAGCTCACTGCCACCTCCGCCTCCCAGGTTCAAGTGATTCTCCCACCTCAGCCTCTCGAGTAGCTGGATTACAGGTGTACATCACCACGCCTGGCTAATTTTTTTTTGTTTTTTTTTTAGTAGAGATGGGGGTTTCATCATGTTGGCCAGGCTGATCTTGAACTCCTGACCTGAAGTGATCCACCTGCCTTGGCCTCCCAAAGTGTTGGGATTACAGCTGTGAGCCACTGTACCCAGCCAAGTTTCTATCCTTATCCTCTGACTCTTAAGATTAAATGCTTTAAAGAATAAAACAGTCTTGTTAGATTGAAAAGCAAATGAGTAGATGAATGAAACAGAAAAGTACTCGGCAACCCTGCCATGTCCCCTGAAGAGGCAGGGCCAGCTCTACAGTGAAAATCGGTGGGTGGTTTTCCCGGGCCCTGCATGGGAGGAAAACTAGGCTTGTCCTGAGTGGGTGCACCTGCCCTGCTGAGCTGCTATCTGGATGACGATGGCCATGCTGGGCCTCAGCTCCACTAGGAGTGTGGCATTGTGCTTGGTTTGATGGGGCAGGCCGCACCCGTGGCAGCGTGCACCCCTTCTCACCGGGTCTTCAGCTCACACCCGTCATGCTGGTTTGGAAAATTCAATGATAAGTTCAGAGTCCGGCTGGTGTGAGGGAGCAGCCTGGCATGGCTCACTAAGGCCCAGCACGGTGTCTCACAGGAGTAGTTCTGTGCACACTGACCTGGGACTGGCATCTCAACCTTCCTGGCAAAGAACAGGGAAGGGAGGTAGATGTTCTCCTGGGGCCTCCTTCTCAGATGCTCTGTGCATCTTCACTTCCAGGGCTGGTGTCACCAGGGTTCCGGCCATCCTATGTGCACACCCTCCTTTAACTAGAAGAACAGTTGTGGGGGGCTGCACCCAGGGCGTGGGACATACTTGGCTCATCCTGTCCAGGTCTGAAGCTAGACTTTTACCCTGGCCCCATCTCTGTTCTGGGAGAAAACAGATTCCAATGTGAGCCTGTGGCTGGCATCACACAAATGTGACTGTTCAGTTTTTACCGTCTTTGAGATGATCTCCGTGCTAACTTCTTCATCTTTAGATGGACACCATGACCCCTGCCCCACAGCGTTGTAAGGAAGTAAATGAGATAATGTGTAAGAAAAACCCCTACACCTGGCACTTGATAAACAACAATATTCATTTGTTCCTATTTAAAAGTATAGCTGCCCAAATGCCTTGTTTTTCAAGGGTGCGTTAGAGATAGAAACAATGCACTTTAACATCACACACTCAGTTGGGTGTCTTCTGCACCGCACGTGCTGGGGAATGAAAGTTCCTTGTTTGATGTTTTCTCTGTTGGCAGCAGTGCAGAACTCAGAAACGTTAATCTGAGCTTTCTCTTGGTGGAACTGAGAGATCTAAGATCAGCAGAAATCTTCTAAGATTATCCTTAATAGGCTGGGTGTGGTGGCTCATGTCTATAATCCCAGCACTTTGGGAGGCGAGGCAGGTGGCTCATCTGAGGTCAAGAGTTCAAGACCAGCCTGGCCAACGTGGTGAAACCCTGTCTGTACTAAAAATACAAAAATTAGCCTGCTGTGGTGGCAGGCACCTGTAATCCCAGCTACTTGGGAGGCTGAGGCAGGAGAATCTCTTGAACACAGGAGGCAGAGGTTGCAGTGAGCTGAGATCGTGCCATTGCACTCCAGCCTGGGTGACAAGAGTGAAACTCTGCTTTAAAAAAAAAAAAAAAAATATATATATATATATATATATATATATATAGAGAGAGAGAGAGAGAGAGAGAGAGAGAGACAGAGAGAGAGACAGAGAGAGAGAGAGAAAGAGAGAGAGACAGACAGACACCTTAATAAACTGGATTTCTTTCTGGCCAGCTCAGACACTGAGGTCTCCGTCCTGTCTGGATCTGCTGTTTGTCCTGCCTCTGCTTGTGGGATGTGTACAGGCTGCCACGCTCATATGTGTGCTGCTGGCCTGTTTCCTGCCCTCCTGGGTCACCCGTGTCTGTGTATGTTCCCTCCCGATCCCTCAGGCTTGCCTGCATTGTATTTTGGCCTTCCAGGCCAGTTGCAGTCACCCAGGTCTCCGACACACTAGACACCTGGCCTGCGTGGCTCCTGTTGTCTCCCACAGGTCCGACTGCTGGGCAGCCTTGAGGAGCACAGAGGCACGCCTCCCTCCACAGACCCCCGTGGCACGTCCCCAAGGCGCCAGTGTCACTTCCCATCTACACTCTTATTTGTACAATTTGTCTTATTGTTTAAACTGGACCGTACACTGCCGTAGGAAAAAGATTAAATTATTTTTCCATGACCACATATACTTCACTTACAAGTACTTCACTTATAATAGGCCTTCAAATGCAAGTTGCAAAAGACACCAATAAATGCAAAGACATCTTGTGTTCGCGGACTGGAAGACTTGCTATTGTTAGGGTAAAGATCATTACACAAAGTGATCTACAGATTCAGTGCAATCCCCATCAAAACCCCAATGATGTTCTCACAAAAACAGAAATCCATCTTGAAATTTACATGGAATCTCAAGGGATCTGAAGAGCCAAAACAATTTTGAAAACAACAACAACAAACAACAGCAAAGTTGGAGAGCTCACATTTCCTGATTTGAAAACTACAAAGATACAGTAATCACAACAGTGTGGTACCAGCATAAAGACACGCACGGATACTAATGATGGAACAGAAAACCCAGATACAAACCCTTATATACCTGGCCGATTGATTTTCAACAAGGGTGTCAAGACCACACTATGGGGAAAGAACAGTCTCTTCAACAAATGGTACTGGAAAACTGGATATCCACATGCGAAAGAACACAGCTGGACCCTTACCTTACATCGTATATAAAAATCAACTCAAATTATTGAAGACCTAAACATAAGACTTAAATCTATAAAACTGAGAAGAAAACAGGAGAAAAGCTTCATGGCATTGGGTTTGGCAATGATTTTTAGATATGACACCAAAAGCATGGGCAACAAGAGTAAAAACAGATAAAGTGGACTCCTACAACTAAACAACAACAACAACAAAATAAAGAACAAGCAAATAAGAGAGTGCACAACATCGCTACTCATTAGGGAAATGCAAGTCAAAACCAGCATGAGATACAATCTCATACCCATTACGAGGGTTACTATCAAAAAACCCAGAAAATAAACGTATTGAGGAAGAATATGCAGAAACTGGAATCCTTGTGCTCTGATGACTGGAATGTAAAACTGTGCAGTCATAATGGAAAACGAGTATGGTAGTTCCTCAAAAAATTAAATATAGAATTACCGACATTTCCACTTCTGGGCTAGTAAACAGAAGAACCGAAAGCTGAGTCTCGAATAGACACTCGTATACTCACATTCATAGCAGCATTATTCAAAACAGCCAGAATGTGGAGGGAACCTAAGTGTCTGTTGACAGATTAATGAATAAACAGACTGTGGTAATATTTGCTATGGAATATTATTCCTCCTTAAGGAGGAAGACAATTTTGACACATGCTACAACACGGATAAATCATGCATCAACTACGCTAAGTGAAATAAGCACATTACAAAAAGACAAATACTCTGTGGTTCCACTTACATGAAGTTCTTAGAGTAGTCAAAGTCACAAAGATGGAAAAAATGGTGGTTGCCAGAGCTTGGGGTGGAGAAAATGGGGTAGAGTTTTAGTTTTAAAGGAAAAAAGAGTCCTGGAGATGGGTGGTGGTGATGGCTGCACAACACTGTGAATGTACTTAATGCCACTGAACTGCACACTTGAAAATGGTTAAGATGGCAAGTTTCATGTGTACTTTACCATTATTTAAAAAATATTCCACCAGGCCGGGCATGGTGGCGCAAGCCTGTAATTCCAGCACTTTGGGAGGTCGAGGTGGGCGGATCACGAGGTCAAGAGATCGAGACCATCCTGGTCAACATGGTGAAACCCCGTCTCTACTAAAAATACAAAAATTAGCTGGGCGTGGTGGCAGGCACTTGTAGTCCCAATTACTCAGGAGGCTGAGGCAGGAGAATGGCTTGAACCCAGGAGGCAGAGGCTGCAGTGAGCCAAGATCGCACCACTGCACTCCAGCCTGGATGACAGAGTGAGATACCGTCTCAAAAAAAAAAAAAAAAATTTCCACCAATACTTAACTTGAAAAATAAATCATTATATTGAATCACTAACTCTCATTTTTCTTTTCAAAAAAGAGATTAAAAGTATATCTTCAAAACAGACAAAAAGAGCCACACTAGAGCTACTTCCTTGGGGGTATCTGAGCCTTAACCGTTGTATCATTGGCACCTAGCACAGTGCTGGTTACATCATGGGAACTGGGTAAATGAAATTTTAAAAATAATTGCAGGGATGAATACGTGGGTTCTGATTATTCTTTTCTTAAATTTCCAAGGCTACTCGCTAAGCTATTTCATATTGCACTGACATGTATATATTCTTTTTTCAATTGAAACATTTTCCTATTTATGTAAAATATTTACATTAGTTTTCTTCCTTAAGGCTGAAAGCCTTCAATACACGCGCGCGCGTGCACACACGCACACACACACACACATTCTTTTTTGAGACAGAGTCTCCCTCCGTCGCCCAGCTGGAGTGCAGTGGCGCTCTGCAGCCTCCGCCTCCCAGGTTCAAACAATTCTCCTGCCTCAGCCTCCTGAGTAGCTGGGATTACAGGCGCCAGCAACCACACCTTGCTCATTTTTTGTACTTTCAGTAGAGACGGGGTTTCACCATGTTGGTCAGGTTGGTCTCAAACTTCTGATCTCAGGTGAGCTGCCCACCTCAGCCTCCCAAAGTGCTGGGATTACAGGTGTGAGCCACCGCGCCTGGCTGTCTTTAACATATTTTTATACAAAACTGGAGACAAGAGCACGATGAGCCTGTGGATACATTCCCAGATTCAACAGCTCAGGATTTCTAATTTGGCCACAGTGTATACGTGTTAATGATAATGTCCTCAGAGCCAGAATCACACTGGGATGTCACGCACACCTCACAGCCAGGTCATACATGTGGAGGCTGAGGCACATGGAGGTGAGTGACTGGACCCAGATCACACAGAGAGTGTGTGGTGGAGCTGATGCTGGAACCCAGGACACCTGTCTCCATGGCCCTGGCACCAGGACATCTGCCAAATGTATTAGCCTGAATTTATTTATACAAGTTGATCTTAACTGATAGGATTAATTTTCCAAAACTTAGCTCATTTTTCAGATAAAGTTAATGGAACTTTCTAAAACAGAAAATAAATGCCTTATGAGTCAGTGGTCTCCTGGCCCTGGGGTTTGAGCTTTTGAAATGTCACTACCGTCTCCAAGAGCTCCAGAAATGGTTTTTGCCCTCTTTTTTTCATGCTGTTCCCCAGACAGATTTGCCACCACAAATTCAGGCTCAAAGGAGACAACATCTGTAAAGTGTTCTGTAAATGGTGAATCAGTACACATGGTGATGTAGGATTGATACGACTGTTGGAAAACATAAATTCACATCTTCTGGGGCCGGGCGTGGTGGTTCACGCCTGTAATCCCAGCACTTTGGGAGGCCGAAGTGGGTGGATCACGAGGTCAGGAGTTCGAGACCAGCCTGACCAACATGGTGAAACCCCGTCTCTACTAAAAAAATACAAAAATTAGCCGGGCGTGGTGGCGGGTGCCTGTAATCCCAGGTGCTCAGGAGGCTGAGGCAGGAGAATCGCTTGAACCTGGGAGGCAGAGGTTGCAGTGAGCCGAGATTGCGCCACTGCACTCCAGCCTGGGCGACAGAGCAAGACTCTGTCTCAAAAAAAAAAAAAAAAAAAATTACGTCTTCTGGATCTGGGCTTGGCTCCTGGCTGCACATGGTGCCTCTTTCCACCGTATAACTGAGATACTACCTGTACAGGACTTTGTTGGAGAAGTGCTGAGTGTCCCTTCAAGCAGCCTCTCCCCAGGAGGCAATCTTTACCTTCACTAGCCACAAGGAAAGACTGAAGTCTGGCGCCAAGAGCACCATGCTGGAGGTCTCAGTGGCGGGGGCACATCTCACCCAAGGCCACTCTGCCCTTTCCACTTGCAGAGGGGGTCCTCGGTGTGGGGGGCAGCAAGGGGGTTTCTTTTGCCACAGGACGACCATTGGCCCCTTGGGAGCCTTGGTCCCCTTGACTGATTCAGGGATGGCTGATCACGAACCCTCTTAAAGAGATCTTTGATGCCACTGGACTCCTGACAAGCATGACGTCCATGACGACGTGTCACGGGCCTGCTGGAATCTCTGTTTCAAGGACATTCTTCCCCAGACAGAGTGGAGAGTGAGGACTGAAGGGAGAAAGACAGTGCAGGTGCACGGTGGACGGCACCCATCGACCTCTGTGCTGGAAGCAGTGCTTATGCACTTAGGCAGGTGCTGAAATGAGAGAGGCTGTGCCTGAAGACAGCAGGTCAAGTCTCAGTATGACAGCAACATGGCAGATTATAAAAACCAGATGAGCCAGCAGATAGCCGCTGTATGGGAACTCGTGCCACAATAAAAATGTCAGTTTTCTGTATTATTTTACAACATTGACTAGCTTAGGAATGCTTTCAAGCAGGACACCGATACCCTCCATTGTTAAAGACAGACATAGGCATTTATTAACTGGTGTTCACACGGCTCTTTCACTGCCTGAGTTTGTGAGGCGAGACCAGATTTCCTGTCCTTAGTATTCCTGCGGGAGCAGCAACCATGTGGGCGCCTCAAAACATTTCCATCAGAAATGATAGTCGGGGGCAGGTGCCCCGCACTCACCAATTTCTATCCCACTTACTTCCTCTCTCCCTGGAGAGTCGGGCAAAATTCTCTGTCATTACTTTTATTCTTTACTCCTAAAAGATCCTTGTAACAAAGAACTCAAGAAAAAAAAAAAAAAAAAAAAAAAAAGAAAGAAAATCCCATAATTAGACTAAGTGGCATCCCATCCCTCTCCCCTTTTTAAAGTGAAGTGAGCTCTGTGCACGGCAGCAAACTGGCTGCCTCTGCAGGTCGGCCTTGTGTAGCGCCAGGGTCTGGAGTTTCTGGAGCATTCCCTTGGAACTGCTCAGAGGCTGGGAGTGCCGGGGGTGTGTGTTTGCAAATAGATACCTGAATGATTATCTAGAAAACGTGCCTCTGAATTCCAAGTGAAAAGACATAATTTTGAGGGTTATTTGCCTTCCGTTTGGGTGGTCCATCGTGAGCTGCCTTTATACATGCCACTGTCCTTCCTACTGAAGGTGTCCACAGCATGATCTCTTCGTGGGGATTGGGATGAAAACACCAGTCATCACCCAGCAGATGTTGCTTCTTTACTGAGGACCCTTCAGCTTGTTCACTGTTTCAAACCTGAAGCTGCAATTTGCGAAGTCGCATTTTCCCGACGGCTTTTCCACCTGGGCCTTGCTGAGGAACATACAGTATCATCCCACCGACTGCTCGCATTCGGCCCTGTGCCCACACAGCCCAGCGCTCTGCCCACCTGTGTCCAGGTGACAGGAGTCCTCCTGGACAGGCAGAGGGAAGCCCTCCATTGTTACAGAATGCTTCCTCTACTGTATAACATACTCAGTTGAATGAAAAGAAACATCAGTCTTTCTGAATGGGTAATTATATTGTTTTCTTAAAGAATACTTTCACAGAAAAATAAAAAAATACTTCTGGAGTAAGATTTAAAAAATCAACGTATACATTTGGGATTCTTTGTCTCAAATCACAGACTCTAGAATATTTAAGTTGCTTGAGACACTATTAAGCTCGGCTTTCTGCTCACAGACAGGAACTGAGGCACACGCTTGGGAAGGCCAACATTCTGACTATTGTCACCTTGCTGGCATGGCACTGTGGCCCCAGCCAAGCTCGCAGTTATAAACATCCAGGGAGCAATGAGACTTTGCTTAGAGAAGAGAGCTGTCCTGGAATACCTGAACGGCTCTCACAAGGGTGAGGGGCTGGAACTACTCGGGGTAGATACACGCAGAAGTCACATGAGGCAGGTTTAGAGTTTAATAGAAAAAAACCCCAAAACAACTTTCCGATGGCCTTCTGAGAGTGGAAAGGGCAGCCTTGTGGGCCAGTGGCGAACTCCTCATTAACCACGGCCCTCTGTGGGGTGTATGCAGTTCCTGCTACTCCTCATTAACCATGGGCCTCTGTGGGGCGTATGTGGTTCCTGCTCTGGTGGGAGGGAGGCTGGGCAGGGGACACTGGATGCTATGGGCTCTTCGGTGGCAGGGCCTCTCTCTCTTTTTTTTTTAAAAACATATTGTTGCATGTTTTACATATCATAAAATTCACTTGTTTCAACTGCAAGATTCAGTGGCCTTTAGTAACTTTACCACGTTGTGCAAGCTTCATGATACATCAGTGTCAGAACCTTTCATCCCAATGAGGTCCCATGGGGACAGAGTTTCAACTAAAGCGGGTCTCTTGGGACTACGGCTGTCTAGGGAGGGGCCTGTCTCACATGCATTCCATCCTAGTCCTCCCAGTTACAGACTGGCTACCTTGCTTTGGGTGCGACAGGGTGTTGTACCAATAAGCAATATCCATACTGTCTACCCAGATAGGTTCAGGCAAGGAAGGGGCTGGATGGACAGGAAAATGTTGGCAGGTGGGTGACAGCACCCAGTGGGCCAAGGGCAGATGCCGCTGAGGGGGCAACAGGATAGGGTAGCTGCTTCTCTCACTGCCCCCCTGCCCCATATTCCCATATAGTGAATCTGTTTCAGGCAGAGGACACTTTTCACGCTGACCATGTATCATAATAAACTTCAATGGTTCTCTTAGCAATATTGAATTACTTGAAAAAGACTTTGTTATTCAGGAAACTGAGTAACTGAAGCTCAGAAACTTCTAGTAAAAAGATGATCATAATTGTTACATAATATCCATTATAAAAAAAAAACCAGTAACAGCCATTTTAAACCCAATTCGTTTCCCTGACATGTTAATATACGTTAACCAGAAAAAGGGAGTCCTTTTTAAACCTGGGCTCCCTGTAGTGCACCCCAAAAGGAAGTCTCGGTGGCCTAGACTCCGACGTCCAGTGAGAGACACCCTGCATGTGTCACGTGGCTCCCCAGCCGTGGACCTGCTTGTGTTCTTACAGAAGGTGCCTAAGTGGCACCTTGAAGAAGATGATGTGCTTGCTGTGTTATACACACCTGCATCCTTCCTTGCTAAAGCATTCCTGGAAAGCCCCTGCTGACCGTATCTGGGGTAATAATCATGGGATGGGCCAGGCAAAGCCACCAAACCATGTGCCAATTACATTTCAAGCAAGGGGTCCTATTGGGACCAGCATCATTTTTTTAAGGCAAAGTCTAGGATTTCAGCTGTAGGAATTTAAAAACAGCCGGAGTTAATTTTTCACACAAATCTTGAAGAGTGGGGGCTTTTAGTGTCTTTAGGTTGATAGCATCCAAAATCCAAAAGAAACAAAAACAACACAACGTGCCCAGAAAACTAAGAACACCATTTTGGCTTTCTGAAACTTTGAAAATCCTGCAGACATGGGATGCATTTCTGCGGAGAGGCTGGGGAGGAAAACGGATGTAGGGGGTCACATGTGGCACATCCAGTAGGAGAAAATGAAGACACGTGTCAGCGAGGAAAAGGCACAGGAATCACATCTCTGGTTCAAGTCGTCAGGCAGTGTGATGAAAGCTGTGAGACGCGGGGATGCAGATCAACTGAATAAGAGGCATGTCTCAAACAAGATTTGGGAGTGGATTCTCTCTATTCTGATTATTAGCATCTAGTACCTGAATTCAACCTACCAATTTAGTTTGTGAAGTATAGGCAATACGAGATGACAGGAGATGTTGGCGGCAAAGAATATTCCCAGGCAGACCTGGAGTCTTTGAGAGCTGCCTAGAAGACAACCATATTAGTAACTCTTTCCAGCATAGTTCCACGGGTTTGTAAATGAATCAGAGCTAATCACACCAGATGGCCTCCATTTCCTCCCATCATGACCTTGAGATATGGCCCAAGCAGATCACAAGTCCCAGCAAGCAGTTTTCAATCCATATCTGAGCCGCGCCATATAAAAGATGTGGCTTGGGTGACTGGTACCTTGGCATCTAAGGATCAGAGTTCCCACATGATTACAAGGAACACCATTTGCAGCAAATACCATGAGGCAGTCCTCTCGGCTTCTGGAAAACTGCTAAGGAGCCCTGTAACTGGCCTGAAGTCTGCGTACAGGCCTCACTGATATTTTTTTCAATTATCCATTTGGGTTAAATCCTCATGGGTAGTACCATAGATCCCTGAGTGGATTGCACAGCAGGTGCTATTAGATCCTACTTGTAATCACCGAGTGATGGTCCAGGAACCTGGGAAGGTTCTAATAACACGCAAGGACTATCATCAGAATACTTCAACACTTAAGCAGCTTTGCATCTTCAAAGCTCACTACAAACATTAATTAATTAATATGTACAACACTCCTGTGATGTCGTTAAGTATGATTACCTCCATTTGACATATAAGGAAACAGACAGGTTAAGTGGCTTGCTTGAGGCCACACAACAAGCCCGAGTGGGTCTGGGAATGTAATTTGGAAGCATCTGATCCAGCACACACGGAGGCGTGCTAGTGGCAGGTCAAGAGGCTCACCCACTCCCCAGCCCTCGCCATCCCCAGCAAGTGGGACTGTGGCTGCAGGAGATCTGCTGACAGGCTGTCCGAGGGCCCTGCCCGGATCTTCCTCAACCACGTTCCAACCCAGAAGAGTTAGTAAGAGTCTGACAGAGAGCCAGTAAGCAAGAGCAAGCTCTAGCAAACCCACTGCTGGGTCCAGCTGCAGTGATGGGGAGTGCAGCCCTTGCTTCCGCATTCCCCCTGCTGCTGAGGCACAGTAGGCAGTGGACAGTCGGATGTCATTGTTAAGGGGCGGGTGCCCGAGGGGGGAGAAAATGGAGGAAGCATGGGCAGGAGGTGGGTATCATCTGAGGGTCATCAAAAAGCCCATGACAGAGAGCTACACTGGGGAGATGGAGGAAGGACCTGAGAACTAGATGAAATAGTAGGGCAGGAGCACCGGGACTCACAAATGGCGAGTTGCCCTGCTCCGAAGCTGCTGGTGGGGCGAGAGGAACTGCGTGGCTGGAAGGCATTGTGCAGGGCTGGGAAAGGAAGGAAGGGAGCCAGCACTTCTCGGTGCCTTCCGTGTTCCCGACCTTTACGGCATTCACTTATTCAATCCTCAGATCACCTCCACCAGGTGAACATTACTTCATCGTATTCTTATCTTAGCACTGGGAAACTGAGGTGACAATGGCGAGTTTTCAGGCAGGATTAGAATCGAGTCCATGTGTGGATGATGACAGCGATCCCACACCACCAGACAGGTAAGGACTCTGGACGTTGGAAACAGTGACATGGCAGGAGGGCCTCTGGGAAGAGCTGGAGAAGGTGCAGACTTGGGAACAGCTGGAGAAATGAGAGCAGCAAGCACCCTGTGTGCTGGGGGCTCCACTTTGAATTCTGGAACCTGTGGCATGGGTAACTAGTACCTTGGAATCCAAGGACTAGAGTTCCCACACAAAGAAGTACAGTTGATCTGAGGACAGAGTCTCAGAGAGATGGGGGGAGCCCAGAGGCGGGAGTGGGAGGTCCAGGCCTGTCTGTGCCACTGGAACATCCAAGGAGAAGCAGTCAAGTGGACTGTGTATATGACATCAGCTGCTTTATGTTAATGTGTATATACTGTCCTGAGGGCCAAGGGAAATGCCTTAAATTCTTAACAAAGCTGAGCTGAAAAAAGTCATTCCAACATTTTCCCCATTAGTTGACAGAAACACAAATTTAGGGCTTACTGCTGCATAACATTTTGTATTCTCTCCTGCCAAGATGTGAGGGCAGTCGGCTGGGAGGAATGCTACTTTGGGGATGAATTAAAGTTTGTTGAATAAAGAATGAGCACAGATTCAGAAGCAAAACTTCCATAGTGTATGAATCCCCCAACGAGACTGTCAGAATAAGGATATAGGTTTGCATTTGTTTATTTTACTAAAAGCTTCCTACTTCCCTCCTTTCTGGATATCGTAAGGGGTTTGACCTTTTCGTTTCAAATACGACATTTCTTTCTCTGATCTCCTTTAGCCAGATGTCAAACCTAAAATAGAATTTCTTAGAACTTACTGCTCAAATATGATACTTAGGAGCAGACTGTAGCTTTTCTTAGTGTCTTATGGCTTTTCTAGAACATGCACTGATAAGGAAAGGGGGAGAAATTCAACCTGGGGCGTCTCTGCAACCTTCGTTAGGGATGCTGGGAAGTGATGGCGATGCACAGAAGCACAGTGCAGATGGTTGGCTCAGAAAAGGCAGCCACTGCTTTCATTCAGGAGCCCAGCTCAGTCTGAACTGTGGGACCTCCTTCACCAAAGCACCCCCATATTGCCTCTTGTTCTTACCTACTTAACTGAAACGTCCCAAAGTTCCCTAGGAGAGATTTTAGCTATCATCTCTTCTAGAAGAGCAGGAAACCAAGCTCCCTTTTCCCTGCTTTTATCCTTGCCCCTGCGGAATTTTTCCAAAGGTGCCAGTGATGTTTTTGTGAATGCAAGTACACGGCGGCTGTCCTCCTCACAGCCTGGAACCCCAAACCCTACCACTGGCCTGCAGCGCCTTATGTGACTGCTTGTGGCTACCACCCTCACCACTTCTCTGTGCCAGGAATACTGGCCCCACTGCTGTTCCTTCAACTGGCAAAGCATACACCTGCCACAGGGCCTTTGCACAGGAGTCCCCTGGTGTCTGTTGAAGATCTGTGTGGCCTGCTTCCTCATTTCCTTCACGGCTCTGCTGAAATGTCTCATTAGAGAGGCCTTGATCACCTTTACCCTGCTTTATTTTTCTTCATAGCACAGATCTCCTCCTGACATGTTATTAACATGTTTGTGGTCTGTGCCCTCCTGTATGAATGGGAGCATGTAATTTATTTGTTGTAATTTGTTGGAATAAGTCACCTACCGGCTTAGCCCCCTCAGGACCCACAGCAGTGCCTGGCACACGGTAGGCACCCAGTAAGAATTTGTTGGATAAGTGCTTACATTTATTTCAACAAATAAATCACATGCATGCCCCGTTATAGTTCTTTACAATAATTAGGCTAAAAGTTGCTTATAAAAAGAAAAAGAAGTAACCTAGTCAAATTTTACTTTGGTGTTTCTTAAATGTTACCCATTCTTACTCCAAAAATCAACTCTTGGAATCTTTATCATTTCTTTGTAAGGCCAAGAATCTGCTCTTTGCTACTTGAATCTTGTGTCAGCCTTCAGTTAAAACTAATGAAAGTCTGGTCCAACGAGCTGGCCCCAGATTTCTGGATCATCCAAGCATCTCCTTCACTCTCTGGACCCTCTCACCTGCCCACCCCCTGGAACCACACTGTCCTCTGTCACCAACAGTGAGGAGGGGGAGCGTTCTTACACCTTCATCGTTCACTCATGTGGGAGACCGCGAGTCTTCTCTTCAGAGGGGAGGAATTGTTTCTCCTCAGAGAGGCCTGAGATGAATGAGTGTCCTGTTCTCTCTCGAGTCCCCGATTCATGGTGTCTGGCCTCTCCTACAGGTACAGCACGGACAATCACATAACGAAGCTGAAAGCAATGTGCTTTTGAGTATAAGCCATACTGGTTAGAGGTGATTTACTGTGTCCCTCTGTCATATTGACATGTTTGAGACTCATGTAAACTATTCCCTGATCAGCTGCAGTTCTGGCCTAACAGGGGGAAATGCTAATGTTTAATAATTTAAGCATAATATTCAATTTGGAAAGTACTAGTGATTATATAGCAGTAAAGAGGCTTCACATGTGGGTAGAGATTTTTTAAAAATCTCATTGATACCCAAGGTATAGCACAGTAGAAACGTTTTGAAACTAAAGTTAAAAGCGTCCTAACTGTAGAATGAACATATTCACGTCAGTATTGTTCACTGGGATCACTCACACACCACACGTGCTATGTGAATATAGATATACTTCTGCATATTCAGTTGGCTTTGCACATCTCTACCACAGAGTACGCATACCTCTTGGACAGAGTATGACTGGTGGAAGTGGCATTTGGCAGTTTATCTTTGATCACTGTATTCAGTGGTGGCTTATACTTTTTCTTTTTAATTTTTTTTTATTATTATACTTTAAGTTCTAGGGTACATGTGCACAATGTGCAGGTTAGTTACATACGTATACATGTGCCATGTTGGTGTGCTGCACCCATTAACTCGTCATTTAACATTAGGTATATCTCCTAATGCTATCCCTCCCCTGCTGGCTTATACTTTTAAGGGCACAAAATATATAACCATGATTGCTTTAAAGGGATTTGTTTCAATTCCATGTTTGAGGGAGGTAATGGGCCAGTGTAAGCATCAAAAGTGACAATGAAATATGAACGTAAAAGGGAAGGGAGACAGACCTTTGGCTTGTTAGTACAACAGAATACTTACTTGGGGTTCACTTTATACATTACTTTCCCCCATTTTCCTACCCATTTGGGTAGGAAGGAGATCTGACAGGGAGGTGCATGGGGCAGAAGGCTTTGCTGTTGTATTCGATGTCTTGGTTTGCTTCTTTTACCGGGACCAGAGCAAGAGGCCTCCTTTCTGCTCTCTGGGGGCCCATATAGTCCTGTCTTGATGAGCCACAACTGGATGAAGGAGGACATGCGTGTGCCTTGCTACACAGAACAGCTAAACAGCCCTAGAAAAACAGGGTCTGTGTACATATAATCATGTCTGAAGGCTACCAGGAAGCTTGCTGTGTGAAAAAGCTCTCCTGAGCTCCAATAAGAACTACTTTCTAAGTATCACCTTCATATATCTGGTAGGTCTGGATTTGGTATGTCAAGTTGAGTCCTATAATACGTAGCCTATTTCCTTCTGGAGACCGTATTTTTAATATCAGTGACTTGGAGGAGTTAAACTTGACCTCTGGGCACATTAACAGCCAAGTGGGTGATCAGTGGAGGAGTGACAATGACACTTCCATTCACGTAGGGCTTCCGGTCTACAGAAGGGCTTTCACATAATTGGGCTGCGTACGTGGGAGGTGAATTGATTACGCATTTGCCCCTTGTTATGGATGAAGCAGCAAAGGCCATGAGAGTCCCTGAGGGTCAAGTAGCTCTGAGATCCTAGAGATGGGGGTCCTGCTCTGCCCAGCATCCTCTCCCCTGCACCACAGTACCTGCATCCCCTGCTTTTCGGTGCCGTCGTTATTTTACAGTATGGATCTGGTGGGCTAAGATTCCTCTCCTGCTGGTCCTGATGATGCACCAAGACCAAGACTATTTCTTATTTATGGAGGAAATATGGTTAAGTGCTAAGTGTACAGCCTGACCCTTCCTCTACCCTCTCAGTCCAGTTACACCAGGGAGGCAAATCCCTACCTGTTTGTCTACCTACTTGTTTATATTAAAAGTTCTTGCAAATTTAAAAGGTTATACACTCAGTGATCCAAAGGTAAAGCTGAGAAGACTATAAAAGACCGTAAGCAATATGAAATTATACAGTCAGCTTTCCACATGACGGTGATGTGATCACTAATGGAATTACCGAGTTTCCACAGAATGAAAAGGACGGCTGGGATCTGGAGCTACAGTTTAAGCTGGTCCCTCTCTGGAGTTGTTGTGTAGCAGGCTTCTCCTATAACGTCTACAGCTGACTTATGACACATTTACATTTTTGGTCCTCAAGGTCACAGTGTCCTTCTAAGCAGAACAGTGGTGGAGACTGGGAACTAACTTCTTCATCTCCTCTCTTTGACAGACTGAACTCAGCTTGGCACTGGCTTTCTATCCACCTTCTGTCCAGCAGTGAATGGAATCAACTCTCCCATTAATGGAGCACCTTCTGGGGGACGGGCACTGTGCTTTCTGCTGAGTGCTAGGACCTTCGCAGTCTTCACAGAGCAACAAATCAGAACTCAGCGAGAAGAGCAATGCCAAAGAGGAGGCCTAGCGAGGAGACACACGTGAGCCTAGAACAGCTGTGCCCACCCCAGGCCCCTGTCATTGACTCAGTGTGAGGACAGCTGTCTTTGAGAGTGGCGACGGTAGGGTTCTATAGAAGAAGCAGGTCTGTTAAGCAATCTGCAAGATGGCTGGCCTCAGACCAATCAAAGTCTACCATTTTGTCTTATTTATCTAGAACCATAACTCAAAAATGAAATTGCCCCAGCTTTTCTCCTCCCACCATTAAATTCCATTCAATCATAGAGGGCAAAATGCAGTCACGCTCAAGCAGCCAGATGTTATCATTACAGACTGCTCTTCATAAACCCATGCTGAAACCTGAGTGGTTGATGAGACCAGCTAAGCAGTTGTACCTCTGACCCAATTGCATTAAACTTGCCCTATCAATTTAAGCTCAGTATAAACACCATTCCCAGAGCCCCTCGTGAAGTCAGCAGTGAGAAGAAGCTGACTAAGCCTAAACATTTTTTAACAGCAATCTTGTCTTACAACACCAAGGGGATTTACTGGGTATCTGGGGCTTTATAAAACCATATGAACATGCTGAAAGAATTAAAATCCTTTAAAAATGAGAAATTGATGGTGACACTCCTGTCTGAGACTACTTGGTCTAATGGCAACGTGGAATGGGCACTTTTGTATTTTTTTTTTTGATCTGAGACACTTTTGTATTGTTTTGTAAGTAATATATTTGTATTATTTTTCTTCTTTCTCAAATATTTGCTTTAAGGTGGCCATTCCAATTTCTTAAAAATGAAAAAAATGTGCCCCACTTATCAGTAAATTGGACATTTTAAGAGGAAATGAACATATTTACTGTCCTGGTTAAGTTTCTTTCTAATGAAGACTGGGACCCTCTCCATATTCAAACATTTCAGATAATAAGATCACAGTTCCCTCCACATCACATGCAGCTGACATCCCAGGAATCTGGCCTATGCACAAGTCCCAGGGTGAAGGAAGGGAGTGATCGTACCTGGCTATTGATTTGCTCATATTTCAATAAAACTTAGATGTTCTATAAAAAATGTAAGCATATATTTGTCTTTTGTAAATAAATATACCTCAATGTAAAGGTATTTCAAAAGAGAAGGCTGATCTTAGAAGTGTTTACTTTTTCCTTTTTTTTGCTTTGTATGAAAAGTTTATTCAGTTACTTTGTGGCTGAGTTTCCAAGTAAGTAGGATACTGTTACTTTCTGTTAAAATGCTAAAATAGGACACTGGAGAACAAATAAATGTTTAAGATTTATAAACTCTTATAGAAATGACTTTGTAATATATCTTAGTAAGATAAAAAGGCCTTTGAATTATAAATTGTAAATTATAAAAATTAGGTAGAAAATGTAAATATTTAAAGAGACACTGGGGGCTGGACGCAGTGGCTCACGCCTGTAATCCCAGCACTTTGGGAGACCAAGGCGGGTGGATCACCTGAGGTCAGAAGTTCGAGACCAGCTTGGCCAACATGGTGAAACCCCATCTCTACTAAAAATACAAAAATTAGCCGGGTGTGGTGGCGCATGCCTGTAATCCCAGCTACTTGGGAGGCTGAGGCAGGAGAATTGCTTGAGCCTGGGAGGCGGAGGTTGCAATGAGCTGAGACCACACTACTGCACTCCAGACTGGGCAACGGAGTGAGACTCTGTCTAAAAACAACAAAAAAACAAAAACCCACTGGGGATAAAAAGGAGCCAAAACATTAAAACAGAACATTCTCCATTAAGGGGAAGAAAACAATGCTACGAATTTAGAAATAAACTTTCTTCAAATATGTGTAAAGATGTATAACTAGATAAAGCAGCACATCATGTAATTCTGGCCAAATCAAACAAGTACCAAGGTATCAGCTCAGGAGAACAGAGCCAGTGAATTGCCAAAGGGACTTTTACACTGAACTTGACACACCCTGGAATTAGTGAAGACTCACAGACCTGAATGGAATATATTTCCAACTTATGTCAATACTGTTTTCACTAGTGAAGAACTCTCTGCAACATTAAAATCTAATACCAGGCCGGGCACGGTGGCTCACGCCTGTAATCCCAGCACTTTGGGAGGCTGAGGTGGGCGGATCACGAGGTCAGGAGATCGAGACCATCCTGGCTGACACGGTGAAACCCTGTGTCTACTAAAAATACAAAAAATTAGCCGGGCGTGGTGGTGGGCGCCTGCAGTCCCAGCTCCCCGGGAGGCTGAGGCAGGAAATGGCACGACCCAGGAGGCGGAGCTTGCAGTGAGCCGAGATCGCGCCGCTGCACTCCAGTCTGGGCAACAGAGCAAGACTCCGTCTCAAAAAAAAAAAAAAAAAAAAAAATCTAATACCAAAGTCTAAGAAAACTTTGTCAAATGTCTTGCTGCCCTGATTCAAAGAATTATTATAATTTTTCTCTGGAAGGAAGAGACAGAAGACATTCATTTCATATCATAATGGAAAAAAGTGCAAAGCAGGGTTGGGCAGGCTGGGACGAGGGTTGGCTATCATAGTCTGGGGTGCTTTTTGGGAATTTCAGGGGCCTCTTTGGGGCTTAGCCAAGCATGCACTTCAGAGGAGATGGCCTCTGGGGTTCATTCAGGCTCCACTATTCTCAGTCTACACTCCGGAGGCACACATACTCTCGGGGATCAGTCATCTCTGAGGTTCTTCCCATTTCTAGGATTCAATAAATGTATGAAACGTTTGTTTAGAGAGAAAAACGCACTTTGTGGATGACACCTTCCTATGTCATGTAAATAGAAACACATACTGCATGTTTCGCCATAAAAATGGGGGTGCTGAAAATGAGACTGTCATGTGCTGAGCACTTCACTGCAGCTCAGGCAACTCTGTGTTCAAGCAGGGGTTTGGCATCAAGAGCTGTCATCAGCTGAGTAATCCCAGCACTTTGGGAGGCTGAGGCAGGAGGATCAATTGAGGTCAGGAGTTTAAGACCAGCCTGGCCAACATGGTGAAACTCCATCTCTACTAAAAATACAAACATTAGCCAGGTGTGGTGGTGCACTCCTGTAATCAAAGCTACTAGGGAGGCTGAGGCAGGAGAATCGCTTGAACCTGGGAGGCGGAGGTTGGAGTAAGCCGAGATTGCGCCACTGCACTCCAGCCTGGGTGAAAAAGCGAGACTCTATCTCAAAAAAAAAAAAAAAAAAGAAAAAGAAAAGAAAAAGAGCTGTCACTGCCTGTCCCATGATGGCTGGGTGACTGGAGAGGTCACAGGGCTTCCTTGGGAATGGAGGTGGTCAGGAGGGGCTGGGTGGGCTCCACAGGCACATCTTGGTGTCACAAATGAGGGGAGATCTTGAACAATGTTTTGAAACCCATCATGTCTCCTGGAAGCCTCAAGTTAGAGAGCTGCGCACATGCACGGCACTGCCCCAGCCCCTCAACTCCTCCCTGTGGCACCAGCAGCTCGGGGACTTCTGCCCAGCAGCCTTCCGGGACAAGGGGGTGGGAGGGTGTGAAATGACTGTAATGAGGACCACAGACAAGAAGGGATGCACTGGTTACAGGCGTTGCATGCGACTTTCAGAAGTAATATTTTTCTTGCCCTGATTTGAAAGGGCTACTTCCAAATCAAGTGTTTCTGGTTTTTGTTTGTTTGTTTTGTTTTCACCTGAACTAAAAGTGACAGCATGCTTTGGGAAACTTTCTCGTAATGAGACAAATAAATCTTTTCCACTTAATGTAACACATGCTGGAATGTGGAATTCTGTGTTTCTGAGGAATGGTCACTAATGCTGAGTTTTTCTTAATTAATGAGCAGCTCAGATATGCAAAAGAAATTGGCTCATCTACACCGGGATAAGACAGAGAAGAAAACACTAATATGAAAAGCTAGAATATTTTCTAAGTGGCTCTGTAATTAAAAAGAACACTTAAAATGAGGAAAAGTTAATAGACTTCCAGGCTGTAAATATATTCTTCCTAAGGTAACAGTTCAGTAGTGCTAGAGAGAAAGATAACCATCTCCTCGTGCCTTTTGTCTTCAGCCATACTTTTAGTTTTCATTTGCATTCCATGGTTCCAAACGCTGAAGTCATCTGCAGGTCAAACCATGGCCTGGGGTGAGTACCTAGTACGTTTTTAAAAAATGCATCTTCATTCTGAAAACATGAAAACTCTTGCTCTGAGGCTGGATTCAATGAACCACACCTCTTACAAGTTGTTCATAGTTCCCTGCTCGCCTGGACTTTTGCTCAGAGTTTTGCTGTCACCCCATGGCTGCAGGGCTTTTTGGAATTCTCGACAATGAAGCTCATTTCCATGTTGCTCCCCTCGCAGCGACTGTGGGGGCCTTCAGAAGGCTTGAGCCTACAGACTCAGGCAAAGATCTGATGGCAGCTCCCCTGCAAACCACAGTAACCCACGAAGGCCGCAGAACAATGTAACTGCTCCAAGTGTCAATCAGCGGCACTGAGCTTACCTTTCTCAGCAACCTGTGACCTACAAAGACGCCTGCCCTTCAGAGTCTGGTGGCGGCTGATCACTCTCAATTAGGAGTTTACAGACACATTCATGTTGGTGCATGTGTTCAGGAGGCTGCTTCTCACTCGACGCCCTGTTTAGAGGAAGCAGCGACTGAAGACTGCTGCCCTGCTGGGGTGCTCTCTGGGAAGCCCCATGATCATCAGCAGGTTAATGCCTTGCTTTTGTGATCAGGCCAAAAACAACACCCACCCCCACACACCCCACCACAAAAGGCTACTCTACTCAAGGGCATTATTATTTTCTGAGTTTACAGTCACAATGTATATAAATGTAAACCACCAAGCAAATATGTAGAAACACGGGATCAATGACATCATTCTGAGAATTTGAGAGGAAAGCATTTTGTCCATTCCTAAGTATGTATAAGATATTAAGGTTGGTGCAAAAGTAATCTTGGTTTTTGCCATACTTTTAATTACTCTTTTTTTTTTTTTTGAGACAGAATCTCGCTCTGTCGCCAGGCTGGAGTGCAGTGGTGCGATCTTGGCTCACTGCAACCTCTGCCCCCAGGGTTCAAGTGATTCTCCTGCCTCAGCCTCCTGAGAAGCTGGGATTACAGGTGTGCACCACCACACCCGGCTAATTTTTGTATTTTTAGTAGAGACAGGGTTTCACCATGTTGGCCAGGATGGCCTTGATCTCCCGACCTCATGATCTGCCCACCTCGGCTTCCCAAATTGCTAGGATTACAGGCGTGAGCCACCATGCCTGGCCTAGTTTTAATTACTTTCTGCCATTAATTCTAATGGCAAAAATTGTGATTATTTTTGTATCAACCCAATAAATTTTAAAATGGCAAAATTGCAGATCCAACACAACCACACACTACCTTATTATATTTCTACAAAAGAGTGTTTTTTCCTGGATTAGATGATGCCCAGTAATCACCAAGACAACTACATTTGGGTCTGGCTTCAGAGACGACGACTGTGGGGTATTTGAGACGTTCTGACAAACTTGAGGCCATTGCTGCGCCATGTTCTCCCAAATGATAAAGGCAGCCCAAGTGCCCAAGCCATGATGCATGAATGAGAGTCAGGACAAACATGGAGTGGAAGAGCAGGGAAGGTAATAGAGAAAAGTGGGTAGCTATGATAGAAGGCTGTCCATGAGCCACGGATTAGGGCCTCTCTGTGTGTGCAGGCATGTGTAGACAGTGACCAAGAGTTTTGTGCAGTTCCTGCAGGACAGTGGTGATTCTTCCAACAAAAGTCTCTGAAATTTCCAGCTCTATGTCTAACATTCTCTGCCACTATTTATGTCTTTCAGATTAGCGTAGAAAGGAGCATTTCACAATGCCTGGTTTCCTTAATAAGCAAAATCTGATGCTGGGAGATAATTCTAAGATTGGTTAAGAGGATTCCAAGAAATGGCAGACTGCAGAGGGTTCACCTGGGAGTACAGAGAGAAAACCTATTTCATCACCACCTGACTGGGTACCTTTCCAGAAAGTGAAAACCCTCCTATTCAAATAGGTTTGCCAGAGAATCTAAGCACCTCACCAGGCAACGGAACAGTGGTGATGCAAAATTCTGGGGTTAACTGTGCTCTGTCTGATGCTGCGTTCTTCTGACCCTTTCTTAGGAAACTGCCCTGAGATGCTACTCAGATGCTGGAGATGTCACAGGGCTGGAGTGAAGGCATTCCCTGGTGTCCTTTCTGGATGTGACAAAAGAAACATCTAATTGCTGGCTGTGCACTCCCACCACCCCCAGCCGGGCATTTCAGCGAGGATTGGGAATTCCAGAGTCTATACTGTATTTTCAAACAGCATGAAACAAACATTGATCAGCCAACAGCAGCTGCCAGCGGATCAAGCAGGCCCACCAGTGGCTTGAACTTCAGTGAAAAGAGATGAGGTTTAAGATCTCAGAGAGGTCTCTCCAGTTTCAGACAGTCACCAATGTCAGCTCGGTTTTCTAGTATCTCAGGCTGTTCAGCCTGCTCATCCTCAGCTGACTGATGCCCGCACAACGCTGTGGCTGCTTGGTTCAACAAATTGCAGGGCCAAGTGATCAGGGGACCACAACCCTTCCCCTCCATCCCACTACTGTTTTGGCATGAGGAGACTCAGTTTTTTTCAACTTTGACTGCGACTTTTCCTCAGTTAGGTTACCAAAGGGCTTCTTTTTTTTTTTTTTAATAGACTTAGTATTTTTAGAGCAGTTTTAGCTTTACAGAAAAACTACACGGAAAGTACAGAGAGTTCTCACGGGACCTTTCCTCCACCCCACTCCTGCACAATTTCCCCTATTAACAATGTACCTTAGAGTGTTATATTTGTTATAACTGATGAACTGATACTGATTATTATTATCTAAAATCCATAGATTTTACATTAGCATTCACTCTATGGCATGAGTCTACAGATTTTGACAAACGTATAATGTCATGTATCTACCATTACTTGAGGCTACAGATTTTGACAAACGTATAATGTCATGTGTCCACCATTACTATATCATATAGAATAGTTTTGCTGCCACAAAATCCCCCTGTGCTCTTCCTATATCCCTCCCCTGGACCCTGAGCAAACACTGATCTTTCAACTCTCTCCATAGTTTCGCCTTTCCCAGAATGTCATGTAGTTGGGATCAAACAGTACTCAGCCTTTTCAGACTGGCTTCTTTCCTTTAGCAATATACATTTAAGGTTCCTCCATGGCTTTTCATGGCTTGAGAGCTCGTTTCCTTTTATCACGGAAGAGCATTCCATTGTATGAATGTACCACAAGTTGATCCATGAGAAGGATGTCTTGCTTGCTTCAAGTTTAGGTTGATTATGAATAATGCTGCTATAAACATCTATGCACAGGTTTTTCCGAGGACATGTTTTCAACTTAATTGGGTAAATACATAGCCGCAAGGTTGCTGATTGCGTAGTGAAACCATCTTGCTTTTCATGAAATTGCAAACATTCCTGCAAAGTGTCTATACCTTTTGCATTCCCACTAGCAATGAATAAGAGTTCCTGCTGTTCCTCCTCCTAGTCAGCATTTGGGGTTAGTATTCTAATTTTTTGCCATTCTAATAGGTTTGTAGTGGTATCTCATGGTTGTTTTAAATTCCTTAGTGATGTATGACGCTGAGCATATTTTCATATGCTAACTTGCCATCTGTATATCTTCTTTGGTGAGGTGTCTATTAGCTCATTTTTAAATCAGGTTGTTCATTTTCTTGTGGTTGAGTTTTAAGAGTTCTTTGTACATTCTAGAGAATCAGTCCTTTAACAAATGTGTGTATTGCAAAGCTTTTTTTCCCAGTCTTGACTTGGCTTTTCACTCTCTTAACAGTGTCTTTCATGGAGCAGAAGTTTTTAATTTTTCTGAAGTTCCAACTCATCAACTCTTTTTTTTTGTTTTTTTTTAGACATAGTCTTGCTCTATCACCCAGGCTGGAGCGCAGTGATGCAGTCACATGGCTTATTGCAGCCTCAACCTCCTGGGCTCAAGCTATTCTCACACCTCAGCCTCCCAGGTAGCTGGGACACCTAGGTAATTTTTTTTTTTTTTTAATAGAGATGGATTTTTACCAGTTGCCCAGGCTGGTCTTGAACTCCTGGGCTCAAGCAATCTGCCTGCCTTGGCCTCCGAAAGTGCTGGAATTGCAGGTGTGAGCCAACATGGCTGGCCCTTCATATAGAACTTACACATAATTTTTTAGACTTACAACTATTTCTTTTTTGGGGGTGTTAATATAAATTACATTGTTTTAAATTTCTTTCCTTTTTTCTTTTTTGAGACAGAGTTTTGCTCTTGTTGCCCAGGCTGGAGTGCAATGACGTGATCTCGGCTCACTGCAACCTCCACCTCCCAGGTTCAAGCGATTCTCCTGCCTCAGCCTCCCAAGTAGCTGGGATTACAGGTATGCAACACCACGCCTGGCTAATTTTGTATTTTTAGTAGAGACGGGGTTTCTCCATGTTGGTCAGGCTGGTCTCCAACTCCTGACCTCAGGTGATCTGCCTGCCTCGGCCTCCCAAAGTGCTGATACATTGTTTTAAATTTCAAATTGCACTCGTTCATTGTTAGAATATGGAAAACCAACTGACTGTTGTATATTAAACTTGTATCCTACAACCTTGCTATAAATTAGTTCCAGGATTTTTTTTTGGTTGTTTCTTCGGGATTTTCTATATAGACCATTATGTCACTTGTGAAAGGCAAAGACAGTGTTATTTCTTCCTTCCCAAATCTGCAAGCCTTTTATTCCTTTTCTTACATTATTGTATTAGCAAGGACTTCCAGTACAACACCGAATCGTGGTGGTGGAAGAAGGGACATCCTTGCCTTGTTCCTGATCTTGGGGGAAAGCATCTAGTTTCTCACCATCAAGTATAATGTTAGCTGGCTGGGTGCGGTGGCTCACACCTGTAGTCCCAGCACTTTGGGAGGCTGAGGTGGGCAGATCATGAGGTCAGGAGATTGAGACCATCCTGGCTAACACGGTGAAACCCCGTCTCTACTAAAAATACAAAAAAATTAGCCAGGCGTGTTGGCAGGCGCCTGTAGTCCCAGCTACTCGGGAGGCTGAGGCAGGAGAATGGCGTGAACCCGGAAGGCAGAGGTTGCAGTGAGCCAAGATCGTGCCACTGCACTCCAGCCTGGGAGACAGAGTAAGACTACATCTCAAAAAAAAAAAAAAAAACGATAAAGGAGATATCACCACTGATCCCACAGAAATACAAACTACCATCAGAGAATACTATAAACACCTCTACACAAATAAACTAGAAAATCTAGAAGAAATGGATAAATTCCTGGACACATACACCCTCTCAAGACTAAACCAGGAAGAAGTTATTTGGAAAACCCCATTGTCTAGCCCAAAATCTCCTTAAGCTGATAAGCAACTTCAGCAAAGTCTTAGGATACAAAATCAATGTGCAAAAAGTACAAGCATTCTTATACACCAATAACAGACAGAGAGACAAATCATGAGTGAACTCCCATTCACAATTGCTTCAAAGAGAATAAAATACCTAAGAATCCAACTTACAAGGGATGTGAAGGACCTCTTCAAGGAGAACTACAAACCACTGCTCAACTTAATAAAAGAGGACACAAACAAATGAAAGAACATTCCATGCTCATGGATAGGAAGAATCAATATTGTGAAAATGGCCATACTGCCCAAGGTAATTTATAGATTCAATGCCATCCCTATCAAGCTACCAATGACTTTCTTCACAGAATTGGAAAAAACTACTTTAAAGTTCATATGGAACCAAAAAAGAGCCCGCATTGCCAAGACAATCCTAAGCAAAAAGAACAAAGCTGGAGGCATCATGCTACCTGACTTCAAACTATACTACAAGGTTATAGTAACCAAAACAGCATGGTACTGGTACCAAAACAGAGATATAGACCAATGGAACAGAATAGAGTCCCTGAAATAATACCACACATCTACAACCATCTGATCTTTGACAAAGCTGACAAAAGCAAGCAATGGGGAAAGGATTCCCTATTTAATAAATGGTGCTGGGAAAACTGGCTAGCCCTATGTAGAAAGCTGAAACTGGATCCTTTCCTTACAAATTATACAAAAATTAATTCAAGATGGATTAAAGACTTAAATGTTAGACCTAAAACCATAAAAACCCTAGAAGAAAACCTAGGCAATACCATTCAGGCCATAGGCATGGGCAAGGACTTCATGACTAAAACACCAAAAGCAATGGCAACAAGAGCCAAAATAGACAAATGGGATCTAATTAAACTAAAGAGCTTCTGCACAGCAAAAGAAACTAACAGTGAACAGGCAACCTACAGAATGGGAGAAAATGTTTGCAATCTACTCATCTGACAAAGGGCTAATATACAGAATCTACAAAGAACTTAAACAAATTTAGAAGAAAAAATCAAACAACCCTATCAAAAAGTGGGCAAAGGATATGAACAGACACTTCTCAAAAGAAGACATTTATGTAGCCAACAGACACATGAAAAAATGCTCATCATCACTGACCATCAGAGAAATGCAAATCAAAACCACAATGAGATACCATCTCACACCAGTTAGAATGGCCATCATTAAAAAGTCAGGAAACAACAGGTGGTGGAGAGGATGTGGAGAAATAGGAATGCTTTTACACTGTTGGTGGGACTGTAAACTAGTTCAACCATTGTGGAAGACAGTGTGGCGATTCCTCAAGGATCTAGAACTAGAAATACCATTTGACCCAGCCACTCCATTACTGGGTATATACCCAAAGGACTATAAATCATGCTGCTATAAAGACACATGCACACGTATGTTTATTGCGGCACTATTCACAATAGCAAAGACTTGGAACCAACTCAAATGTCCATCAATGATAGACTGGATTAAGAAAATGTGGCACATAGATACCATGGAATACTATGCAGCCATAAAAAAGGATGAGTTCATGCCCTTTGTAGGGACATGGATGAAGCTGGAAACTATCATTCTGAGCAAACTATCGCAAGGACAGAAAACCAAACACCGCATGTTCTCACTCATAGGTGGGAATTGAACAATGAGGACACTTGGACACAGCGTGGGGGACATCACACACCGGGGACTGTTGTGGGGTGGGGGGAGGGGGGAGGGATAACATTAGGAGATATACCTAACGTAAATGACGAGTTAATGGGTGCAGCACACCAACATGGCACATGGATACATATGTAACAAACCTGCACGTTGTGCACATGTACCCTAGAACTTAAAGTATAATAAAATAAATAAATAAAAACATTCGAATAAAAAAATTCCTTTGTTAGCCTTCTAATATCAATGGGATTAACAGTGATGGAACTTCTTTAATTTTTTATATTTGTAATTTCCTGTTTTCACTTTTATTAATTGCTGCTCTGGTTTTTATTAGCTTGAGAGGTCAAAAACTCTTGGTGGCCAGGCTTAGGAAGGACCCCACAACTTGCACGAGTTTTACCCCTTAGTAGGTTCTCAAGGCGAAGATCAGGAAAAAATCCCCTGTGCTTCTGGCAGGAGGAGGAGAAAAGTAACCATTCTGAAATATACCCAGAGGATTCTGTTCTCCCTAACAAAGGTCTTCCCTCAAGCTAGTCCACACGGAGTCTGTAGCCATTAGTCAATTACCCTCCCAATGTTCCCACCCAATGCTGGCTCCAGTGACAGTTGTTGCTCCTGGCAAGCTCTGATTCTTTGTATCCAACGATCTCTCCGATTTTAGCAGCCTGGTTCCCTGGTGACCTTGATTCACTAAAGGAACCAGGAAGAGCTGCTGATTTTCAGTTTGTTTGGCTTTCTTCTTGTTGTGGGGACTGAGTGACAACTTCCTTGCTCCTTACAAGTTGGGCTGGAATCAGAAGTGAGTTCAATGGACTTTTACTTTTTTTTTCCTCCTCAACTAAATGCAACTCAGATCAACATGGAAAGGTAACACATAAAGCAGGGACAGTGGCAAAAACTAGACAGGATGCCGGGAAGAACATTTTAACTTAAGATTCAGTCAGAGATAAAAGATTAAAATAAACTTTGTAATTATCTTTCCACATGACACATTTATAAATTCCTGTAATTTCCTGTGCCAAAATATATTTTCAGGCATCTCTTTTGATCATTCAAACTTATTTTTAAAACCTTTACATATTTCCATTTACACAAGTAATGGAACACAGACCAGTCAGCTGTATTGCTAAACATTACAAGGATATTATTACTTGTTTTAAACAAGCACCTGCCATAGCACACTCTGATACCTGGAATATGATTCTGATAGCAAAGCAAACTGACTAAATGAGTCCCATTTACTGAAACAACCCTAGACAAAAACTGCTTCTCAGACTTATGTAACTCCAAACATGTGCATGCATACAGAGTCCTCACTCTCACACACACATTTATTATGCACACAATGGACGACATCATTGTGCTTGTGAATCCTGTGTTGAGAACAGACAGACGGCGGTTATCAAATACTTTGGCACTGATACACAGGAGACAGTTACATCTCAGAGGGGCAGTAACTTGTGTGAAGGCTAACGTTGGCACTGGATCCAAACCTGTGCACAGAGCCCTGTGACACCCTCTTCTACTGAAGTATATGAATTGTTTTAGGCCATCGAGGTGGGCTGGGAGCTTAAAATATAAATAGAGACCAGGACAATGACTATATTTATTCAGAGGTGACAACATCCTTAAATAATTTAGGTCAGCTGATGCAAGAGCTGAGAAGCTGAACAACAACTGGCATGGTGCTCTGTCTTCATTACCAGGCCAGGCAAGGGGGCCCCAGCTAATGTTGCTCTGTGCTGATTTGCTCTCTGCTCCTCATACTTGTTGGTATCGACCTTGGAAGAAGGTTCAGATCCATGAGTGGCCCATGATGGCTGAACACTAAATGGATGTAGGGAGAAGCTCATCTCTCCGTGGATGCACTCCACTCACGCAGGGCACCTCGAAGGAGAAGTCTGGTTACTGCAAGTTGTTACAGTTCAGTGTACACCGTATTTTGATAATACACAGAGAGTGTTTTATTGCAGTCAAATAATATCTTGAGCTCTCACAACAGCAAACTTCAGGAACTTCAAAGGAATTCCAGTCCAACTGGAACCGTCATTACAAAACAAATTTTAGCTTTATTGTTAGCCAGACCACAAAGGGGCAGAGACTGTGCCAAAGTAAATGCTCTTGAGATCTCTCTATATTACCTTTGAACAATTAATTGGTCTCCTGGAGACAAGGAAAAAAAAAGGAAAGAAAACAAAATAAAAGATTGACAATGAAATATATTGTTCTTGGATGTCACAGCCTGGATAAGCCATAGCCACATTGAACAAATACCTGCCAAATTGATCATTAATTTCAACTAGTCTATAATTTCACACACTAGGCTAAGTCTTGTATACTGAAATTACGCTCACTTTGTAGATTATATTTTCAGTTGGTCACAAAGAGGAAATTCTACTGCCTAAGAAAATACGCATCCAGATATTCAAAGACCAGGCCTCAGAGGTGAACTTCACTTATGAGGCATTTCTCTGTGCTACTGTGAATTCTTGATGTGCGCCCTTCATCCACCTGCTTCCTTGTAGCACCTTTCAAACCATCCAGACATGACTCTAAGTCATCAGGTTAATGAACAGGACAGGCAGGGAGCTGAGTGACAGTAAAGAAACAGGGCCCTGACCCCTATCAGAATTTAAATGTTTTAGGATCCTGACCCCAACTATCAGCATTTGTCAGCATTGCTAGTTCTCCTCTTATACCTCTGCCTTCCAAAGTACCACACCAATGAGGGTGCAGGTCAGGTGTTAGTTCTGCTTCGGCACCGAGACCTGACTTTTCACACTGAAAGCGGCACGGACCTTCTGGCCTTCCTCCCTTGGGCGCCCAGCCAGGACACGCAAGGTCATACTGCTAAGGCCCTTTGAGATCTTCGAGTTAAAGGGGCTCATAAAGGCAAAGTGTCACGAATGGCGTATGTTCCAGGTGCATCACTTGAGCCGCCAGGGCCACATAATGGTTTGCCTGGTAAGTGCCTTTGCCCAGCATGTGCCCTACTGGACAAACCGCAAAAATAGGACTGTAAAGGGGTCTTCTTATAATAGGGCCTGGTGCCTGGTGGATGCCCAGAGCCCTTGCCATTTCTGAGATGGACATAAGTGACCTAAAAGGCAGCTTTTCATGACAGGTTACCCTGGATGATGTTTCCTAAAGAAAAGTCACATCAGTGGGTGAGACAGAATGTAACAACTAGTCTGTTCTCTCTCACAGTTCACATTTACTGTTGCCTCCTTGGCAGGGAGGATAAAAAGAAAGAAGTAACACAAATATACTCTCACATACATGGTATATACATACACATGCTAACACATACACACACAAGTGCACAACACACTCATACACATACGTACACCTACAAATGCACACACTTACAAATACACACACCTATATATACACACACACACCTCCCCCACCAAGAGGCCATGAGCACAGGGCATGTGCCAATGCAGAAGAGGACTGTGTCTACACACCTGCCTCCTGGCGGTGTCCTGCCACCCTGCTGCCAAGACGTGCTGGTACTTGTTGGGCTGTGATAAAAGCTTCTGCTTGGCTGCCATATGGGACATCTTACTGTAGATTGTTACCTGGTGGATATGCTGCTTAGTTTTCAGTCTGCTGTGTTCTAACATCCACAGTCCCAAAATGGCTCAAGAAGAAAGTGGTCCTACTGAGGTCAGAATCTGAGGTTGTAAGAAATGATGAAAGCTCTGCCATTCAGGACAAGATGGAAATCAGTGTGGCTCCCGGTGAGGAGGACCAGGCGGTAGACCCAGGCGCACAGTGGGAATAGTCCATGACTGCCAGAGAAGGCCTCCGGCAGAGTGGCATCCGCCAGCTCCCCAGCAGTCCCAGGCAGAGAGGCCATGGGATTTCACCAGCAACCCCCACCATAAAGTGCTAGAAGGTGCTAAAGAGAATGCTGTAAATCTGATTTTCAAAACACCACTCAGTGTGTTCGTGCAGAAACACAAGGCTGGAGTGCAGCGGCACGATCACAGCTCACTGCAGTTTTAACCTCCCTGCACGCTGGTGATCCTCCCACCTCAGCCTCCTGAGTAGATGGGACTGTAGGCATGCACCACGGTGTCCGGCTAATTTTTGTATTTCTTATAGAGACCAGGTCTTGCTATGTTGCCCAGGCTGTTCTCAATTCCTGGGCTCAAGTGATTCATCTGCCTTGGCCTCCCAAAGTGTTGGGATTACAGGTTTGAACCACTGTGCCTGGCTTTTTTTTTCTTAATATGGAAAGATTATGAGATTTAGATTTAGAAGACCTGGTTCCACAGTATGGCCCCTTCACTTACGAGTCTCCTGGCCTTCAGTATTGCGTATGCCTAGGTTTATGAAATGCCTTTTCCTCCCAAAACTTTGATGTTTGTTAAATACCTATGTTTTACCTTCCCAAGTAATGCAATTATGAGTAATTTGATGATACGCATTTATTTTATTCTATAATTTATTTTATGACAAATACAAAGGAAGAAGTAAAAGGAATCTATATCCCAAAAGACAGGTACACTTCATAACACCTTCCGACAGAAAGAGGCAGCAGTGTCTGAGCCCAAACAAGCACCTCTGCCAAGCCCCGCCTCCTCAGGTCTCCACCACTACCAAGCTCAGCCTCACTGCTGGCGTTTCTGGTCAGCTCCCATGAAAGAGATTGAGGCTTGTGCCCTCTGGCCATGCTGGTGCCATTGCCACTGGGAGGACCAGGGACTCTGTGTGCCCACTGGGCCAGGCAGGCGGGCAGGCCAGTCAGAGAGGAATCTGCCCCAGCGTTGATGGTCTTTCATTTTTTTAGAAAGGGAAATCTGGATTTTTGGGTGAAATTTGCTGACATTTTCATTCAATTACAGAAACCACTTCTATTGGCCTAGTTGGTCCTAGAGGCCCCCAGTAGAAGACGCATGGCTGGGTCATGGGGAGGGGCACAACCACGCACGTGGGTGGGCACATGGGAGCCTCACTATGCGGATGTTGACATCCTGTCTCTGGGACTGGCTCCTACAGCACACATTTTACCCCAGGGATGGCTCTAGTTTTTTTTGTTTTTTGAGTCAGAGTCTTGCTCTGTCGCCCAGCCTGGAGTGCAGTGGCGCAATCTCGGCTCACTGCAAGCTCTGCCTCCCAGGTTCACACCATTCTCCTGCCTCAGCCTCCCGAGTAGCTGGGACTACAGCCGCCCGCCACCATGCCCGGCTAGTTTTTTTGTATTTTTAGTAGAGATGGGGGTTTCACCATGTTAGCCAGGATGGTCTCAATCTCCTGACCTCGTGATTTGCCTGCCTCGGCCTCCCAAAGTGCTGGGATCACAGGTGTGAGTCACCGTGCCTGGCCTGGATGGCTCTAGTTTTAAAGGTCTTAGGATATTTGCCTCAAGCCCTGTCACAACGGAGAAATTATTTTAACCCAAGAAACTCTGGTGGAAAACATGTGAGAGGGCCAGGTGTGCTGGGTCTGATGCACCATCTTCTCCCACCTTTAGCAAATAGGATGTGACCATTGCCATCATGGCTTTCAAGGATGAGGATCGGTTATTACATAAAAATGACATGACACACGCATCTGGGGGAAAAACCTTTAGACATGAGAGGTGCTTTTGTCTCACTTGTGTTTTTCCTAAACTTGATTTTTAGTTAATTTAGAAAGTTCCCTTGGACATGTTCAACTTTTCATAACTCATGAGATGAAGTAGTATGCTCTTGGCTTCTGCCATTCAAGTAATCACACTGCACTTGTCCTAATGTCCTCTAGGTTATGAACGGAAGTTTTTCTAAGTCGAAGCATAACACATTTTATACCGTAATACAAAGAGGGTGGGTTTTGCCATCAGGAGGCCTGGATCTGCCCTCTATCAGCTATTTTTTTTATTTTTATTTTACACCACTCACTCTCTTCAGGCCTCAGCTTCCTCCTTGGTGAATGAGAGTCACAGAAGTAGTGACTTCACCGTGCTGTGTGAGCATCTGTGAAGTCGTATGGAAACACCAGGATGTGGGGCGGCTGGAAGTCTCCCGTGTTGCTGGTGGGAATGCAACAGAGCAGAGCGGCTGTGGAAAACAGCCTGAGCCTGGCCACAGACATACTTCCCAGATGAACCGTGGGCTCACTCAAACGTATGCAACCAGAGCAATAAAAACACATGTCCAGACAAACTGTGAATGCAAATGTTCACGGCAGCAACAGCCATATCATCCCCAAAGGAAACAACCCAAATGAGCTTCAGGGGAACGGCTGTGCAGCACTGCACCCACACGAACGAAGACCATGAAATGAATGAAAAGAACACACGGACACACCGGGGAACGTGGTAAATCTCAATAACATTGTGCCAGGTAAAGGAAGGCAGGCACAAAAGACACATACTGAAGGATTCCATTTACACGACATTCTAAATTTACAGTGACCAGAAAAGGGGCGGTGCTGGGGGCAGGACTGACTACAAAGAGGGAGGAGTGAGCTTTTTGCTGGTGCTGGAGATGGTCCTGTCTTGGCTGTGGTGATGGTTACACAACTGTATATGGCTAAAACTCATCAAATGGACACTCTTAGTGGGTGATTTTTATTTTAAATAAATTATACCTCATTAAAGCTGGGAATTAAACCGAGTCCAGCATCTGGCACCAAGTAAATATACACAGTAAATTGTTCATCCTCTTCCTGTTAGTTGCCATTTAGAATTATCAACCTGTGCCTATGTTAATGTCACCTGCCACTGAAGCCACAATGATGTCAGGCTTAAGTGTTGCTTTTCTCCTTCAAATACTACGACACAAAACTGCTCCCTTCCTCCCCGCCCCCCGCTTTTTTTTTAACTACTTACCCACCTTAAAAAAAAAAAGGTAGACTTAATTAACACTTGTAAAGCCCACTGAGACACTTGAATTAAAAAGTAATAGAGGAGGCTGAGTGCGGTGGCTCATGCCTGTAATCCTAGCACTTTGGGAGGCCGAGGTGGGCAGATCACTTGAGGTCAAGAGTTTGAGATCAGCCTGGTCAACATGGTGAGACCCCGTCTCTACTATAAACACCAAAAAAATTAGCCCGGTGTGGTGGTACACACCTGTAATCCAAGCTACTCAGGAGGCTGAGGCTGGAGCCGAGATCACGCCACTGCACTCCAGCCTGGGTGACAGAGCGAGACTCCATCTCAAAAACAAAAAACAACAAACAAACAAAGTAATAGAGGAGTACCTGGCACTGTTATTACTCTTCTGTTTTCAATGATGCAAATAGTATAGCTCTTTGTTTGCTAAGTGACTTTGGTAAGGGTTTTTTTTTTTAATTAAAAAAAACTGTTTAATCTGAAAATGAAATTCAAAGGCCTGCTGACAATATATTCCTCATCTCCCTTCATGCCAACAGATGACTATGTCAGCGTTTGCAGATTTATGCCTATGGATTTCCAAACTGGGAGACAGGAAATGGGTGTCCATTCTCCTCCACCTGCAGTTCCAAGCTGGCTGCACAGTCCTGCACAGAGCACAGGGAGGTTTGTTGCTCAGAATGTGGGCATAACATTTACCAGGAAAAATGGAGTGAAAAGGATGGGAAGGAATGGAGGGGCACAGGATGGAGATTTTCCCAATCAAGTTGGGGAAAAGTATGGCTGTTTCACTCAGCATTTCTCGGCTTCACTAATTAAAAATGATTTTAAGAGCTAACAATTGCAAAAATCTTCTTAAGCTTATCAGTGAATTCTTGAATATCCCCTGGTGACGTCTTCTTTTGGCATAGACGGGCATGCCCGAATCTTAATTTCTCTCTACCATTCTGGGTGATCATGCCATAAAGCACAGGCCGTGGAGTCATTTTCTGAGACAAGAAGTCGTTCCACGTGGAGCTTTCTGGCTGGTTCTTTTTGGCCGTGGGTCTGGTTACAGAGGTGGCAGAAGAAGCGAAGTCTGTAGCCCTCATTACAGACCCTTTCTTGGCTGGGGGCATGTGGCTGCGAGAGAGGAGCAGAACTGAAGCCAGTTTCTCCTGCTCTGCACTCTGAAACCCGAGATGACGCGGCCTCTTTCCCGCACAACACCGTAGAGCGTTCAGTTGGTGTTATGACTTGTCTGGTTCCCACAGAGGAAGGAATCCTGCCAAATATTTGTAATCTGCACTTAAGTATGCAATCAGGGAAACCACACCCAGAAGCAAGTGCACGGCTGCATAATTAAAATGGTCTTGCTGGAAGACCAGCTGGAAATGGTTGCAGAGGGTGTGGGGGGAAGCTGATGAGTGAGTGTCACTGGGATCTCTGACACTTGGCCATCATTCTCTGCAAAACATTTTCTCCTTAGACTCTAGCAAGCACGCATCTTTCTCTGTGTCCACTGATTAGTCACAGTATTCGTCTTTGTGTAACCATTTAAGAAAATATTTGCATCTATTTAAAGGATCTAAATAGACCCCCCCGGGTTGGCTTGTATTTATGTCATAAGCCATAATGGAATGTACTTATATGCAAACGATCTTTTCCTCTGAGTAAAGCATTTTGGCATATTTTCTATGACAGCACTGAGTCACAGTGCATGATATATTAACGCAGCAACTTCTGAGATTGAGCTGCCCAGGTTGCAGGGCTGGCAATGCTTTATAAAAGGGTTAAAACCATTCACTCTGAGGTACTGGTAAGATAAAGGACTAAACAAATTAATGTGTTATCCTTGGAGGCAATACAATTTTTTTAAATGAAATTACTGAAATTAGTAAGGATTAAATTTAATTTTTAGTCAGATAATAGCTACCAGCAGCGCCATCTGTTGAAATATTCCAAAACTTCATTTCCTGCATCCGAAATAATATTTACTTAAAGAAAGATACAAATGTTTAAAATCACAAGTAGGACTGGAACTCCATCCTCAGTTTTAGGCAAAATCACAGCTATAATATTTTCCAGGACAAGAGGCGCCACCCCGTTTGCCAGGCCCCAGAGATGTCCTTACCTACATCAGTAACCCTTTCAGGGTTCACAAACCTTCTCACTGACAAAAAACTCCCATAACAGAAACGAAAGAGCTCCTGCTCAACTCCAGCAACACCCCTGAGGCTTGAACATCAGGGAGGATGTGGACAGCTGGGCAGTACCTGCCACCCTGACTCTCCCGCACTTCACGGGCTGGTTGGGTTTCAGACCTGGAAGTGGCCCAGGCCTCCATCCTTCAGGGGAGGAGGATGAGGCCAATGTTCCAGGTCGAGGTCTTGCCTAAGATCAGACGGGTGGCAGGTATCAAGGTCAGGAGCTGCATTCAGGCCCCGGGTGTTCTGAATTTCAGCCAGAATGCTTCCCACTGGATTCCAGGGCCAATACTAAGCCCTCCACTCAGCAGGCTGTCAGCAAGCTCCTGGGTTCCAGGCACCGTCCTAGGCACTAGGGAGAGAGTTGCCAGCACAATGGACAGGGCCCTGAACCACGCAGCTTCCATTCTAGCGGAAGGAGAGATATACTGAACCATGCAGCTTCCATTCTAGCGGGAGGAGAGATATACTGAACCATGCAGCTTCCATTCTAGCGGGAGGAGAGATATACTGAACCATGCAGCTTCCATTCTAGCGGGAGGAGAGATATACTGAACCATGCAGCTTCCATTCTAGCGGGAGGAGAGATATACTGAACCATGCAGCTTCCATTCTAGCGGAAGGAGAGATATACTGAACCATGCAGCTTCCATTCTAGTGGGAGGAGAGATATACTGAACCATGCAGCTTCCATTCTAGCGGGAGGAGAGATATACTGAACCATGCAGCTTCCATTCTAGCGGAAGGAGAGATATACTGAACCATGCAGCTTCCATTCTACCGGGAGGAGAGATATACTGAACCATGCAGCTTCCATTCTAGCGGGAGGAGAGATATACTGAACCATGCAGCTTCCATTCTAGTGGGAGGAGAGATATACTGAACGATGCAGCTTCCATTCTAGCGGGAGGAGAGATATACTGAACCATGCAGCTTCCATTCTAGTGGAAGGAGAGATATACTGAACCATGCAGCTTCCATTCTACCAGGAGGAGAGATATACTGAACCATGCAGCTTCCATTCTAGTGGAAGGAGAGATATACTGAACCACGCAGCTTCCATTCTAGCGGAAGGAGAGATACAAAGAGGCAGGTGAAGAATGTGAGAGGAGGGTTCAGGGAAGTCATGGAGGCTTCTCTGATGCAGAGACTGAAAGAGTTGGGGGAGCAGCCCTGCCCTCTAACTTTCTGGGGGAGGAGCAGGTGTCAGTGCCCCGAGGTGTAGCTGACGGGTCAGTGTGGTTGGAGAGAGGGCATGGGTGTAACAGGGCAGGAGCTCAGCGGGGTGAGGTTGGGGCGGGGCAGGTCACGGAGAACACTGTAAGCTGCGGGAAGGACCTGGAATTCCACTGAGAGAGTTGTAAAGCCACAGGTGGGTTCCGAATGAGAGGTAATGTGGTCTCACTTAGGTAAAAAGTGCCACTGTCTTCACAATGGGCTGTAGGAGGGCAAGAATGGAGGCCGTGAGGCTGTTAAATCCACAGCAGAGAGGATGGCAGCTTCGTTGATGGGGGCTTGGGAGGCTGGTGAGACACGGCTGGAGAGTGGTGAACAGTTTGCTGATGGATAAGTTGTGGTGTGAGAGAGGGAGGGGAGTCAATGTTGACTCTGATGCTTTGGGGGTTCGGCAAAAAGAATACCAACATTTGCTGAGCACCTACGAAGTGTCAAGCATCTTTTCTCTATTAGTCTCAGAAACTCTCAAGTGTGGGCATTTGCCCCCATTACACAGATGAACGACGGCTCGTGGAAACCCAGCACCTTGCTATGGTCACGCACGTGGAATGTGCTGAGTGGAATACAAGCTGGTCTGGCTCTTTTTCTTTCTACTTGGATCTGCTTCCAGCAATCAAGCAACTCCAGTTCCCTCTGCCTTCTAAAGTTTGTGTGTGTTTCTACATTACATCCTCTCCGTGATTCTCCTCTGAAATCTCTCCACGCTCTTCAAAGCATATATTTAGCTATTGAGCCACAAATTCACTGCAGCTCTCATGAGGTCTTGATCTTAAATACCAGCCAAAAAGAAAGAATTTGCCTGGGGGCTTAATACTCCTGCGTAGAGTTTAATTTACATTAAACATATTTCTGTAATGGTCTTCATTAGAGGCACCAAGATGGGATACAGTAGCAATTCTATAAAGATAGCCAGCTAACACTTCTGAGGTATATGCAGATTTTGGGGGTACTGCCTTTTCCAATTTATAGCATCTATTTGAGGAATGTGAGTTTATTTTATTTCTTTGAAGTCAGCTCTCTACATATTCCTGGAAGTTTTGGAAGTGAAATAAATGAAAGCACTTCAACATACTGCCATTTGCCCTAAAACTCACTTACAACTGACATTAGAGAATGCAGATGTGGATGATCATTACTGTAAAGGTTACTTTCTTATAACATGGTCTTGCTATGAGGGTTGCATTGAAAAATGATGCTCTGAAACGATAACCTTTGGGCCATAATAAGCACCAGTGACCTTTTACATGGACAGACGCAAAGTTGTTTTTATTAAATCAAGCCGAGGTGTTGGTTGTGTCAGATAAATATTTTTAACCATGGTAGAGTTGCAGGAGGAATGGCGTTTGTGGGATTCCATATTTCAAGCTTGGTAGAATACAATCAGGGAAGGATTCTGCAACCACTTCTCTCTTCCTCTTCATCTGACTGCTCCACACCCAATACTGCAAACATGAGTCAAGAGAGCCCATAAAATTACCCAAGTGTAGGCCTACCTCACAATGAATACTTGAAAGCTTTCACTAGCATTATAAAGTAACTTTTCATTCTTTGAATGATCTGTCTCATGAGTAATGTCATCTAGCAATGTAGCAAGGTAGGACACTCCCCCTGAATAACAAGCAGTGTGGAATTGAAATAGAGATATAATGTTAGAAATGACACCATCTCTTCGAATCAGATACATTTGCATCTCCTGGTATAAGACAATGGATATTAGGAGTAAATATGTTCCTGGCAACCCTGTCTAAGTAAACTTGAAAACTCAGGGTTGAGCCCATCCCTCACTGACACACAAATCTCCTTCTTACTGCTTTTGTGTCCTGTAACTATTTATCTTCCCAGGATTTTTGTCCAACAACATTGTCTACAATTCTAATTCAATGGTCACCTTGGCACAGGATTAATATACTGTAATGTCTAGCAAATGATCACCTCATAAATGTCTTCTGAAAAATTGTAATAAAGTTAAGACGCATGATTTCCTTAGGTCAAGTGGGGCATACCTGGATTAATCATAAATGAGCATTCACACTGGCTTACAACAGCACAGAAAACAAGTTGAAATCTATGTAGATAACATGTAAAGCATGACCACTGATTAATAAGATTGCTTTTATTAATCAAAATAAAACTGGGCACCCATCTGTAATCCCACCTACTAGGGAGGCTGAGGCAGGAGAATCTCTTGAACCCGGGAGGTGGAGCCTGTAGTGAACGGAGATCGCATCACTGCACTCCAGGCTGGGAGACAGAGTAAGACCTTGTCTCAAAAATAACAACAACAAACAAACCAACCCACAAAAAACTGGGCACTCATTTATATTTACAAATAATTTGAGCATCATTTGTTTTAAAGAAAACACCTTTTGCTGTGCAAAAGCTCTTTAGTTTAATTAGATCACATTTGTCAATTTTTGCTTTTGTTGCAACAGCTTTTGATGTTTTTGTGATGAAATCTTTGCCCATGGCTATGTATGGTATTGCCTAGATTTTCTTCTAGGGTTTTATAGTTTGAGATTTTACATTTAAGTCTTTAATCCATCTTGAGTTAATTTCTGTGTAAGGTGTAAGGAAGGGGTCAAGTTTCAATTTTTGCATACAGCTAGCCAGTTCTCCCAATACTTTCCTAAATAGGGAATCCTTTCCCCATTGTTTGTTTTTGTCAGGTCTGTTGAAGATCAGATGGTTGCAGATGTGCAGTCTTATTCCTGAGTTCCCTATCAGAGTGAACAGACAACCTACAGAATGGGAGAAAATTTTTGCAATCTATCCATCTGACAAAGGTCTAATATCCAGAGTCTACACGGAACCTAAACAAATTTACAAGAAAAAAAAACCCAAACAACTCCATTAAAAAGTGGGCAAAGGACACAAACACACACTTCTCAAAAGAAGACATTTACGCAACCAACAAACATATAAAAAGAAGCTCCATATCACTGATCATTAGTGAAATGCAAATCAAAACCACAATGAGATACCATCTCAAACCAGTCAGAATGGTGATTATTAAAGTCAAGAAACCACAGATGCTGGCGAGGCTGTGGAGAGATAGGGACGCTTTTACACTGTTGGTGGGAATGTAAATTAGTTCAACCATTGCGGATGACAGTGTGGCAATTTCTCAAAGACCTAGAGGAAGAAACACCATTTGACCCAGCAATCCAATTACTGGGTATATACCCAAAGGATATAAACCATTCTATTATAAAAATATATGCACACATATGTTCACTGCAGTACTAGCCACAATAGCAAAGACATGGACTCAACCCAAATGCTAATCAATGACAGACTGGATAAAGAAAATGTAGTACATATATACCATGGAATACTATGAAAACATAAAAAGGAATGAGATGATGTCCTTTGCAGGGACATCGATGGAGCTGGAAGCCATTACTCTCAGCAAACTAATGCAGGAACAGAAAACCAAACACCACATGTTCTCACTCGTAAGTGGGAGCTGAACAATGAGAACACATGGACACAGGGAGGGGCACACACACTGGGGCCTGTTGCGGGGGGTGTGGGGGAGAGAGAGCATCAGGAAAAATAGCGAATGCATGCTGGGCTTAATACTTAGGTGATGGGTTGACAGGTGCAGCAAACCACCACGGCATACGTTCACCTAAGTGACAAACCTGCACATCCTGCACATGTACCCCGGAATTTAAAATAAAATAAAAATAAAAATAAAATGATCTTAGAAGTCTACGATTACCTACACCAGTCTTGGTTCAAAATACGTCTTAAGCGTCCCTTTGGGAACTGCCTTAACAGTGGGTCTACAAGGCACATTAGAAAAGCAGTTTTATATGGTATAGTTACGGTGTTCTAAAATTTATTTTGCCCTAACAGCTTTATTAAGCTATATAATTAACATGCAATAAAGAGATGGCATCCTATCTGTGCTCCTATGTAAACATACCATGTCCTTTTTCTCTGGCTACCTTTAACATTTTTGTTTATCACTGGTTTTGTGCTGTATGATTATGAAGGACCTCAGTGCAGTTTTTTTCATGTTTCTTTTGTTGGGATTTGTGGTGGTTAACACTGAATGGCAACTTGATTGGATTGAAGGATGCCAAGTATTGTTCCTGGGTGTGTCTGTGAGGGGGTTGCCAATGGAGATCAACTTTTGAGTCGGTGGACTGGGAAAAGCAGACCCACCCTCTGTCTGGGTGGTCAGCATCTAATCAGCTGCCAGTGTAAAAGCAGACATGGGAAGGGCAGACTTGCTGAGTCTTCTGGCCTCCATCTCCCTCCCGTGCTAGATGCTTCCTGCCCTGGAACACCAGACTCCACGTTCTTCAGCTTTTGAACTCTTGGACTTATACTAGTGATTTGCCAGGGGCTCTTGGGCCTTCGGCCACAGATTGAAGGCTGCACTATCAGCTTCCCTGCTTTTGAGGTTTTGGGACTTGGACTGGCTTCCTGGTTCCTCGGCTTGCAGACGGCCTATTGTGGGACTTCACCCTGTGACCATGTGAGTCAGTTCTCCTAATAAACTACCCTTCATATATTCATCTATCCAATTAGTTCTGTCCCTCTAGAGAATGCTGACTAATACAGGGCTTGTTGAGCTTCTTGGATATTTGTGTTTATAGTTTTCATGAAATTTGGAAAAAAATGTTTAGCATCATTTCTTCAAATATCTTTTCTGTCCTCCCCTCTTTTTGGGGGACTCTAATTATACACGTATGTTAGGGCATTGGAAGTTGTCCTCCAGAACTGATTCTCTGTTCATTTTTTTAGAATTCTGTTTTTCTGTTTCATATTAGATAGTCCCTATTGCTATGTCTTCAAGTTCACTAATCTTTTCTTTTACAATGTCTAATACGCCATTAATTCTGTCAATATAATTTTCATGACACACATTATAGATTTCATCTTTAAGTCCAATTTGAGTGTCTTCTTTATATCTTCCTTTGACTTAACTTTCTTAACATACAGAATAAGGTTCTAAAAATCAGTTTAACATCTCTACTGCTAATTCTAATATCTGTATCAGTTCTGGGTTGATTTTGATTGGTTGTTTTTCTCTTCTTTAGGGGACATATTTTCCTGCTTCTTTGCAAGCTTGGTAATTTTTTATTGGATGCTGTAAACTGTGAAATTTATCTTGTGGGGCAGTAGATATTTTTGTATTTCTGTACAAACTCTTGAACTGTGTTTCTGGGACACAGTTATGTTACTTGGAAGCAGTGGTCCTTTTGGGTCTTCCTTTCGTGATTTGTTAGGCAGATGTGGAG